>NW_017731561.1:1670143-1720795 GCF_001890085.2 Hipposideros armiger
GAGGAGAGAGAGAGAATGAATATCCTAAAGACACTGTTTTAGTTCCTGCATACAGCTGTGCCTGAAGATTTTGAAATTTCAACTGTGTGAGTCAATTTATTACCATTTTTGCTTAAGTAGTTGAGTTGAGTTTCTTGATTTAACAAACTTTTGTTAAATCACCCACTTTGCAGCAGACCCTGGTTTGGCGTTATAGATTCAGGGATATGCATACTATCACTCCCCATGAGGAATCTGCATGGTAATGGGTGATTTGAGGAGTAATATTACAACACTGTGCTTGTAATCTTTTCGCCTTCCCTTTTTTTGGAGCCACCATGTTTCTTTTTTTCTTGGTTTTCAGAAGAGACAAAGAAGCTGGGTTATTTTCCTTTCAATTTCCCCAGTCACACAAAACTCCTCCCTAGTACATTTTTTTTTAAGAGGCCAACATATCCTGGTTGTTTGTTCCATATGATGAATGTCCCCATTGCTTATTAACCTCCAAAATAGGTGGCCCCCACCATTAGGGCTTATGGTCTATATGAGACAACATAAAAACAAGATACATTCTCCACCATGCACATTTCAAATGAAATGTAACGGAAGAGAAATAAATAAAAATGGGAAAAAATGCCTTAAATGGTTTATGTTGGAAAATGTTATATGGGCAATAACGGTACTTATATGGGCTTTGGGCAGAGACTTTGATAATGAAGGTTAAATGAGGGAATGTTACAAAAAAATGTTCACTGTTCATAAAAATAAATCTCTGGTATGAACCAGAATGAAATAAACAGAGTTGCAGGCGCTGGGAGCATCTGGGGTGACCTCAGCCTCAGGTTGGTAATAGCCAGGCTTGCTGGAACCACACACTCTCACCTCAGCAGGACTCACTTAGCTCTCCATCAGAGCCTTTGAGCCCCGTGGGCCTCAGGGGTGGCTCTTCAGCTGTCTTACCAAAAAACAAAGGGCTTGGCGTTGCCCGACTTTTTCCTCCTTGTGTCCAGGCAGGGTTCCCAGACACCATGCCTTTCTGGGTTCAGAATCAGTCTAGGGGTTTCAAACACAAATGTTCATGGGAGTTGTAGGCTACGAATAAGTGAAATGGACTGGGAGGGGATGGGGGCAAATTGGAGAAAGCATGCCCCGTCAAAAAGCGTCACCACTACTGAGCTCCAGCTGGCATTGAGAATGCCAGCTTGGTGGGGTCAGATCTTTCCGTTTTTCAAGGGTGAGCCAGAAATATGAATTTTATATGAATTTTTTTTTATTTTTAAATGTTGGCAACGTTATATTTATATGTATATTTATAGTGTGTGGAGGGGGGGAAGGCAAAAGAATACACGTCTATGGACGGAATTGGCCTAGCAGCATCCAGTCTGCAATTTCTGCTAAGCGAATGCTGAGGCTGTAACTATCATTGTTTGGTTTCATTGATTATCGCTATGGAGCTGTCATATTAAGGTCCTCCACATGCACAGTCCTGGAGGTAAGAGCTTATATTAGAAACGGTCATTCTTGAGCATGTCCTACATGCTGGGCATTTTGCTCTGAGCTTTTCATGGAGTATTTCATTATATCCTCCTGATATTCCTAAAGGGAAGCGCTAGTATTAGCCCATTTTATAGAAGTGGAAACCGAGCTTTCCAGAAAGGAGGTATTTGACCACAGCCCTTTGTCTACCACCTCACAGATTCTTGTCCTTGTCCTTGATGCCAGCCAAGGCCACTACTTCACCTCACATGCTTCTCTCTGGCTTCCTTTGCTTACCTGGGGATGTTCACACACCATGGGACCACCCTCCGCCAATGGGAGCAGGAGCTAGTGGGTAAAATCTTTTGTCCGTGGCTGACAGTTCTGACACACATTCCTTGCGACTTCTCAGAAGGTCCTGTGTAAAATAACCAGTCACTGCAGCCCTGAAAGCTTTTCTGTATTGGATTTGCCTCCTTCCCTATTCACTTTCCTTCCCCTCATTTGGGGGATCACATTCCCTAATAAACCACCCTCCACACACGTCTTCATCTTAGGCTCTGCTGTTGGAAAACACAAACTGAAATAGTGAATGGTAAAGCTGGTGTTGAAACCTATGTTTGGCTGGCCCCCAAGTGAATTATCAAACCAGTCACAGAAATCTCTCTGTGATTCCTTTACCAGGGCCTCTCCAGTTTGATTGATCCTGAAATGAAGCTTTAGAGCAAAAATGGCTCTGAGAGGATTCGTGAACCAGCAGGAAGGGAGGATAGTGGTGTGGGGTAGTTGGTACACAGAAATCAAACAGGGGAGGGGGAAAGGGCGCAATGTAATTTTAGTTCATAATGCATTTTATTTTTCGGGACCTACAATATGCATGGCACTGTGCCTAGTACTAAGGGAGGTACCTGGAACTATGGGAATGAAACCTATGGGGGTAAAGACCAATATCCAAAGATCGTCAGTGACTTTAGGCAAGGATGTGAGTCTCACATGCCCACAGGGGCCAGGGGAGAATCTTAAGTTAAATCAGCCAGGGTTTTGTTTGCATATCAAACACAAATGCATCATCTTCATACTTACACACAGTTTGGCTTTAGGTTTTCTCCCATTTTTTCCCCCCATTATATGGCTACTATCCCAGTCTGTCATTCATTTTCCCACTTGAGATAGATGTATGAGTACAAAAAATATTTCGCTTTTTTTTTAACTAATGTTTAATTGAGATATAATTGACGCATAACATTGCGTAAGTATAAGGTGTAGAGCATGTCGGTTTGATACATTTATACATTGCAATATGATTGCAACAGCATTATGGTTTCAGGTCTTACAGGTAGCCGTTGAAGACTTCTGAGTTCATTTTTGTGAGTAGTGTAAGACAGCAGTTCAGTTTTACTCTTTTGTGTGTGACTATATTGAAGAGACTGTCCTTTCTTTCCCCATTGAGTGTTCTTGGTACCTTTGTCAATAGTTAGTTGACTACATGCATGGATTTATGTCTGGGCTCTATATTCTGTCCCACTGGCCTATATGCCTTGGCTTTCCTTTCAACTAAGGAAAACAGCCACTGAAGGGAAATGGCAAATGGCAATTGATCCTGTCTTTCCGTCAGGGAAACATGGTGGAGGCTGGGGACCAGGGCTGTGACTCAGCTCCAGCCGGCTCTCACTGTGCAAGAATGCAGGCCCCATCATCCCAGATCTCCTGATTGTTCACGAGAAGTCAGAAACCCAGAAATGTTTGTGAAATCTCCAGATTTTAAAATGTTAACAATCAATTCAGATTTCTTAAAGACACCAGGCAAGCCAGCATGGGCAGAGCAGATGGAACCCATCTGCAAGTTGCATTTTACACACAGGTTTGCTTTCTGTGTTGTACGTTCAGCCCTCTTTTCCATCCAAACTCTTTGAGCCACACACCATGTTTTCCAAGGAGAGGTACAAGACTTGGAGAAGTGGTGTAGTGCATGGGACGCCATTGGATTTGTTCCTTGGGTTTCTCTTCACTTTCTGTTTCTAGGGCAAGTAGATTAAGATGTGATTATGAATGTGTGTGTGTGTGTGTGTGTGTGTGTGTGTGTGTGTGTTTACTAAGAGTTCAGAAATAGATCTAATTTAAGAAAAGAAAATATGTACATTGACTTTCTTCAGAAACTATGAAGAGGCCAAGGAAAAACAAATTCATTATCCAAATAGGTGCCTTTAGCTGATGGATGGTAGTATTTGAACATGGTAGGAAGAGTTTTTAAAAAAGGATCTTTAAATCAGCAAGAAGGGAGTATAGGACTTTCATGTTTTTCATTGTGTAAAATTATCGTGCCCCCGACCAGCTTTCCATTGGCCTTGATGATTAGTTGGCTATTTTAGTAGTTCATTGTCTCAGCCTTTAGTAAGAGCCCCTCCTAAATGGGGCTCACTATGTCATAACTGTATGAAATATTCATTAAGATGGTGCTTTTAATGGATTTGTTTGGAATGAACTCGAGCAGAGGGAGCCACCGCTGATTTGTGGAGTGGTAGGGCTGTTTCAGGGCTGTGTCGGCCCCAACGCCTGCCTTGTCCAACAAGCTCCCCCACCCCGCTTTCCCCCCACCCCCCCTTTGCCTGCAGGCTCCAATGGGAGAGGAGGCACTGAGACAATACTGGTGCGGTTTTTCAGGCCTAGAAATTCTGTTCCATTTGCATGCGTGCGTTCCAACTTGGGCTTTTTCATGTTATGGTCACTGGAGGTGTGTCCAGCTCGTCTGGATTACACTGGAGTGCTTTTACCATGTAACACCAATTGCCTTAAGTGTGGGTGCCCAAGCTCCCAAATTAGGCAAAATTAGCTCTGAATCCTGGCTCTCTGACTCACTAGTTGTACTCGTTGTGCGACCTTCACGCAAGTCTGAACATCTCTGAGCCTCCGCGTCTTCATCTTTTAAATGAGAGCCATGCTCGTACAGCAGGTCGTCAAATATCGTCGTTTCATTCAGCGTCATTTCTTTATAATGATGAGATGCCCTAGGAACTTAGCTCTTATTTACGTCAATTAGCTTATGGTAAAATTGGTTTTGTTATACGTCATTTTGCTGAAAGTTGAGAAACCTATCAACGATATTAAGTGAGGACTTATTGTACTTAATTCATGTGACATTTGAATATTGAATGGGGATAGTTGGCACAGTAGCCTAGTGTTGGGACTTATTAAAAACATTAACATTAGCCATTATTCTCTAAGTGGTAGGCATCCAACTGCTGCCACATATCTGGGTCCATTTGAAGTTTGCTAGACAAATGCCGTTTGGTTCTTCACTCATGCCAACCCTGACGATAGATCATGCATAACTGAGAGAGCACCCTTACATAAATGAGTGAATTATGGACCAGGGAGTGTAAGTGAAACAACCACAATTACTCTGCCAGCTGGTGATGGGACCTGGGAATAGAATTCAATATTTTGCCTCCTTCCTCAGCATTAATTCCAACCCCTTCTATTAGATTAAGACCTTTTCTTTTCTCTTTATTATTTGGGAACCAGAGTACAAGTGAACCTGAAATCATGCCATCATGACCTCTACTGTTTAATTTCTATCTGTGCATCTCTGTGCTTTTCAGTCCTGAGCTGTCACCTTCTTTCAAACTTTTTGAAATATGGTGACATGAAATTAATAATAAAGAATATTCCCTACAGTAACACTACCAATCTCAGAATTTGGAGCTCGAGGCCCAGCACAGCATCCAGAAAGGGGGCCCACCCCATTCCATTCCCGTCTGGCTTTGAACACGGTGGCCTATGTCAGGGACATGTAATCCATTTTGGGAGTGATCTTAGGCAAATTACTTCACCTTCTGAGCCTGTTTCTCTATCCTTAAAGTGGAAAAGATGATTAATTTATCAATAAGGGATTAATACTTCTCCATAAAGGTATGAAAGACATTTAACAACAATCAACTTCCCCTGTTGCCCTCTGGGGCTGGGTGGGGCTAGGGCTTTATTTTCATAACATTTAAATTGAAGTCACAAACAGTTTTCATAAGATTGCCAGAATAATGAAATAGCTGTTTTTCAGGGCAGGGCCCAGTGAAGGCAGGGATGGAGCAATTATGGGAGAATGGGTCAGAAGTTGCCTCAAATCGTCTTCCTTGGTGTCTCAGTCCTGGGAGGGAAAATCTGTTCCTCAAGATTCTGATTAAGCAGGGACTGCCGCAGGCACTCCTTGGACAGGCAAAGAAGAGCTCGCCCCATCACCTTCACTCTTACAACAAAAATCCTTCAGGATTGAATCACATTACTTTGTCTCCAGGACCTAACCACTGAGTGTTCGTGAGAACATTTGGCTTTGTCTCCGGGCCCTAAAGCACATGTCTTGATGGGAGGCGAGGTCCCTTTAGGGTTTTAGTTGAGTGGAGAAGCAAAGATTGCTTTTTGTTCCCCTTTTACTCTCTTCTGAATTAACATGAAATTGAAGATGACTGTATTTAGGTGGGGAGAGAGGGAGAGAAGGAGAGAAGAAGAGAGGGAGAGAGGAGAAGGGAAACAGGGAAGAAGGCTGGGAACTCCAGTGAGAAGAGCATGTTGGAGCCCAGGGAAGCTGCCTCCATCAAGCCTGTGGTTGCCTTCCAGGCCATCAGCAAAATGAAATGCCTCACCCAACCACATTTCAATCCTTCCACCTAGGTCTCTAAAACCCTTCTCTAGGGAGTGTGCTTTAGAGTATGAATTCCTCCAAGCTGAGTATCTCAGTGTAAATGCAGATGTCACCCCTCACCCGCCTTTGGTTCTCCTTCCATTGGAAGGGCCCTTTCTGGGCTTTGTGACCAAATGGATGCCAGCACGAGGGTGGCTGCATCTGAATGTATAATTAGAAGCAACATGGACACGGATCTCTCAGTATTAATGAATGGAATTTGGTATTATTGCAGTCTTGTCAACCAATGGCTTTTTTCAGGAAATCAGTTAGACCGTGGGTAGGGGTGAGAAGGTCCTACACTTTTGCCACTGGATTTTTCCTTCTCACCTCCTTCCACTGACTGTCCCTGCTCTGTGCAGGGTAAGTCCACCCACTTCCCTGTAAGGTGAAGTGTAGAATAAACAGTGGCCCAAGAACTCCGTGAGAACAATCTTGATAGGGATGTGGTCATTTTCTAGGCCAATAATATTTCATTATATGGATACACTGCCTTTTGTTTATCCATTCATCATTTGGTGATTCTCCTTTTTGGCAATTTGTATAAAGTTACTATGAACATTCATATACAAGTTTTTGGTTGACAAACATTGTCATCTTTGTTGGGTATATTTCTAGGACTGGAATGCTATCTCCATATCCCTTTCTTTCAACATCATAACCATCAGTCAAGGGCAAATGCCCAACCAGATATCATCCCTCCCACCTTGGGATCTCTCAAATAATTTGTTTATATATCTCACAAAGCACTTATCAAATTATACCTTTTACTATAATTATTTGTGTGGTTATTCTGGAAAACCATGTCCTATTTCTGATTACAGTACACAGCAAACGTTTTGCATATAGCATGGATTGAGTGAATACTTGTCATTATGGAAAATCGCAAAATTATATAGTAGAGAAAGAGTAGAACTGGGATTAAATGTTTCAAAAAGATAAGTTGTCTCTGACTTCTCTTGTTTCTTATGAAAAGATTTTATCCCCTTGAAACCTTTCCATAGCAGTGCGTAAGGATGACTAACTCCTTGAAGAAGTTCCTAGTCCTCAAAAATTTTTCTGGAGGAGAAACAATATCAACAACAAAAATATAAAGGAAAGAATTCTTGGAATCAGAAGAGAAGTGTTCTGGCAAGATTACTAATCTGTTAAAGTTGGCTTGGACCTGTGGCTATGTTTCTGTTAAAAAAATAGGACAGGGCCAGCCGAGTGGCGCAATGGTTAAGAACTGGCTTGGGGTGCCAGAGGGCCCCGGTTGGGATCCCACATATGAGGGCCAGTGACACTGCCCTCTATAGCTAAGATGCTGAACAACAGCTCAGCCTGGAGCTGGGCTGCCGTGGGTCACGGGCGATGGTGTAGGCTGCAGCCCCTGTGGCAGTGGATTGCCATGGGCTACCGTATGTAGCCAGCAGCCAGCATGAACAGCCAGCAGCCGCTTTGAACGGCCGTCCAGAGGCCGGCGACTCATCTGCCTCGCCCGGGAAGAGCGCAATGATGGTGCCAACTTGGGCCAGTGAAACAATGTCCTCCACAACTAGACTGAAGAACAAAAAGACAGCAACTTGTCTGTTCCCCTTACCCCAATTCCCCAGCGCTGTTCCCATCCCCCCAAGTCCCCAATAAAAATCTTAAAAAAACCCAAAAAACAATAGGACAACCTTTTTTTTTTTTTCTCTTGCTGTAATTGACCTGTGCTGGAAAGGGAAGAGGGTGGCTGGGTGGTGAGGAGCGCTCTACCCTTGCTGAGTGTGGCCAGCTCACTAATGTTCAGAATGAACACAGGACCAAGTAACGATCTGAGGAGTATGATGCTAACTCTGAAGTACCTAGTGGATGTTTTACCTACCAGATTTTCAAGTCCAAATACTATGGGATAAAAGTCAGAAAAAGAAAACTCTTCAAGAGTACATGGATGCACGACTTGAGCCTCAAGCACATTTTTTCTCCACTCAGCCTCTCTAGCTATCTTCAGCAGTTCCCCTTGCTCTAAAATGGTGGTTTCAAATGTGAATGTACCTCAAAATAACCTAGAGAGCTTGTTAAGACACAGGTTACTAGGTCCCTCAGCTGACTTTCTGATTCAGAAGGTTTCTAACAAATTTCTAGGTAACTCTTGTGTTGCTGGTGCACAGAGCAGACTGCAAGAACCACTGCTTTAAAATTACCATGCTAATCTCTGCCCCGTTTTATAAAATTCCCCTTTATCTCAATGTTGGTTTTATTTAGCTATGCAGGTAGCAATCTGATTAAACAAGTCCCTGAGAGCTTACCTTGTTTGCTTATTTTATATTCACAGCTCCTAGTACAAAGAGCTGTAAATGGTAGGTTCTTATGTATTTGGAGTGAATGGATAAAACTAATTTATACTGAGTTATCAGTGATCTGTAGAAGCTTACTGTGTTGCCTTTCTGGGATATTTAAATTTTTAAAAGAGGATCTACGTAAAATAAATTAATCTGTAAATTATAAGAATATCACCAAAACCACACAACCTAATTTTTTTTAAATGTGCAAAAGATTTGAGAGACACTTCACCAGACAAGAAATAGGAATAGTAAATAGGGATATGAGAAGATACTCAAGATTAGTCATGAGAGAACTATTGGGTTGTCGGAAAAGTCATGACGTATTTTTGCAATGAAAAACAAAACTATGTCATGACTTTTCCAACAACCCAGTACATTAAAGCCATGATGAGATACCACTACGCACCTATTAGAATAGCTGAAAACCAACAAAAACCCCTGACAATATCAAGTGATGACAAAACTGTGAAGCAACTGAGAGTCTCATATGTTACTGGCAGAAATGCAAAATGTTACAGTCACTTTGGAAAATGGGTTAGCAGTTTCCCATAAAGTTAAACATAAACTTACTTTATGACTCACCAGTTCTATTCCTAGGTATTTACATACGTGAAATAAAAATCCATTTTCAGAGAAATCCTGTACACAAAAGTTTATAGCAGCTTTATTCATAGTCATCAAAAACTGGAAACAATTCATATCCCTCAACTGGTAAATGGGTTAACAACCCATGGAACATTCAGACAATGGAATATTACTCAGCAATAAAAAAAGAGTGGACTACTGATATACACAAAAACATGGATGAATTTCAAATGCATGATGTTGAATGAAAGAAGCCAGACTCAAAGGGGTACACATTGTATGAATCCATTTTATATGACATTATGCAAAAAAAGGCAAGTCATTAGGGACAGAGGCTAATCAGTGGTTGGCAGGAGCTAGGCGTTAAGGGTGGGTGACAACAAAGGGGTAGCATGTGAGAATTTGGCAGGGGGAGATGGAAATGGTCCTATCTTGATATTGTAGTAGTGGTTATACAACTGTATACATTTATTAAAACTCAGAACTGTATACCACAAAGCGTGTATTTTATTGTATACAAATTAAAAGTAATTATTTAAAAAAATAATATCACTGAAGTTCTTTCTGAAAAGAGATAGGCTGTGAAGCCCAAAGCTTCATGGGTTATAGAGCAGATGAGTTGCATTAGGTGTGGCTCTCTGGCCAAGAAATTGCAGGGAACGGTATTCCCACCAGCAGCAAGAGCTAGTGAATAGTGACTTAACTTTTTAGGACATCATGGGGAGCTTAGGAGTACCAGGAAGAAAAGTGACCAATAAAAGAAATACTTTTGCAGAAGTCAGGTCATGGAGTAGCTATTTCAATTTTGTGAATTGTTTGAGGAGAAAGGGGCCAACCAGAGATTGTTTGTTGTGAAGATGTGGAAGGAAAAAAAATCACATAATGAGTAGGATGAAAAGGTTCTTCCCTGAATGGTTATCATCAGCAGCATTATCGATTCCAAAGGGAATACACTCAGTGGTCCTCATTAAAAATCCAACACCAACCTCCTTGTAGAATGCTTGTTCTATGAAGGAAGCTTCTCAGGGAGTTAGCTCAGGGTACAAGGGAGTCAGAAAGGCCCAGATGAATATCAGCTCTGTCCTTTACAAGCCTAGAGCACTTGCGAAAACCACCATGCTTTCTGATCTTCAGATTCTCCTATAAACCAGGGTTAACAATAGCATGTATCTTTCAGAATGGAGAAAATTAAATGAGGTGTTGCTCATATAGCACTGAGCACAATGCCTGACAGGTAGGAAGCACTCAATAATTTGTAGTGAGCATTACACTGCTGCCCAATTTCAGGAGCATGCACATGCTTAATTTTTTCAAGTTAATACTTGTATTTGGTTTTTGTTTGTTTGTTTGTTTTTTTGGTCAGCGTCTCATCAGTGTGGGCTCATCAACCCTAAGAAGCATCACCTTGCTGCCTAGAGTAAAGAGAGGGAGTTTGAAGAGAGACATCTTATTCCCAGAAACACAGAATCTTTTATACGCGATACAAAGAACCTTTAGAGACAGGGCTGTGACTTCCTCGCTCCAGAACTAGTTAACCTGTTGGGATATTTGGTAGATGAATTCTGTACCACGCTCCCTCCTCCACTGTGCGTTAGACCAGGAGGCAGCAGCTGTCTCCTTCCAACACAGAAAACCAATTTCCCAGCACCAGGGGAGACCATAAAAAGGAGGGAAAATGCAAATGTCCAACATTGATTAGTTATGCCAGCTGCTTTTCTTCCTCCAGAATCAACGGATTGGCCGATTGGCCGCATTAGCTGCAACATCCATTGGACAGACTAAGGGTTTTGTTGTTGTTATTTATTTATTTATTTTTTAAGAAATGGAATTAAAAAATAAAGGACCCTTTCCATGTCAGACCTGTCAAAAAAGTTGATAAATGGAAGGAGTGTTTAAATAAAGAGAAGGGAGAGAGATAATAGGCCCCTCTATTGGACTGTTTCTGAAAATATGTTTGGCTTTGGGAGGGTCTGGTTCTTTTAAGCATGAGATCCCAAACTCAGATGCTTTCAGAAAGCCAGGCTAGTTATGCAAACGTGTGCGAAAGCAGGGTGTCAGGCAGTAGGGAGTGGTGGTGAGTATGTGTCTTTTTTTTTCCTACTATTGTAAGTCATTGGAGTACAAAAATGCTTCACTTTTTTTCTCTACTTTGCTAGAGAGGAAAATAGGGAATGTGTGATGATAAATGTCAGCTGACACTGTCTCGAAGGTGTGGAGCAGTTGTCATCTTGGTCATGTGGTGGACTGAGGAAGCCCAGGCCCCGGGTGAATGGAACAGCTTTTACTCGGCTTCAGCCGAGTCCTGTTGGGCAAGGATGTGAGCTCAGTGTTGCTAAATGCTTAGTTGTTGAAGAAACAACCCCACATCTTGATTTTGATGTGAAAATCACATCAAAATTCTGACAATTTTAATGCTGACCATTCATTCCATTTTGAAAAATAATGGTGTAGACCAAACACGAATTTATATGTTAGTTTTAGCCAGTGGCTATCAATTTGGACCTCTGCTTTGGACCTGAGTTTGACAGTTTCTGTGGAATATACTATTGGTTTTTGATAGATGGAGATCCCTGATAGAAACAATGTGAATTATGTTAGAAATAATCTTATTGATCTTTAAAATCTCTGAAAGGACTTGAAAGGAATAGATAACAGTAGTGGCTCCCTCTCCTTTCTAGGGGGGTAACTAGAGCAGGGATAGGGGCAGATTTACTTTTCCTTTTATGTATATCTGATAACATTGAATTTTTTACCATATGCATATATTCCCCATTTAAAATAAATACAACAATAATTAAGATAAACTAAACAACAACAACAACAAAAAACAAACCCAAAACCCCCCAAAAAACAAACAAACTAATTTATAGGAACTGCCTAAAAGGTAGTGGCAGGGTAGGGACGGGTTGTCATCATAGTGGAGATAATGAACATGTTTTTCAGGAAATGTCATGGCTGGTATGTGC
This sequence comes from Hipposideros armiger, assembly GCF_001890085.2. Classification (NCBI taxonomy): domain Eukaryota; kingdom Metazoa; phylum Chordata; class Mammalia; order Chiroptera; family Hipposideridae; genus Hipposideros; species Hipposideros armiger. The sequence continues at coordinate 1,682,131 of NW_017731561.1, forward strand.
TTCATCGTCTTTCCACCACCTGCTTCTGAGACACAGTGCTACTGGCTTCAATGGATGGTCATAGACTCTGATATATAGTCACAGAAATTATTAACTTTGCTTATCAGACTCGACAGCATCCTACTCGCAGAGGCCCAAGTGGATACTGTGGCAGCTCAAGTGCATGGAACGTGCTCGCAGCTGGGTTTTCCTACCACTATTTCCATCTTTTCTTTAATCTACATTGTCTTCTCTGGGATTTGCTCAGATCGTTTTTTGAACGTTTACTCAGAAACGTTCCTGGTCTACCTGTTGGCTGCCCACTTTCTTGTCTTGGTCCTGAGTTTGGCTCATTTATGAGCACGCCTAGTGTTAGTTCTTGGCTAATTGGCTGATTTCATATTTCCTAGTATAGTCTTGGATGTTGCTAAGGTTATCTAGGCTCTGTTGCGAATATGCACCTCTTATGAGGAAAGGAGTGAGCTCATGAATAGATTTTTAAACAAAAACAACAATAAATAATGATACCATATAAATCACTAAGAGAAAAATGTAGTGGAATGCTTTTGTGATCTTGAAGTACAAAAGGTTATTTCTAAAGAAGAAATGAGTCCCCAAAACCAAATACAAAAAAAGGCTAACAAATTTTACTACGTAAAATGTTAAAAATTCTGCATGGGAAAATAATACTATACTATAACTATATTTTCTTCATTCTTCAGTGTCTACAAATAAAGAAGCAAAATAAAGAACTGAAAGAAAAGTGAGCCCAACCTATTAACAATAGTTTCAAAGGAAAAGAAACATAAATGTCGTTAGCATTCAACAAAATGCTTAGCAGTACAATTAAAGAAATACAAATTTTCAAAAATGGGATTTTATTTTTCACTTAGATTCACAAAGAGAAAAAATTTGATAATACCGTTGTAACAGATACTTATATGCTATTGCTTGGAATGTGAATTGGTGCAGCCTTTTTGGCAATAGAAATACAAATTTCTAGCATACCTGTACTTGCCAGTCTTCCTGTATGAAGTCATTGAAAGTCGCTCCCGTGCAAGTGTGCTGTGACTTTTGAATAGCAAATACTAGAAATAACCAAAATCTTATTGGTAGATGACCTGTTACGTAAACTCAGGGATTGCTTACTATGAAAAAAGATGTCTTCTGTCTACATGATAAGGAATGATTTACCAGCCCTATTAAGTTGAAAAAAAAAATCAACATTCATACAACGTATACAGATAATTTGTCCCAACTTTTTCAAAAGAATATATTGTAATAAGGAGAGAGAGAAGAGAGAAGATAGAATACATTGGAAAAGAAGAGTGTGCCTGAATTTGACCTTAGCTTAGGACAGTGCCACATGGGGATGGAGAGCCAGGCACTCATGCCCTTACAATCACATATTCTAAGAAGTAGTAGCCAAGCCGAAGGATTCCAAAACTTATTATGATCATAAGAAAGGCGGTCTAGGAGCGGGAAGCCAGCAAAATGGGGAGGAGTAATCAGACCCTGGCAGTCAGGTAGTCAGGGGGTCAGCATGTCCTGGTGGTTCGTGGCTCTAGTGAGCAGAAAATCCTCAAAAGCACCTGATTCCAAAGCAGAGGCTGTTTATCTGTGAATTCAGCAAACAGCAGATACTGCACCAGGCACTGGGGTAGGGAGATGGGAAGGCACAAAAAAAGAATAAAAACTGGTCTCTCTAGTTTAGCAGAAAAAATGAAAAGAAATTTAATTAAATATTAAATATCAGAATGCTACATAATAATATTTATGTCCCCATCAAAATCTTGTGATATTCTGTTCCTTGGAGTCTAAATTAGCTATCAAGGTCTAGGTCATAATTTTCATTTATATTGTTTTGTTTGATCCTCACAACCAACTTTTACTTGAGTCTTATTACTCCTATTTTGCAGGGAGATTCAGAGAGATGGAGCTGTCCTTTTTAAAAGACCTTAGAAAGTGGTCTCAGGATCTGAGAGGAGACCTGAGTGTGACAGGGAAACCGGGGTGCAGAAGATTAAAGGAAGGTTGAACCCCGCAATGGAGACTGGTTTTTAGATACCTCAACCAGTACAAAGGAGAGTTCTCCTATTGCCCCAAACAAGCTCATTTCCTGTATTCTCTATCTCAACAACTATTTTCTAGCACCTCCTATGAGCTCAGATTATGGTTCTAGGAGATGGAGACATCTTGGGGAACTAGATAGACTTGTTTGTCTTTTCTCCTGGAGCATTCCAGAAAGAAAATAGAGAATAAGGGAGTAACACATAAGAGTAGCATTCTAAAAGGGAAGATAGAGAATAACAGTAACAAATACACACACAATATAATTTAAGGTTTTGGTAAGTATTACAAAAAAAGTATAAAGCAAGGTAAAAGGACAAAGCTTAATGGTGGGAGTAGGGGTGGGGAAAGGGTTCTTTTAGTGTGCTCAGGTGAAGCCTCTCTGAAGAGGAGTCATTTGAGCATAGATTTGAATAAAATGAGAGAGAAGCATGGGAAGACCTGAGAGAAAGAATCCTAAGTGATGGAAAGATCATGGGCAAAGGTGCTGAGATGGCCATGAGCTTACCTTGTTGAGGGAGCTGCAAGAGCTCCAGCATGGCTAGGGCGAGGTGAGCAAGAAGGCAAGTACAAGGACATGAGGTCCCAGCGATGGGCAGAGGTCAGATCACATAGGGTCTTACAGGGCTTGAGGAGGAGCTTGGATTCTATTAATCAGGAAGCCACTGGAAAGTTTACAGCAGAGAAGACAGGTTCTGGTGTATGTTTAGAAAAGGTGGCCCTGCAACAGGGAGGACAGATAATATGCAAATGGAAGCAGAGGGCTGTTAGGAGACCATTTCGGGTGATAGATAGGTGATGGGGGCTATAGGAGGATGGAGTCGGGAGAGATGAAGAGAAGTGGCTAGGTATTGGAGATAGAATCCACAGACTTGTCTAATGGATTGGATATGCAGGGGAAGATGAGTGATGAATAAGTGTATGGCTGGCTCAGATTTTTGACCTGAGCGACTGAGTGGTGCCAGTCATGGAGGTGGAGAAGAACCAAACCATGATACTTCTCTGCTTAAGCCCTTGCTGATTCCATGTCATCTGCAGACTCAGCATGGCCTCTAAGCCCCTCCCATAATCTAGCCCAAGCTGCCTGTCCAGCCCCTGTGCTCACTTCCTGTGTCCTAGCAGCCCCCTTGCTCTCCTGCACACAGGCTGCTTCTTGCTCCTCTCTCTGTGCCTTGCTCATGCTCACTGCTCACTACGGACTCCTCACTCACGCCTCAGCTCTGACGCCACTTCCTCCAGGAAGCAGATTTCTCAAGTTCACATTAAGCCCTATCTTCCAATTATGCCCTTTTGATGGTCTGGGCTCTTCTTGCAGGCAGGGACACCTTTGTGTCATTCATCTTTGTGTCCTTTAGACCTTGCATAACAGAGGGGTGCAAATAATGTTTGATGATTGACTGCGTGAATGCATACTGGGTACATGCATATGGCTGGGTCATGTCTGGGGTTAGAGATGAAATATAAGTACATTTTTAAAAAGTGTCTAGATGTATAAAAAAATCAAAGCTGGCGTTAACTAGAGACCCTGAGGCGTTACGTGATGCCTGTGAATCCTGAGCTTTTGCATGCTGAGATCATGCCTGGAACCACCACGGAAGCTACATGATCTCTGGGAAGGCTTCACTCCAGTGGGTTGGGGACTACAAGGGAAAGGAATTTAGTTGTAAAAATGAGGGGAGTAAGTGCAGGTGAGATGTAGCCTGACCTTCCTTTTTGTGCTTCCTTGATACTACCCTGCCCCCAAAGTCATCCTCTAGCCATTGCCCAGGTTCCCTGTCTCTTTAATTTTGCTTATAGCCCAGACCACGCTCTGAGGTACATGATTAACGGTCCCAACGCCACCCTCTCCCCACTGACTTCAAATGCAGCCGCACTACCACTCACCTAACCCTGACAGAAGAAAATACAGCCCTGTCACAATCTTGTGGCAAGCTAGATCTCCCAGCATTAAATCACCATTAAGGGCCTCTGTGAGTTTGATGGCAGCTTTAGGTTTTGCTTTTTTTCTTTTTCTCCCATTTACAACTCAGCTAAAGCTTTCCTGCTGTGGGTGGAGGGGAGGCCATAAAGTCAAACCGCCCACTACCCTGTCCTCCACAGGTCCACTCACCCCATAATCAATCTGTGAGTAGAGCGGTGGGGAGGACCAATAAGCAAAGCCCCTTTGGGCAGAGTGGCCTCAGCTTCTTGAGCTATTGGCAGAGGATAATATGTCGACATCTGCACAGCCATTTATGAAATGCTGTCATATAAATATCTCATTGGATATTAACAGGAATTTGTTAAAAGAATTACTGCCAATGCCCATTTTAAAGATAAGGAAACCAAGGTCCAGAGCCTGGACTAGTGCATGGGACCCCAGGATTGCTCACAGGACCTCTGACTCAGAGACTGGAGATCCTGAGAAACTTCAGCTATCTGCAGAGGGATTTGTCCTTCCTCAGGCCTTCCCCATGCATGTCAAGCTCTGACGGTAGACACTAGGTTCAAGCTTGGCTCTGCCATTTACTAGCTGGGTGGCCTTGAAGAAGTTGCTTATGTAGCCCTCTATCAGCTACCTAATGCCACAATAATGTTGCTTCACAAGCAACTGCAGAACTTCAGTGGCATATAATAATAATTACTTATTTTTGCTCAGGAGTCCTGAGACGAGCTGGGTGGCTCTGCTAATTGGGGCTGAGCTCACTTATGCATCTGTGGTCAGCTGGTGGGTCCGCTGGGAGGTGGCTAGTCACCTGGTATGACTCAGCTCTGCTCCACGTGTCTCTCAGAATCTGCCCTGGTTTTTCAAGGGCAGTAGCAGGGTTTTATGAGAGAGACAAGAGCAGTCTGCGAGCCCTCTGAAGGCATAGGCTCGGAACCAGAGCGCAATCACTTCTGTGAAATTTTTCTGGCTGAAGCAAGTCACAGAACAGCCTAGACTCCATCCTTTGATGAGAGGAGCCACCAAGTCACTTGACACCTGGTGTGCATACCCAGAGGCCACTAAATGGCACCATTAGTGTAATCGATCTAAAATTTCTGAACTCCTTTGTTTTTGCATTTTAGAAATAGGGGTGGAAATAATGTCCATCGCATGGGGATGTTGTTGGGATAACATAAGTCCATGCAGGTAAAGTGCTTAGCATAGTGCCTGGTACATAGCACATAGAACAAGTACTCAAGATGTTAACTCTTAGCCTTGTTATTTTGGATTGCCATTCCAGAGAAGGGATCCCTTTCCCTGCTCCTATTATGCAGAACATATTCGACCCCCTTTTACTTTTCCTTTAAAATACTTTTGCCCAGAGGGTAATGTCAGTGCCTCGGCTTCTTCCCACAGCGCTCTTTGCTGAACGTTTAATTAGATGAAAGTTCAGGGTTTTTCATCACTGACAGACGGACACCACGCACTCGGTTATAATGGAGCTTCCCATATGAGGTGACCAAGCGGCATGGGCAATGTGGCGGGAAGCTCTGGCATGCTCGAGAGGACATTCATGTGTAGCTTCCGTGACGTTCGGCTGCCGTACAACCCTGTCTGTGTGCTTCCTAAGTGAGATCAGACCTAACTGCACCCAGTCCGTACATGTCCATGTGTGTTTCATCATTTCCCCTCTTGAGTGTCTGTGGAGCTTGCGTTCTGTCTACATTCTTCTCTTTGATAAGGCCCTGAACTTGGAGCTTTGCGCTCGGGTAGTTCCTTAATGTGCTTCCTCTGTAGGAAGGACTAGCTTATTTCTGTTTCAATTTGGCGTTTAAGAGACAATAAATAGCATTTGAGAAATAGCCTTCTTTCCTTCTTTTTTTTTCTCTTCTTCCAATATAGATCACCTACCATACATGAAATGTGTCTTAGAAGATGGAGGAGAAGAGCTGGACCTGTCCTCGAGGAACCTATGATCAGGTAAGGGGGCCTGGCATGCACTCACACAGGTAACTCTGATACGAAGGCAAATGTGATTTTAAAGGGCAGGGGTGGCGGGGGCGTTGGGAGAAACCAGATTTAGGGCGCACTCATAGGAAGGAGATTGGGCTCCTCCTGGGTTGATAAAGGAAGTTTCATGAAGTAGATGGCCTTTTTAAGCTGTCATAATGGATAAATAAGAGGTTGCCAATTACATGTTTTTCTTATATGAAAGTACTACAGGTCTTACAGAAAAAAAATTAGGAAACTATAAAGAAAAGAAGAAAGTGAGAGTCATGTCTTGTGTCAGATGCTTGGTTATTACCCCATACTGTTTCTCTCCTTGTTCCTTGATGACCTTCAGGGCAGCATTGTATCCCCCTAAAAGACTATACACTACCCAGTATCCTCTACTGCAGTTACATTGCCCATGATACTAAATTCTGGCCAATGAGATGTTAGTGAAAAAGTGTGGGAGCTCTTTGAAGGTTCCTTAAGAGAGGAGCCTTCACTGGGAGGTTTGGCCCTTTTGCCTTCATTTTTTTTTTCCTTTTTTTCTTGACACCTGGAACATGAGGATGACGGCTAAATCCCCAGCAGCCAAGAAAAACCAGGAAGGGACTTGGAGGGTGCCCATATGCGTTGGTCAGGAGAGTCTAGGTTCTGCCATAATAACAACAATCCTCAAGTCTCAGTGTTTTATATTTCTTCCTCACCTAAATGTCCAATACAGTTCAGCCAAGAACCTGTGCTAGCTCGAGTCGCCGCGTCACCCAAGCTGCTGGAGGCTTCCTTTCGATCTGTGCTTTCACAATCACAGTGAGGAGGAAAGACATACGTAGTGAATCGTGCACTGGCTCTTCAAGTTTCTGCTCAGAAGTGACACGTCACTTCCCCTCACAGCCCATTTGTCAGAGCAAAACGTGCCATACCAAAAGTCGAAGGAGGAGGAAAGTGCAGTCCTATCATGTGCTTGAAATGAGAGAAGTAAAGAACAATAGTGACGAGAAATAATGACCTTTGTACTAGGTGCGATAAAAAATAAAATACTGTGCTAGAATGAGGAGCAGAAGGTTCGAATGCCCCTGAATTCCTAATGACTCTGTGAGTTGCCAGCCATCTCAGCCCTGGAAAGCCCACCCCAGGCTTCTTCCCCTTGATAGAATGGACCCTTATGTGTTGGAACCATTATAATTTTGGGTTTTCTGTCACATGGAGCCAAATCTAACCCTAACTGATTTATTTCTCCCCCACCGTTCAGGCATAACCACCGGTATTATTTGAGGGATGTGCTGCAGAGGAGGCATGAGACTTTGCATGCAGCATCAGAGAGGCGCAGCCACAGCAGTTCCTGACCTATACATTTCCAGGTATGTGTCATGTGGTCACGCCGCCCTGCATGTGAGTAATTGGATGAAGGCCAAAGGCACTGTCTGGAGGCCTCGCAGGCCACCGGCCATAAAATGGCCTGGCCTGAGCGCTCTGCCCAGTGGAGGCTTCCTATTGGGTGATGGCCAAAATGATGGGATCAGGCTCTCATTCATGTTTGGAGTTTGAGACACACTGAGAGCAGGAGAAAGAAGTTGAGGGAGCAGCAGAGGCTGAGAGAAGCTGCATAATGTGACTGTCTGTCACGAGTATCCAGCGACCACCCCGGTGCAATATTGATTTTTCTTAAAGTGATAAGGGGGTTCAATTCTCTGTGAGTCTTGGCTATGCTGGTCTTGACACCTTCTCTGCTTTTGTTTCTTTTTTGTGTGTGGCTTTATTAAAAACCACTCTATGATGTGATAAAAAAATTAGAGTCGAACCAACACATTGTGTATCCTTCTCTTATCTGTGTTCTATAATGTTTCTATACATGATTTTTTTAAGTGGCAATTACTCTTTCACTTACCTGTATATCATGACCATCTTCCCATGCTGTTAAACATTCTTTTGCAACAACATATGACCTGGTGTATAGTGTTCTACTGCATGACTATATTTAATCAGTCCTCTAATATCGGATACTTAGGTCATAAACTGTGTTTGTATTTGTTTGCTTTTATATACAGCATCAAACTCAACATTTTTGAAATGAAATATTTGCCTACATTTATGATATTTTTATAGGTAGGAGTCCTATGAGAGGATATTTGGTAAGAAGGGAGACATTTCAGACCAAGGACATGGCATGAAATCAGTGAAAAGTTGTGAAGTAGAAAAACACAAGGCGTGTCTTCAAATAATCAGTTTGCTAGCGTTGGCTGCGGGTAAGGAGACAGAGGCCAAATTACTGATAGACCTGACTGCCAAGCGAAGGCATGGCCATTAATGAGGGCTTTTTGTTGTTGTTGTTGTTTTCCATATGTGGATGGAAAACCTAGAGTATCACAGAATAAACCTCTTTGTCCTCTGCAAGGCTAGTGGGAGGGTTAAAAGGAGGTTCAGCAGAAGTTAATTTGGCCCATGTCACAGTCGTGTGATCTATAGTAAGCAAACAAAAAAATATCCTTTTGTACTTAGCATTGTGCTTTATTAAAAAAAAAACACGCTGTGCTTTTAGGGGACTTTATCAGCTTAGAAATAGTCTTATGACAAATAATGGCATAAGTAGAGATAGCTCTATTAGAAATTAATGCCTCCACTTCACATTTGTATCAACCTTTTGAAATATGTTTTTCAAAATATATATATATGCATTGTTTCACTGGGTCCCAAAATAGCATAGCTCAAGTGAAAGATAACCTGCCCATTTTACAGATGAAGGACCTGAGGGTAGGTGATTTACAAAATAAAATGTAGAGCTAGACTGTCAGAACTTGACTTTTCAAGGTCACTTGAACCCACCTCTGCATTTGCAGGTGGTGACCGGTGAGGCTTAGCTGAGCTATTACCCATCATGACACAGCTGTAGGAGGTAGGCCTGGGCCCCTTTCTGGCTTCCCATGCGTTTTCTCTCCCCTCACTGTGGGGTCAGCCAGCCATCAGCAGCAGTCTAGAGGAAGGGCCCGGTAGACTGATTCCAAGTTCAATACTTTTTCCAGTAACCAAATGGAAATCCTCTTTGTTTCCTTCCAAAAGGAATTCTTAAACTTCAGCTTGCACAAGAATCACCCAGGGGCTTGTTAAATGCAGAGGTTCCCCAGACCTGACCCCCGATATCGGTTTCAGCAGACCTGGAGTTAGACCCAGAAATGCATGTTTTTAACAAACTTCTCAGGTGATTTTGATAAAGACGGTGCACAGTACAGACTTCAGGAAACACTGTCGGTCTGATTTCGAGCCTGAAACCTGCTTTGTCTCCTCTTCCAGCTTGCCTGCTCTTAGGAAAGTGACTCCAGCCCCGCCCTGTTGTAACCCTTATCAGTTCTATGTGTTTTGCAAATTGCATTTGCTCTTCATATATAGACAAACCAGGTCAGCACTGCCAGGCCAATAAGAGCTGGATTTCCCCTGGCCTCATGCATCAGTGACACATTTGCCCACACCGGCCCAGTTCCAACAGCCCTGCTGCAGTCGGCAATGGTTGATGGTGGTGCTGGATGCACATGACTCGATTTGCAGAGCTGGCTAAGCTTTCAGGGAAGTCAATAAGAAAAATCTCATTTTGATCTGCAGATTGGGCTCATTTGATTTGGAAGTCACTGGTGGCAAAAGAAATACGGGGCCTAGGGATGTCTCTTCAAGCCCCTCTCTGGCTATAATCACCCCTCAAAAGCAGTTTTCTCTATCTGCCGCCCTCACCCACCCCTCCTCTCTCTCTAGACTCAATGTGTCAGTGATGGAGGGGGAAAAAAAAGAAAAGAAAAACAAAACTACCCTTAGACTTTCTGGATGATTCTTCTCTCTCAGTCTGTACAGAGGAGAAAAGGTCAAATCAGAACCTCAAACCACTCACCCAAACCATCTGCTGCATGGCTCCTAGGAAACCCATGTAGCCTGTGTGACTTCTCACACAGCTCTGTCACTGTCAGCTTGAAGAGGTCAGAGAGGAAAAAGGACATACATCATTATGCCTTGTGAAGTAGCTCTTGGGTCTGGGTGCTCTGTGGGCTCATGTGCATGTCGAGATGGTCACGTTTTCCTCTCAAATACCTCTTGACTCCTTGAGATCTATTTATTCTCCTTTATTACCCTCGTGTTTCCTGTAGATTCTACCGTATCTACCTTTCTGGTTTCCCTGCCTCGCACGCACCTTTTCCCGTCAAATCCATTATCTATGCAGCAGCCTGGCGATCACCATATCTCGCCCCTCATTATAGCCCTCTGGTGGCTTTGCATTAGCCTAAAGCTAAAGTAAATCAGTGGTGTCTGGTGCAGTAGCTGCTGGCCACGTGTGGCTCTTTTGCAGTTGAGATGTGACGAGTTTGAATTGAGATCATCTGTAAATGTAAACATCAGATTTTAAAGATTTAATAGAAAAAAATGGGTGCAAACTATTTTATTAATTTACATTGAGTACATGTTGAAATAACATCTAAGATATATTGGGTTAACTAAACTATATTATTAAAGTTAATTGTAGCTGTTTCTTTTCTTTTACTTTATAAAATGTGGCCAGTAGAAGATTGAAAATTATACGTGTGACTTGCATGATATGCCTTGGACAGTGCTGGTCTAACTTCTGGAGCGTGGCTTGCTCTCATCTTGCTCCGTTCCCTTCTTGCACCTTCTGTTTTGGCCGTATGAACTTCCTTTAATCCCTTGAACTAATCACTCATCTTTTTGCTTCTGGGATTTTAGTAGACTATTGCTTCCTTCCACCACTGCCCTTTCACTAACTCTTGCTGATGTTTCAGTATGTCCTCTGGATGTCATGTCTTAGATGTCACTAGCTCTAGCAAGTCATCCTTGAATCCCTGAGTCTGGCTTAGCTACCCTTCCTGCAGATCCAGTAGAATCTCTATATATTTCCTCTGTAATACTTTCCAAACTCCTTTGAATTTGCTTACATATATGTATGTATTCTTCCCATTCCACTAAGTTCCATTAAGTTCCATTGTAAGTTCCATTATGACAAGGACTATGTCGTCTTATATAACTTTGACCCCAGAGTAGGGACGCAGTAAATGTTTGCTGAGTAAATCTAGGCATCTTATTTAATAGGCAAGAGAATTGAGGTCCAGAGAGGGGAGACTTCTGACCCAAAGTCACACAGAGAGTTCATGGCAGCACCTTAGGTGAATTCCTTGAAGCAGGGACACAAGTTTGACTAAGCTTATACATTGGGGGAATTTTTAAAAGCATAATGGACAGAGATGCGCGCATGTTGGTTTAATTCTGCCCCAAAAGGTGAAGAAAGGGTTAACTACCTTATGTAAAAGCAGCTGTGATGCCAAGCCTGGTCCTGGCTGGAACGCTGTCCACCTCAGGAAATCCCTTCCCCAGCAACTCTGGCTCAAATATTTTCCTTCTGGCACTGTCGGGTTGGGAGGAATAGGGGTAGGCGAAGCAAGTGACAAGACCATGGAGACCTGGGCTATATATAGACAAAGCACAGGTATAGGACAAGCTGAGTCAGGGCTTTGATGTGCTAGGGAAATTGTCCACCTGGAGTACAAACCAGAGGTCATTTCTTGAGATGCTGGCACAACCATTCCTCATGTTGACATGTTTCTGAACAGAACAAAACAAGAAGAGCGATTTTTAGTCATGAAGCCTCCAGGGTTCTGGTATCATCCTCTGCCATACTTGCACCTGGGAGAAAATCCTTTCTGGTCCTAGCTATACAGAGCTTCGTGCATTTTCACAGTGTGGCATGCCATAGATTCTTTGGGAAAAAGTGATATAAGGAGAAATCTGTTTTCTGTAGGACTTTCTGTTATTAATTGAATCTAACTTTTTTTCCAATTATATAATATAAGCTCAATGTAGGAAAGTTGGCAAATATATTAACACAAAGAAGGAAAACTTCCCCCATGATGCCATCACTTAAAATAATCCCACTATTTATACTTCCTGAAATCTTTTTAATATTCTTCGTGTTTATTCACTTACACAGTTTTATAAAAGTAGGATACTATGAACACCATTTAATAGTATTTTTCCTCTTAGAAATGGATCATGAGCAATTTCCTTTTAATATGAATAAGTACTCTTTTGTAATATGATTTTTATTGCCTACTTAATATTCTAACTAAACCCTCCCAACAGTCCTCTATTATGGAGCATTTACATTGTTTTCAATCTTTCGGTATTATAAATCACTCTCCAGGAATTCCTTTGTGCACACGTATTTGATTTTTCCCAAGGATAAATTTGTAAAAGTGGAAGTTTACTAAAGATAAAGCAGATTTTAAAGAATTTTGGTATTCATTTTTAATTAGCCCCTAAAAGTTTCCAAGTATTCTCCACACATAAGTCCTTTCATGTCTGGCAGTTGTATCATCTATCCCCCAAACTTATGTCCCATTATGTTGATGATACACCCAAAAGGGAAGAAATTAAAAAAAAAATCAAAATGACATAGATTCTAGACTCCAGATCATATTGATGCCCATCTGATTATGTCCCCTTTCCTCTAGATCCTTAAAAGTGGCATTTCCCAAAAGGTTCCATGAGAAAAGAGTTCTGGGGTCAGGTAGATCTGAGCAAAGTTGCATTCTCCAACTCCGTGCAGATCTTGAAAATTCCCGCAACAAAGTTGAGCAGGTTTAAATCTGTTTAAATCAGGTTTCTTCTGTAAGGCTATTTGGCCATCAAACTCCTAAAAAAAACCCCCAAAACAAACAAAAAGAAAACCTAGCCTACAAATAGCACATGGTACATATTTAGAGAGCCACCCACCCAGAGTAAGCTCAGAGAGGTAGGTCCATCACGGGGGCCGTATAGGGATTTCTTTTAAGCTTATGTACTTGACACAGGTGGTAAGGTCAGATCAGTTTGAGTTCTTGTGTCCATGGTCACATGACAAAACTGAAAGCCTCTCTGATATCAGGCCTTAGGGAGTTTCCCAGTAAGCCAAGACCATTTTCTGATGAGCAAATGTTGGCATTAAGGCTGTATCCCAACAGCTCTACTCTGTTTCCCCTCTGCACCCAAAGCAGGCTTTGTGTGACTGTGATTGCAAGTGAAAGGCACGTCTCTGTCTCCCCTTCATGTGTGTGAGTGCAAAGGCATTATTGTGATTTGTTTAATTTCTGCCCCAAAGACTCAAATAGAGAGTAAGGTAGAAAAAACTCTAGTTAAAAATCTCTCTTTGGCCAAGTTTTCTTAGAACCAGAGACATATAAAAATCAAACAAACTTTTTGGTGCCCAGTATGTCTGGGTTTTTTAGATATTAGAGTTTTGCATACCAGTATCATATTTTCTCATTGTATTATCTATTTACTATTTTTCCTTAAATCAACTCAGAGTTTTCCTTATGTAGCTTCTTTAGTTTGTCCTTAACAGCAACAAAAAAAATCTGCAAAAATACAGATTTGACATGACAGTTTTATCTTTTTTTAATAGATATTAAAATACACATGTAACTGTTAACATAAAACTGTTTGCCTATGGACCACCTACAATTATCTCAGGTCTTGCATTAGCAAACTTTTTTCTGCAAAGGGTCAGATAGTAAGCATTTTAGGATTTGAGAGTCATGCAGTCTGTGTCACAATTACTCAACTTTGTTGTGCAAAAGCAGCCTAAACAACGAGTAAACAAATGAGCATGGCTCTGTCCCAATAAAACTTTTAGTTATACAGACAGGCAGAGGGCTGGATTTGGTTGATGGGCTGGAGCCAGCCAAACTGTACTCTAGATGAAGAAAAGAGCCTACTGACATTTTCACCTTCTTAAGTGACTATATTGGTTCATTTTAGACCCAATCTAACTGCACTAACCTGGGCAATAATTGAACAGCAAATCTCTTACTTGCATTCTACCTCTGTTTTCTGAGATAGTCCTAATTTCAAGCCATGTGTCTCAAATTTGGGGATCAGATTCATCACCCCAAATCACATAAGGCTAGTATTAAAACAAAATCAAGAACCAGCCTTCGTAACAAAAGAACAGACATCCTGAGACAGGCTAACCTTGAACCACGTTTCCTCATGAACTTTGCAGGAATGCCCTGCTCAATGATTTTACCCTGGCAAAATTATTCTTAATAGGAAGGGAATAAAAGAACAACAAGCAAACCCAAGCAAACCAGGTCCTAAATTATTGACACATTAAATTTTAAAATGTTAATTAACAGAGGCCATTATCCAAGAGAAGCAAATTTGCCATTAGTTTCCAGCATGGCTGAATCTAGGCTCCTATACATCTTTGTTTGACTGAGCTGGTCCAGGGTTTACCCCAGTCGCCGCACAGTTTTCAAGAGGGTTATTTCCTAAACATGCTAAAAAGCAGGGCTCACCTCTGCCATGCTTGTGCGTTGGGCCACATGATTGACCTCTGTAGACAGGAAGAATATATGTTCTCGTATAAAGATGATGAGCCCATCTCCACTCACAGCTCACTGTTTCCACAAATAATAATACATCTGAATAGCATTTTTCATGTTTACAAAGCTTTTCCAAATATATGGTTCTAATAAAGTTGCTCAGTAACGCAGGAGTTGTGAATTATTATCTTTACCAGTGACGAATCAGAGGTTAATCGTGCAGCTGAACTGCCAGCCACATTTTAGGGAGGACCCTGGAGCCGTGCTAGCCAATTCCCACTTGCTAGACTGGGATTGCCAAGTGCTCCTCAGGGTGCTCGTCTCTGCCACACTCTGCTCATCCCCAGTGTCCCAGGCCATCCCCCTAAGCCAGGCCTCCATCTACCATGGCGGTCCTAATGGGGATCATTTAAGGGTGACTGGCCAGCTCCAACAAGACTTCAACCTTACTTAACAATTATCAGTGTCAATACCTATTCCCGATTTAACTCCCATCTTCTAATTCTGTGCCCAGTGTTTTCCTACACATGGTAGCTCCTTCTAAAATATAGAGCAACTAACTAAACTATTAATAGTATTAGAAGATGTGCTAATTCAGCTTTCAGTCACAAAGAGTAATTAGAAAATTAGAGTGAGGAGTTGTAAAGCAGCATACCTCGATGAGTTCTTTTTTCTTTTCATTTGCATCTCACCTGAATAGGTTCACCTGGAATTCACGAGTATTATCACTGAAGGGCACCTTAAATATCACCTAGTTCAACTCCTATATTTCATGTTTAAGGGACCATAGGGGAACTTTGCCCAAGATAATGATTAATAATGATAAATGATAAGGACGGTTCTCATTTCCTTAATACTTACCACATGCCAGGCACTATTCTAAATGCTGTAAATGCAGAGGCAGATGGATTGTTACTCCACGTTGAAAATAAGGCCTCTGAGACTTGGAGAACACGCGTGCGTAGGTGGTGGGGCTGCGGTGTGAGGTCGGGCTCTCTGAACCCAGACCTACCAATACAGCGCGATTCTTCTCAGAGTTGGGATGAGAATGGTGCTATCTATTGATGAGAAAGATACTTCGTCTCTGTGTTCTTCCTCTTCAAACCCCTGGTGGCAGCTCAACTATGAGAAAAGCATCAGACAAACCCCAGTTGAAGGATATTCTACAAAGTTCCTGACCAGCAGACTGCTTGAAGAGTGCAGTGTCCAGAACCCACCTCCACAGACACTAATATCTAGTCCTGAGTGAGACCAAGGCCCTGGCATTTTTTAGAGCTCCCAGCTGATTCACATGTGCAGCCAGGATTGAAATACCGCTGGGCAGGCATGTTTCCCAGGAAGAGAGAGTTACCGAATGCACTTGGCGGAAAAAGGAGAATAGGATTAGGGCTGGATGGAGTGCTGATTGTGGAAGAGGGGCTCTTACTGCCCTGGGTAGGCAGGTTCTGTCACTCCACGAAGGAAGCAGGAAAGAGGACACGGGCTGGCAATGGGGTGCTAGGCGGCCGCCAGTCTCACCTTTCCTAATCAGGAGGCCTTTTCGGAACAGCATTGAGGCATCCCTTTGGCTCTAATGATCACCACATCCTTTGCTCAGCTAATTGCTGGCTTCTCCTGCCTTTGTGCCTTGATTCTGGAAGATTAGTTTAGACTCAGCCCCATACCTAAGTGGACACTTGTCAGTTATACACCCAAAAAATGTGTGAACAACCAGCCTTGTCAGCTAAAAAGAGGAGGCTGACTTCTTGCATTTAAAATGAAGATTGGCTAGCAAAGAAGGGGTAGGGAGAGGGAAAAAAAAATCAAAATGAAAAAAATGGCTGACTCAGGACAACTTCAGTGCATATGGTGAGAAATAACATCATAGAAAGATTGGCCAGGGGTTGAAATTATGCAAGGGCCTCTTTCAGCAAAACCTAAGATGTTTGCGAAAAATGCTCTGGAATGTTCTGTGTTCAATGGTCAGGAAGAACTGGAAGGTCACTCAAGAAGGGGCACATAATACTTCAGAACAGTTACAGTAGAGACACTCATTACTCAAAGAAATGAATGTTACTTATTTTGAGGCTTCAATGAACTGATAGCCCCCAAACTTATGAGCTTGACAGATCGGAGTTCAAACCCAGCTCCATCAGTTACTTAATTTCTCTGAGCCTCAGTTTGCTGAATCTGTAAAACGGGACTAACCATAGTTGCCTCAGTGGAGTGGTTAAGAGGATTACATGAGATAATTTGGTGCACAGAAACCAGTGACTTAGCCCAAAGAGATATAAATTGGAAGTGACAGGACAGGTTTCTACTCTGGCCTCTTGTTCCATACATTTCTATTCTACCTCAGTCCCCCTTCCTGGCAAGGATGTAGAAGCGATGGATAATGCCATCATCAAAATGTGTGCCATGGCCGTGGCTAAGGAAAACGTATGGACATACGATTTCCAGAAAGGACATTGGAAAGCTTTCCCCCTTCCCCATAGGGAATTCCATAGGGAGAGTCTCTGGAGGGATCTTAACATTCTGTAGTGAGAAAAATGGGCAGCAAACCCCCACACTTATGCAATTTGAGAAGAGCATGAGTGAAAAACAAAATCTTACATGTTATTGACACTTAATAATGATCACCATGCTTTCCCCTACATTATGTCCCAGTGAAAATTTGGGAATTATTTTCAACTCCTGCCTCACCTTTATCTCCTTGAGCCCAACTGGTCACCTAGTCTTGTCAGTTCAGCCTTAATGAAGTCCCTTTCCAAATTAGCTTTTCTCAAGTATGTCCCCGACTGCATACAGTGCTCCTAAAGGCTGTCTGTCTCTACTAGGGACTTCAGTTGATAGTCTCGTCCTTATTTCCTACCTCTGCCCTTCCCTTATCCACGCCTGCTGCCAAACATAACTACTCAGTGTTCCTTGAACACAGCTGCAGCCCCCTCTTTTGCATATGTATAAACTCGCCCTGCCAATTGTATTGTCACCCCCTTCCCAAGTACCCAGAAGCAATATATCCACAGTGGTTAGGGATATGGGATCTGGATTCAAATCCTGACTCAACCTTCCAAAATATGTGTTCTTGGGAAAGTTCTAACCTCTTTCAGCCTTGTGAATAAATGGGGGATGATAATAGCACCTAATTCATGGGGTTGATGACATGAGATAATGGAAGTCACCTGCTTATCACAGGGTCTGGTACACAGGAGGCATTCTGCCAATATTAGCTGCTGTCATTATTGCTGATTTCTTCTTATTTTTACCATTTCCTGTTTAAAGAAACCCATCATTAAATATCACCTCTTTTAAGAAGATCTCTGATGACACCCATGTCCCTAGAGAAGTAATCTTTTCATGTTTGAATCCCCCATAACACTTTGTCAATCTCGAATGAACTCCCCATTCAGCTGCTTTTTTTGTCTTAGCCTTCCTCTTTAGGATGTAAACTGATTGATTGTGGGATGTTATCTTAGTAAACTTTGTGTTCACAAAAGCCCTTATCACAGAGTAATGACTAAATATTGGTGGAATTTAAATAACTTGAATAAGTGATAACACTAGATACCATTGAAGTTGATCATTGTAGAGGCTCTTAGCACAGGGCTTGGTTCATAGAAAATGCTCTATAACTGTTTGCTGTTTTTATCATCTGTTGTTTAGTGTGATACTTCATGCACTATCTAGTTGCATCCTCTCAACATCTCTATCAAGCAAGTTTTGCTAATTCTTCCATTTCACAGGTGAGGGTTAAGGCACCAAGAAGGTGAAATACTTTCCCCGGTATTCTATAGCTAGCGAGGGGCAAAGCCAGGATAAGGAGCTCTGGGTCTCATTATATTCGGAGGCCTGATCTTTAGGTGTGAGTGGGAAGCATCAGATTTGACGGCCAAGTAGCAGATGAGAAAACTGGCAAACTGAGGATCGACATTGGGTTCACTAGTCCCATGGATTATGCATAGAAAAGAGAGGCGGCCATCGGTGAAAGCAATTTTAAGTTGTAACTTTTGTTGAACGCACGTAAAAATCAGTTAGATTTCATCAAACCATTGATCAAAGTGCCAAAAATGGCTTAATTTCTTTTAAAAGAACATGTAACTTCGTTTAATCTGCTTGACTAGTCAAGCCAATAAAAACAGTACAAGCAGTTTATTCAATGAAAACACCCACACCCTCACTGTGGTTGTTGGGCCAAGTTGGCCGGCCAAGCAGACAGTTAAAATGGTCAACCAGGTGTGGATAGAGTCTCAGCGGGAAATGCTGAAAGAAGCCGTGAGCTAAATGCTTTAGTGTCTGTGGAGAACATTAGAGTGTGTACTGAGGTATCTGGCCAAAGAAACTGTGGCTAAGCAAGCACAGGAGAGGAGGAGGGTGTTAGCATGGGAGCCTGGGGTCCTTCTGAGAGAGTCAGGGCTGAGCCTTCCTCCTTTTTTCTATAATTCTAAGCTGTCTGATCTGTGCTAGTACCTGAGTGGCATTGATCAACTCACTTGGTGGAAGAGAGGCCCTGAGATTTTTGAACGAAATGACTCTGATGGATGAAATACATGGACCCAAAACGTTAGCCCCTTGTTACAGTGCTGGAGGGGACGGCTCTTCTGGGCCCAAGGTGTGGAGGACCCTGGAACATGACTCTGATTCGAATCTTCTGGGTGCAGCATTGAGTCTTGGGAAGCAGCTTTGTGAGTGAATTAAAACACACACATGCAAATGCACACATAGAGACAAAGAGTAATTCAGGAGCCCAGGGCAGTTTTGCCATGGAGCACACCAAATGTAGCATTGTAGACCTATTGGGTCTTCAGTAGGGAACTTGCACTGGCAACGATGGAGCCCTGTGAGGTGTGGTTCATTCTGGAACAACCAGCGCTTTGCAGCAGTAGCGGCGTTTCCTAGGTTAGGACGGCACGCTAGAGTCCTGGCTCCATGGGCAAGAGAGAGCAAGCATGATTTCACTTTCGGCAGGTCAGGAAATGGAGGGGCTGAGTTCCTGCTCACACAGGCAGGTCAGTCTATGCATATTATACTTGGGGAGGGAGAGATGCTATTGGGAGGAGCGTTATTCACACCCAAGGTTATAAAGCTAGACATCCAGTTACTGGTGACTTTTCTAAACCCATTAGAGATAGATAGATAGATAGATAGATAGATAGATAGATAGATAGATAGATAGATAGATACTGAGGGTAGCAGAAAGGCCTATTTAGGAATGAGGGCAGGCCCAGAGAAAGAAAGCCATTAGGAAAACTACCCAATTGAGGTTATTTTTGAACCTGTCTTTAATGAGAGAAATGAAGAAAAGAAATTTGGTCAATTAGAAAGTAATGAAGACCTTGCAAAAATAACTATTGACAGAAGGCTGGCGAGGGATTTCTCAAGTAATTTGAACATAACACACTGTACAAATCAGCAGGTCAGGAAGAGTTGCCTCCTAGGAGATTATAGGGTTTGGGACCATGACTGCTTGATGTTTGGTGGTTATTTTTTTATTTAGTGAGCAGAATTGTGACCTGAAACGAATCCAAACAAATAGGGCTCCAAACTTCCAAACTAGGGAGCGGTCCCCTCATGGTGACTGTTCAGTCCAGCTATGGCAGGTGCATATCCAGGGGCCTAGGCCTGAAGGAAGGATGTCCTAAAACAAAAACACATAAAGGAATTCAGAGTGCAGGTCATGGTAGTAAAGCAAGTTTATGATGCATTAACCAGCTTTATAATCAGATTATTGGAAAATAGCATAAATCATTCCAGATAAAGAGTTCCTTCTTTAGGTTGTCAGAGGGGAAGGCAGTGTGCAGTCTTCCTTTCAGAGTGAAGGAGGACTCATTTCTTTTTCTTTGTGTATTCATCAGGAAAAATGGTAAAGAGCCAAACTCCTGTAGGACTGGGTTCTATAAAGGTTCACTTCAAAAGCAAAGTGTGTGTGTGTGTGTGTGTGTGTGTGTGTGTGTGTGTCCGTCCGTGTCCACACATGTGTGCATGCAAATTTGGTGGGGGTGTGGCACTTTTAAAGAGCTAGGGTGGTCTCTCCCTGACAGATGCAGAATATGGGTGATAAATGCAGGGTTGGTGAGGTGTTACAGGGGTGGGTCAAGGACTTAGTGTGATTTTGAGCCTATAAGAACTCATACAAATATTAACCAGACATTTAAGAAATGATACTGTGGAATGTTAGAGCTGAAGTTGTAAGACTCGCCTAGTCCTGTTCACATTCTTAGCCATTTACTAGGCCAGAGATGTTAACTCCCTTCCTAAAGCCACGTGGTACGTCCATGTCATAACCTGAACTAAAGCTATATTGGGAGGGAGTGGCTGTCAAATCATATCACCTACTTCCTGGTGATGCCAAGTTGCAGCATCTGTTGCTAACTACCAGGCTAAATACATAATTCCAGAGTTAGAAAATAAGAGGAAATTCCACTGGAAAAGAAAGTGACATATTAGTTCTCTGCATAAAAGTAACCCCAAATGGCTATCTTTACTGGTGGGCAAATGCCCTACTAGCTAGGGGGCTGGATAAGTTTCGAGGGTAGTTTAGTTCTTTGTGGAATTGTCTGGTAAGGGGAAAGATCTCATTGAAACTATTTGTAAGGGCAGGTTTGT
Source organism: Hipposideros armiger (assembly GCF_001890085.2). Lineage (NCBI taxonomy): Eukaryota > Metazoa > Chordata > Mammalia > Chiroptera > Hipposideridae > Hipposideros > Hipposideros armiger. Next base: position 1,703,008 of record NW_017731561.1, read on the forward strand.
CAGGCTATATTGGCATCCCCTTCTTACATTTCAGAAATACTTCCAGGTTAAAAAAAAAAAATCCTAGACATTGGAGGGATTCCAAAGACAAACAGCATACCTATTAAGGGAATGGAATAGAGAAACTGATTTATAGAAGGAATTAAAGCAACACATTTTTTTATGGCTCTGTCACAAATAAGGGCCCGTCTTTGACATGTATCAAGGACTTTAATTGGAATAATGAGTTAATCCAGGGAGAGATGATTTACGCATAATATCAGAGGACAGGATAACATGATGGGATTGGGGAATTACCTGTTGAGATGATGAAATTGTCACCCTTTAAATGAAAGCGAGACAAAAACAGAACAATTAGGAGATGGTGCTTAATAGTAATTTTACATAAAGAGATTTGATTTTTAGCTTTTGACAAAACTATGAGCCAGTAAAATCATGCTTTCCCTGTTTCCTCAGTTCTTAGAGAAACTTGAACTTACAATGTATCATCAATTTAATAGCAGCTATTATGTTGAGGAGAAAAAAAACACTGCATTAAATAAATGTACACGTTGATTGCAATCTACATCTCAATTTGAGAAATGTTAAAATGTGAAAAATATATTTATTTTCGAGTTGCAAAACTATAGCAATTATTTAAGTAATCTACATCTACAATCCTGTGGTAGCATATATGTCTTCTGTGGGTTCAAGTCCTGACTGTTCAAGGGCTCATCAAATAGCTTGTATGATTGTCAATGTTCTTGTCAACTTGTTTGCTATGCCCTCATCCTCATCTCAGAGACTGTTCCCACCCTTGTGATGGGGAATTTGACCAATTCTTCTGGACCAGGAATAAATATATGACCCGAACTAGGCCAATAAGTTCCATTTATTTATGTATTTATTTAAAAACAAAGATAAATATAAAGAGGCACTCAGTTACATGTGAGGTTGTGTAAATCTGAGGCCACCATTGGGCCCTGGCATCAATGCCACAACCCTAAATGAGGAAGGGTCAGGAAAGCCACCAATAAAATGGAAAAGGTAGCATGGATTCAGAAAAACACAGCCGATGTCCAGCGAGCACCAGAGAAAATAGATGACTCAATAGTAACATACTCGGTTTACTGATAGCCCCTTCTCTCAAAAAGAAAAAAGTGACTCCATGAGAGGCAGCTTCCATGCCTCCCTTTCTAATCGCGATTCCTCAGTGTGCTAAACTGAGCTCAGTTCCTAGTCTTTGGATGACCTCCACTTGCCCTTCAGTAAAGACACTTTTATCTGAGCCATTTGAATGGGTACCTGTTCCTGATAACGCTGAGCCCCTTCCCTCTGCTCCTGCCTGTTTTACCAACGCCTCACAGTGCTAACTCATTAAGAACTAAGCTTTTCAAAGCAGACTTAGTGCTGACACAGGCTGGCTCGTGACATGAGCTGTGCTCATCCTCCAGAATGAATGGCCTGACGTCATTTCTGATGCCTAAACCGGCTGCTAAGCCATTGCTCGCTTATCTTATCGGTGTGGATGCGGTGCACACTGGGTTGACCCTTGTCCAGAAGCCAGGTCCTAACTCAGCACGTGCTTTCTGGATCCTCCTGCCTTTCACAGATCCCAGGGCAGCCCATTCTTATGAATAGTTCAACTATGAGACTCCTTAGACCACAGCTGCTCTCCCCCTCCGCCCCGCATTCGCCGCCCTCCGAACATTCTTTATCTGGGACATCACGAGCAATATTTACATTCTCAGAATTCGTAAGTTTTCTCTTCCCAGTCCACGTGGTAGGCATTTTGATAACAGGTCATTCTGATTTGAAGAAAACCTCATTTTTTTTTTTTTCCTCTGAATTTCAGTGCCGTCTTTTGCAGGATTTCCCTGAGCAAACGTATGGGCTGTTTGCTCTGCTTTCAACCTTCATGCATTTTTAATGATTTACAACGAAGAGGGTTTTTTTTTCCTTCTCCTTTTTTTTATAATAAATTTAATGACTTAATACACATCAAGTGGAATTGTTGTTGGTTTGTGGTGACGGCTTTATAATTCCAAGTTCAAGGGTTTTTTTCTATTTAATTATGCACAATAACTCTCAAGGACTATAATGCAATAACGAAAGCATGCACTGATGTTGGCATAAGAGCCTGTTGTTTATTAGTATTGGTTCTGTGCTTTATGTTTGAAATAAAATATTTGGAACTAATGTTGGCCATGTTTCCTCCAAACTAGATAACAACAACAATGACAGCAAAAAACAACTTTCTCCCTGAAAATACCATGCTCCAATCTTTGGTGATAAAAGCCAGCAGCTCTTGAGATAGCAAATTAAATTTTATTTGTAGAAAGCACTGTGCTATGTTTTGTTGCTTGCTCACAGTTATTTTTTAATACTAATAATTTCATAAAGTGAAAGGCTGATACGTTGACCTGTGTTCTCCAAGGCACCATAGTATTTCCCAGGGTTAAAAGGCCCAGCTCGCTGAAAGGCTATTTGTTTTACATGGTAACCTTTTACTTATTTCTCTTGTTCTCTAGCCAGATCTAGCCTTAGCTTTTAGAATCATTTTGAAATTTTGGAAAGCATAAAGCCGTTGAATTTTCAGAATCTGCAAATCAGACTTTTAAAACTCTGATCGCTAAGGACTGATTTTCCTAAGAGCCAACACATTGGAATTTTGTATTAGTTAATAGTAAAATTGTCTCCATTCTATGGCTTAAAACAATAAGTTAGAGTTTCTTGGTAGAAAAACAAGTAGATGTCCAGTCTCATCAAATGAATTCAGCAAGGAGGTTTGTTCAGCATTTCCACATTGGCTGGGAGTAGGTTTCAGTTTCAAAATGAGAGACATTATCCAAAGTCCCTTCCTGAAAACCTGAGCCCAGGGTTCTCTACTTAAGTGAGGGCTCTGAGAGCCTGGGTATTTTGCGATAGTGGAACAGGACTGACCTGCATGTTTCAGAGTATTGAGCCAAGATGCAGCTAAAGGCAATGCCTAAACATAAAACCAAAGACAAAAGCCAAGCAGATATTCTAAATGAAGCGTCATTCTGAAGGAGCTGGGTAGGAGGGCTGGAGCCAGGTATAAGGTGATAGGCTAGAAACGAGAAGCCTCAGAAGAAAGCAGGGATGGAGGACAGGGACAATGCCTGGGGGAGTTGTATGAGGTCCTAGAGAGAGACCCAAGGATTCCTTAGAGAATGGCTGAGGCCTTGTTCTGGACAGAAATATAATGCAGTGGTTAAAGGTACACATTCTGGGGTAACATGGACATGGGTTCAAGTTCCAACTCCACTCCCCAACAGTGCTATGTCCTTGGGCAAGTCATGTCCCATTACTCTCTAATACTTAGTTGCTTTATGTGTGAAGCGTGGGGCAAATAAAATAAGCCACTTCATAAAGGCTGTCATAAAATTTAAACCAGATAATGCTACTGTTAGTTATTATTAGGGATGAGTCAGATAGCAAAAGCTACTAAGTCATGTTCTTTTAATGTAAAAATACTGCCTTTAATTGTACATGTAGATACTTGTATTGACAGAAATATATACATTTTTGTGCTTTTGTATAGAAGTGGCAATGTATCATTGGGTATCTATATATTTTTAAAATATTATTTACATAAATCTTTTTATATAAACATTTTATTGAGGTATAATAATCATATAACAATACACGTGAAATGAGGTGTCTTCCTTGGTGTGCAGTTTGATCAGCTCTAACACACGCATTCACTGATGTAAGCTTACCCCTATGAAGATATTGAATTCCATCACTTCAGAAAGCTGTATTGTGCTTCATCCACGTTAAGCCTTCCCACCAGCCCACAGCCTTAGAAGCACGTACTCTTCTGAGTTATCACTAGATTAGCTTTGCCCGTTGTGGAACTTCGTTTAGGTGGAACCAAGTAATATACATTCTTTTGTATCTGAATTCTTCTGCTCAAAGAAATGTTTTGGAGCTTTATCCATCTTGCTATGTGTAACAGTGGTTCATTTCTTTAAATTGCTGAGTAGTACCCCATTTTATAGTTATATAATGGGTAATTTTTTTCCATTCCCTTCTCAATGGAAATTTGGGTTGTCTCCATTTTAGGACTATTATATTATAACGCTGCTATGAACATTCTTATACATCTTTTTGAAGCATATGTTTCTATTTCTCTTGGTGATATATCTATGAATAAGCTTCTGGGTCATAAGTAGGTATAAGTTTAGCTATATGAGAAAGTACTGACTGATTTCCAAAGTGGTTATACCATTTTACACTCCCATCAGCAATACATGAAAATTCTAGTTGTTTTACATCCTCACTAATATTTGATGTTGTCAGTCTTATAAATTTTAGCCATTCTAGTGGGAACACATGGTTTTGCACTATGACAAATTCAACTTTTTGTTATTATTTCAACTAGCAACTTTTCTAATTGCTCAGGACAGAAACCTTGGTGCATCTTTGACTCCTTTCCCTCTTTCACTCCTCACTTCTGATATATCAACAATTTGTATTAATTCTACCTTGAGAATAATTCTATCATTCACCCACTTCTTATCACCCCCACTGCCACCCCAGGTCCAAGCAATCCCCAGCGCTCATCATCACTAGCCTTCTACCTGCTTCAGCCCTTGTTCCTTGCAGTCTGTTCTTAACACAGGAGACATGCCTTAGGTCATGCCAGTCCTCAGCTCAAGACCTTCCAAATGTCTCTTCCATCTCACTTAGAATGAAAGTCCAGTCTTTTCTGTCATCTTCAGGGTCCTGCATGATCTGGATATTTTCTTCAACCTGTTTCTCTCTCTCTCTCTCTCTCTCTCTCTCTCTCTCTCTCTCTCTCTCTCTCTCTCCTCTCTCATATTTTAATTAACAAATCTTCAACTAAAGTCTTTTGGAAGACTATGACCTCACTTAAAACATCTTTTATTTTCAGCGTATAGTGTAGACTTCTGCCAAAGGATAAGTGCTTAGGCAATATTTCCTAATTAATTCATTGATTGTAGAAGGAAAGGGGCAGGCATTTTTCCAACCTGTTTCTTTGTTTGTTTTTATATGTATGTATGTATGTATGTTTACATACAGAAAAAGTTTACACATTTTAAGAAAGGAAAACTATATTAAAATTGTAATACTCAATATATACCAATAACAAAAATGAATATGTCACATTTGACTTCTGCAATTACAAGAGGTGCTCAAAGTAGTTGCCATCAGCATCCAGATGCTTCTGATTACAGCAAACTACTGCTTGAGCAACGTTGACCAAAGTGTCCACTTGTATACATTTTTTTTGGCACTCTGCTATGTGTTTATATGTATTTGTGCTTTTTAACTAACAAATATCACTTGCTCATCTATGAATTTTTGGAGGATAGCAATCTGACTTGAATATCTTTTCTTTTCAACATATAGTGTAGACTTCCCCAAGACTATTTTTACATATGTGAGTTTTTAAAACTACAGAAGACCTAGCGTCTAATTCCGAAAGGATCCACAGTCATGTGAATGACAGTTGTGGGGTATGGCTGGGGACTGGAATGGACACAGAGCTCTTTTAATTCTGTCTAACAAAGCCACAGACTAATGTTAGGGAATGTTTGTGTGATCTCTCCAGTGTGGAATCAGTTACCCAAACACAGGAGTCTTTACAGAGATCCAAAATAATCATAAAACCATTATAACCACAAGACCTCTTCGGAGTTCTCCCCTCAATAGTGAATGCTGCCTTTTTAAGCCAACTCTTGTATTCAGAGAAGGATTGTAATATCTCCAGCCTGGAAGAAATCCCTGTTTCTGTGGGTCATTTACTTCGTCTCTGTGGTTCTTGGAAGGAAGGATGGAGTGAAAGCCACCCCAGGCAGTTGACTGTGAATTTTAGTCTTGAGCAATGTATGGAGAGCTTCAATAAATTTTGGCCATTTAGCCAGCTTTCATTCCATGGGAAACACTGTCCAGCCAGCTTCAGCTCTCAATAAATTGTTTGCCATTGAACAACTCTGATTTATGGTCCTAGACATTCTTAGGTCTCTGATCAGAGAAGGAAAAGGCAGGATCACCAGGCAGGTGCTCTGAGGGGAGAGCCTGCCGTCGGAGCTTCAGCTGTCAGGAGAAGGCCACTGGTGGACATGGCTTCCCTGTCACTGTGTATCTCATTTACACTGACATTTCCTGCCCTGACACAGTTCTGGGTACATACAAGTAGGAGGCACTCCATACATAAATATTACATGGAGAATGCAATAAGGTAGGACAAAGAATGAAATGATTAGCAAGGAGCTCATTGCTGGTGGATATTGGCTCTCGGAGGGAGAGGGAGGAACAAGAATTCAACTGATTGTAAGTTACAAAGCAAGGTTCGAACTTCCACTTCACTGTACATGCACACACTTATAATTTTTTACTTAACATTTATATATTCTCTACTAGACTGTAAACTTGATGAGGATAGAAGCTATATTTCTTCTAAAATAGCAATACATCACTTGGATCTACGTAAAGAGCCTGGCATCCTGGGCAGGAAACTAAGAGGGACACTGCTCCAAGCTGGTCTAAAGATTGTTCATGTTTGTGTTCCCTCCAGGGTCTAGTTGGCCCAATGTGGATATTTAGTAAATATTTCATGAAGAAGCACCTGATTGAAACAATATGAAACAAACTGATACCACTGGGCCTTGGTTATGTTCTTAGAATTTACTAGAAAATCAACTTTGCTGACCATGCAATGGAAGCAGCAAGTCTTTTTTCATGTTCTGTCAACTTTCTCCCACCAATGCAGTGAGTGATGCCAGCATAGAATTTGTCTGGCGTGATAGGGGGATTTCAAGCCATTCCACGATATGGAGAATTTTTCAGAATTCTCAAAACACCTTTGAGAACATTTCTACACAGGTCACTTCACGGTCTATTTGTCATTTGTAAAGTAAAATGCCATCATGAAAAAGAATATTTAATGCCACAAGGAAAAGCCCTACCTTTACCGGCCAATAAATGTCAGATTCCCTATTCCAGCTGCATGGGAAAAAAAATAGGAATCATCAAGTAAGATCATAGCTTTCTGTGATTTTTGAATCCAAATGGTAATTAAGAAATGAAGGTTTAATAATCCTTGATGTTTGGTCTTTGGGAAGTCTTCTATTTGATGAGAGCGAGGCTGCCATACCTTAGGGGGTAAACTGTTCCCATCAGACTCCTTTTCATCGCCCTGCCCGTGGAGGGCTCATTTGTGCCAACTTTCTTGCTCTGGGATTGTGCAAATATAAGGTCACCCTGACGGCTTCACAGTGTGAAACCTGGCAATGCTGAGGAGATGGCAGCCCATCGTTCTGAGCCCTGTTTGCAGATGAGAGCTGGAGTACCAAAGATAGCAAAGTGCTTGGCATCATCCATCGGCCACTAGCTACTGGGCCTCATGGTTTTCAATGGCCGTGTTTAACCTACTCTTCAAATCTTCCAGAGAGAAAATTCAAAGTTCCTGCGGTTACTTAGGCCGCAGAAGAGCATTTAGCACTCATAGACATTTTGGAAAGCATTTTGGTAGTATCTATCTGCAGGGTGGTCCCCTGTCCGAAAACATTTTGGTACATCTGATACATATGATACATTTTGGACATTTATTATGCTATTAGTACCTATCAAATGGTTTATTGATACGCTACATTGATGATAAAATAATATTATTAATGTTTCCAGGCTTTCAGCCGCCATGTTTTGCAATCTTAGCGTACACACTGCAGAACCCACACTTCTACTCCTCAATATCTTCTTAGACATGTGCTCAGAGTGGCACAAATAAGGATGTTCATTACAGCAATGACAATATTTGCAAAGAAGTTGGAAGTTGGTAAAATTCTAAATGTTCATTATTATAGCACTGGTTAAATACATGCTATGTATATAAGAATGAGATAATAAGATTTAAGAATGAGATAATAACAGATAATATATAGTGAGATATAAGAATAACCTTCTCACACATAACAGCTATAAACTGTGGACAAAATAAAATACAGAAACACGTAAGGGCTGTAGAGAGTGAACAGCAGTTGGCAGACTTGGGAAAGAAGTCAAAACTTAAGAAAGTTTCTGATTTTTATGCCTTTGCCTCATGATGGACAGTAGTTTCGGCACAGAGCAGGGTAACTAAAGCTCTAAAAAATAAAAAATAAAAAATTCACTATCTTTTTGGCCTAAGTGACCAGAGACAGAGCCCAGGGTAAATGCTGGTATTAATTTGGTGGGCCATTTTTAACAGCAGGTCATAGGTTTCTGCTTTGGTTTAATAATTTGTGCAAAGATGCAAATTACTGATTATTGATTTTAACCTTTGAAAATTTAATGAAAGCATTGGGCTCTTTCCCTTAAAAATAAAAAAGAACATAAGCAGAAACATACAAAAATCTGCATGTAATTATGAAAGTGTCACAGATTCTTAAGAGCCATTCATAATGCCGATTAAAAAAGAATAAAAGCCCTGCCATAGGACAGTCCCCTCTATGATAGAGACTAACATAAGGTTGATAGATCAAGAAGTAATATCATGGATAAAAAAAATATCAGGATAAAAAATTTCTTTAAGGATGGAGATGTCCCGATAATTCAATCTGGAGTAAATATAAAATCTTGCATTTAGGTCTAAATAATTAATTGCAAATGTACAGAATGACAAAGTCATGACTCAGTGGCCTCATAAACAGAAAAAAATAGTTATGGAATTTTGTTGATAATAAGCTCCATTATGTACTATAAATAATATTATGTACTTGCCAAAAAAACAAATGTGATCTTCAATTGCTGAAATGGACGTTTAAGTTCCTTGAACTGTAGTACCAAATATGGCAGCCCCTAGCTACAGGTCGCTATTGAAATTACGTTTAATTTAAATAATATCAGAAATGCATTGCCTCCGCCCCAGTAGCCGCATTTCAAGTGCTCAAGTTGCATGTGGTTAGGTAGCAGCTGTATTAGACAGCATTGATAAGGAACATTTCCATCATTGCATAAAGTTCTGTTGGACAGCACATTACTAGGACAAGGGAGGTAAGACTCATGCTCCGTTCTGTGTTGGTCAGAACATGCCTGGAACAGTAGACACATGTTTGCTGCTCAGAATGGGTGCCTCCCTTTTCCAGAAAGCAGATTGCTGAATGTCCTGAGAGCAAAAACCCTTTCTCAGTCTCAGCCACATGATTTGGGTGGGATAGCTGCCTCTCCTAGCTTCAGGGATGAGCCCTTATTAGCTTTCACAGGAAATTTTCATGTGGTGTAAGGATGGGAGATAACAGAATTGCCAAGGTCTTTTGATAGCACAACTGGAGAACCCAGACCTGCTAGACAGCCAATTGAGGATAAAACTAAGACTGGATTATATGACAGAAAGACAGGGGGGAATTGAAAATGTGGTGACATTGTCTGAACTGGATCGAGCCTTATCTGAAGCCCACCCTATTTCTTTTGGGTTATATGAATTCACTACCTCTCTTCAGTGTTTAAAAGTCACTTAAGTTGGGTTTCCTACTACTTGGAATACTAAGAGCCCTAAATGATAGCCCTGATAAATTGAGATCAGTTGTGAATGTCCCATTTTGGAGAATGATACAGCTTACTGGAATGTTTTCAGAGGAGAAAGACCAGGAGGGTGAAAGAACTTCAAGGAAATATTCTTCTTCTATTCCCATGACCAAATTAAGTCTTCATTCCCAGGCTAGTTCAAGTGGCTGATGTGACCATTTTGACATTTCATAATGTCCCCTGGGAAGCAGGATTCTAAAAGCTTCCAGTCTTGCTTTCAAGTAGCATGGTAGAAGGCACAAGATCATTTAATGAATTCACTGAATCTGCGGATCTCCTGCTATCACCAGGACAAAAAAATAAGAGAGCAAATCATGTAAAATTACTTTCCTTTTAAATGTAAGTGACGCTCATACCAAGGCAAGGCTGCATTTTAATAACTATGCTACTCCAAAATGTGTCACTTTTGTTGTATGATATTATAAACAAAAACCAGTAGATATTATGTTTGTGTCACTTTCCAATCCAGTATATTTTTATAAAATTCTACAGATTGAGTTAATATCTTAAAGCTGTATATGTAATGACATTTGAAATATTCTTTGAAGCTGGCTCTCTCAGAAGGCTGATAGAAATGTCTAATAAAGGGCTGCAGAAGTTTGTTTTCAGACGTTAGAGGGAAAAGGTAGGAAGGCTTTCTCTATACTCTCAAAACTGTTCCTAAGCTCCTGTTTTGTGGCTAACTCAGCTAAGCTTCCCACTCGCTCCTTGCCCACACCACTGGAATGAGATGATATAGATTCTTCAGAAGTTACAAGTTCTAGCACAGAAGTTGGCAATCACCTGGGGGACTTTAAAAATATGGATACTATTAGACAAAGAATTGCCATATGATCCAGCAATTCCACTCCTAGGTATTTACCCAAAGTAAGTGAAAGCAGGGACTTGAACAGATATGTGTTCAGCAATATTCATAGCTGCACTATTCACAATAGCCCAAATGTGAAAACAACCCAAATGTCCATCAACGGATAAGTGGATAAACAAAATGTGGTATATACATATAATTGAATATTATTAGGTCTTAAAAAGGAAGGAAATTCTGCCACATGCTCCAACATGGGTGAACCTTGAAGAGATTATGCTAAGGGAAATGTGCCAGACACCAAAGGACACGTATTGTATGATTCCACTTATATGAGGTACCCAGAGCTGGCAAATTCATCCCGACCGGAAGTAAACAGTGGTTCCCAGAGGCTGGGGGAGGGGAGCGTAGGGAGTTGTTTGGAGAGCATTTATTGACAGTGTTTATGTCTGGAACGATGGAAAAGTTCTGCAGATGGATGGTGATGATGGTTGCACAACAAGGCGAATGTACTTAATGTCACTGAATTGTACACTTAAGGTGGTTGAAATACTGAATTTTTATGTTAGCTATATTTTGCCACAAGTAAATATATGTAGTATATAGATACCAGGGTAGCACCCCCAGAGCTTCTTATGAAGTTGTTCTGGGTGCAGCCAGGTATTGGGGTTGTATAGTCCACTCAAGCATTTCTAATATGCAGCCTCATGCCTCAGGGTCCGTGTGGTAATGTAAATGAGTGAAAGCATCTGATGGTGACCATGAAGGCAGGAAAGGCACGTGCCCTGCCTTACCTGGGCAGCTGCCCTCACATAGCCCTGGCTAATTACTGCCCTGAGGGAACACAGGTCTCACAGTGGCCAAATCTTCTGAATTGTTCAAAGAAGCATGTACTGAATGTTTTCAGGGAACCTGATTTCTAAATTAACCTACTCAAATTTTAAAAGAAAGAAAACACTGACTGACAAAATAAAATGCACCTGAGGACTGTATGCTGAATACTAACCGTCTTGTTTTACCTAGGACTATTCCTATCTTAATACCAAATTCCTCTTTCCGGTAAATCACGTAGTCCTGGGCAAACCAGGACTGTTGGCCTGAGTAGGCTACTAATTTACATCTTCTGGTCCGAAGAGGCAGAACAACACATGTGGCCATGAACTGGTGACAGTACAAGGAGGGGCTTGGAAGGTTGTTTTTTATCTTCCTATTATTTTCATTAGCAGTCCTTCTACCCCAAGCCATTCCAAATAAATATGCGTTCTAAGTAAAAATACCAATCTTGCTAAGCAAACCCAGTCTTACATCCAGCCTTCCTCCTTAGGTTTCTGCTCCTAGCCCCTCCCATATGGAGAATTGGGAGCTACCATGGGCATAGGCAGCAGCACAAGCACAACCCTGGGGAGAAAACTCCATGGTCATGGCCATGGTTTCGCATTCATCTTTGTTATATATGAATGATGTAGATGCAATAAGGAAAGACATGGTACCTGTTCTAGGGGGTGGTCCCTGGGTGTTGCTGAAGGTCTTTCATTGGTCAGGTTTCTATCAATCTCGGTGGCTCTGACAATATTTTTTTCCCCACTGTGGTCAACAGCTCTACTTGGAGATCTTTCCTTGGTGGTAACAAATTTATGAACATATGTGGCACAAGTGTTCTGGTTCCTCTCTTTCTGGTCACATGGCTTTCCTGGGCCTCCAGCTGACTGACTCATCCGACAGGTCTTGGGACTTGCTCTCCTCCACAATCAGGCAAGCCAATTCTTTGGCTCCATATAAATGTATGTAATTATTCACACACGTCCTGTTGATTCTCTCTCTCTCTCTCTCTCTCTGGAGAACCCTAATACATACAGCATGGCATATAAAGGTGGGCACTATATATCTTTAAGCTATTCCTTCTTTTTAACTGGTGTTCAAGTCTCTTCCAAACCAGGCCTAGACCTCAGCCTTTCTTCTCAATACAACCAATGATGCAGCCTCACTGGACTCGTCAGACATGGGGCAACCACACCTCCATGCCTTTGCACATTCTGTTCCCTGTGCCTGGATTGCTTTTTCCTACCTCTGGAAATTTTTTTTTCCCCATTACTGCTATTTATTTCCAGAATTTTTTCATCATCCTGAACATAAACTTTGTACCCATTGAGCAGTAACTCCCATTTACCCTTCCCCCCAGTCCCTGGTAAATTCTATTATACTTTCTGAGCCTATTAATTTGCCTATTTTAGGTACCTCATATAAGTGGAATCATATTACATCTGTCCTTTTCTGTTTGGCTTATGTTACTTATTGTCATGTTTTCAAGGTTCATCCCTTTTGTACCATGCATCAGAATTTCTTTCTTCTTAATGGCTAAGTAATAGTCCATGTATATATTTTTGCCTATTTTGAATTGGGTGGTTTATTCTATTGTTGTTATTAAGGTAGACTTCTTCATATATTTTAAATATTAATCTGTTTTCAGATGTATAATTTGCAGCTATTTTCTCCTAATCTGTGGATTGTCTTTCACTGTCTTGACAGTGTCCTTTGAAGCACAAACAATTTTTTAATTTTGAAGAAGGCCCAGTTTATCTGTTTTTCTTTTGTTGTCTGTATTTTTGGTTTCATATCCAAGAAACCATTGCCAAACAGTTTGTCATGAAGACTTTTCCCTATGCTTTCTTCTAAGAGTTTTACAGTTTTAACTCTTTCAGTCTTCTATCTATTGTGCATTAGTTATTGTATGCGATATGAGGGAAGGGTCCAACTTTATTCTTTTGTATGACCGGGGATATATGATCCCTGCAGCATTGTTTCATTTGCTGAAAAGATTATTCTTTTACCATTTAATTGTCTTGGCACCCTTGTCCATAATCAGTTGATCATATATGTAAGAGTCTGGTTTTAAAAATTACATTAAAGTTTATTTTTTGTCTGATATCTTAGAAGCTATAACAGAGTATAAGGAGGCAAGCAAACAAATATTACTAATAATTTTTTATCCAGATTAACATTATGGTATATCTCTTTTATTTGTAATTACATAACAAAATACAGATAATTTACCTATTAATCAGGTGAGCATAAATAGAATACAAAATGCAAAAGGTTAAACAGAGCCTGTCTGATATTTATATGGATGTCTATGCTTTTTGTCATCAAATTCAGATTGTGTTATAAAATATTTTATATGTATTTTTTCACTCAGCATTATACCTGGACATTTTTTCATGTATTTACCTACTCTTGGAAATATATGTCATTGTTTAAGGAGCACCCAAAGCATCACCATTTCTGAGAATATTTCCCAGCTCCCCTGGACCCAGGTAGAATTTGGGTGTATTCTAATCTCTTGGCCAAAAGCCTTGGGCACTTGCTGCCACATAGAAAGCACATAGTAGGTGCTTAGTAAGTGTTTCTTGGACTAAACAATGTGCCTCACACAGAGCTTATGTTCAGTAAATGGTCACTTTGAACCTGTGACATCCCTTCATCCTCTCTTGCAGTCTCTGTATATCATATCACTGGAGAACAGCAGTATCTCAGGACAGGTCTGGCAGGGGCTGGCAAACTAGCGAGTAGCGTGGAGGCCAGTGTGAGGCACGTGGCCCAGGCTGGATTCTCAAGCCCTCCATGACTGGAGAATGTGAAAGAGGCTGTGTGAAGATGCCCACTCCGTTCTGTTCTGCTCTGCTGCCCACAAGATCAGGCACACTGTTCACAGGAGGAAATGAAACGATAGTCCTTCTAGACAGATGTCACCTCACTGCTCCCTTGCTTTGAAGGCACTTGTGGTCTGAAGAGTAATGCTCTACCCACCCATTAGGTAGCCTGACACGCGTGTGTCTCTCCTCAGCTCCTCGGGCAAGGCCACAGCAAGTTTATCCCCAGGCACTTCCAATCACTGCAGCTCCCTTTCCCTCTCTCTCCATACCTTACACTAGACCCAAGAGCTGACAGCCTACCCAGAGTACCTTGGCTCTGGTTACATCTCTTACGTTCAAAGATTACAAAAGTCAAAGCTTTCCATTCTGTAAGCTATACACACACAATGCTCTCCATCAGTTCCCCATCTTTACGGCTTGAGCAAGAAGGCTTCAGCTTTACACTTGAATAACAAACAGAACGGCACTCACTCCTTTGGCAGGTGGTTGGTGGATGCTCCTCCAGCCTCCCCGTCACACACAAGTTCCAGGCAGCAGATAATGGACACTCTGGCGCTGCCATCCTTCCCCTCACCCATTGGCATGGGCAAGGCCCTTTGAGGAAAAGCTATTCGGTCAAACTGAGGACTATCAGTCACAGCATGATACAAGGCTCAGAAAGTATATGATTTCATTATATTTATATAAGTAATTAATGCTGAAATATGTTAAGGGTGGCTAAAACAAATTAAACTTTAACTCTATTTCAGCCACTAAACTGAATACTCTGTGCACTTTAAAAAAATTTAATCTTCATGACACTGTGATCATTTTAGAGTTGAGGAAATAGAGATTTAATGGCTTGTTGAAGGTTGCACAGCTAGTTGGTGATTATTTGAAAACTGGTGGTCTGTAATCGCCAGAGCCCATGCCCTTTCCCTCACACCATCCTCCTCCTCGTTAACTCCTATTCATCCTCTTTAATTAAAAAGAATAAACACACACACACACACACACACACACTGAGCTCCCACGGTCGAGGTGCATGCTACCTAAATAGTTAGAACTAGTTACCTATGGATAGGCATTGCTGGAGGAATTTTTGTTATAGTCTTAGAAAGAAACTAACAGTACTGACTGCCTCATGAGGAGGAAACTCTCCATCCTGGTGGGAGGGTGACAGCCAGCAGGGCTGAAGGATTATTATTAGTCAACAGTTTGCAAAACAGATTCCTGCCATAGATGGGTACTTGGGATCAATAACCCTAAAGACCTCTCTTATTTGTAGGATGATAGGTGAAAGGATTTGAATGAATCCCTTTTAGGTTTTCTGCCCAGTTCACTTTCTCTGGAACATTCCTCCCCACATTCCCTCCTTGAACTCACATTGGTTCAGCCTGACTCTGTCCCTTGCCCTAGACGATTGGACCAGAGAAGTTACTAGATCTGAGATGAGCCAATCAGCTTTCCTTCCTCAGGAATTTGAAACTAGGATGAAAAATAGTAAGTCTGCTTTGGTATCTTAACCTGAGGAAATTTAAACCAAAGAACCCTGTTCTCACCATGCCAATAGAGACAGAGGAAATGGTGCACAGAGAGGGAGACACAAAGATGACAGGAAGTGGGGAGATGCCATGGTGTGCCTGATGGCCTCAGATCCCCAGTCCCAGTTATTCCTGAGGACTTAGGGTTTTGTGAAACAGTCCTTTATCTACAATGAAGTCCCGGTGGGTTTCTGTTACTTGCAACCAACCAGAAGAGGCTCAACTAAGAAAGGGACACATTGGGATGACCTTCCCACTGAACATTGGTGAAGGGACGGGTGTCCCCTGCTTTTCTCGGTCACAGCAGCACTGCAACTCACAGCTGCAGGGTCTCCACCCTGCAATTCCCTGTCTCCATTACTTCACCTTTGCTGTTTTCAAGCCCAAAAACACTCAGGGGAGTCCGTTTCTGTGTGGGGAGTTGTACAAGTGCAAGGGAGATTTGTGGGACTGTGTTTGATTTAGCTGTGCTTAGAGGGTTTAGTAGAAAGAAGGGTGCAAGTGAAAGAAAGGTTACCCAACAAAAGAAGCTATGGAAGCTTGTGCTTTAGCCCAAATCCAACAAATTACACCTCAGAATTTGGCCCAAGTCTATTCTCTTAGGTATGTGGACGATGTTGTCACTTCTATAGAAGTTCATAGAGATCCTTGGTGCAAACATGATAAATCACCTCTGAGAATGGCGTTGGGGTGAAACCAGTGAAGCCTGCCTTCTGCTTTCCAGTGAAACGCGTGGGGCTCTTGAGCAAGCTCTTGCAATGGGCATGCTTAATCAGGAGAACCGTTACCCCAGAGAGACAAATCATCCTCCCATTCTTGAGGAAGCCTGGACTGTTTTTCTAGCACACATGGACAACTCATAATTATTCTTAAGTCACCCTGAGAATTTGAACATGAATTGAGTTATGTGTTTCTTGTTAAATGGATCAAATTTCAACAAAGCCCGGGAAACATCTTGAAAAATCACATGAATGCAATTTCCAAAGAAAACAATCCAAGAATTACTGCCAAAGAGTTTTATTTCCACTAGGAAGGAAGAGAAGAGTTTTATTTTGCCCCCCACACAGACTGTATGTTCAATTTGTGGTCTGCAATGGAAAATGGTGCTGATTTTGCTGAATTCAGGGGAGGAGAGAAATGAAGTGAACCATTGTTGTTTGAGTGATAAAACTGTCTGTCTTTTTCTAGTATGACTAGGTTATTAGCATTTTCAATTTGATTCTACAAGTATTGAGCTTTAATGATGTATGCGGTATCACGGGAGGGGAGACAATTGCATGCCCCATGGACCTTTTAAATTAGACCTACAAGTAGGGCACTGCCAGCCCACACAGTGTCCTTGTGTAAATTAGAAAAAGATGCCCCTTTCCGGAAGATGTAGCCTGAGGGGAGGCAGTGAGTACAGGGGACATTCGCACAAATCAGGAAAAAACCCACCTCTTCCTCTGGTGGACACCATCTTGTGCCAGGGTGCACACCTTGAGTTCCTCCTCCTTCCCTTTGACCAGGTGCTCTTGTGCTAGACACAGCTTACCCACCTGGCTGCAGCATTCCTACCTACAAGACGAGTAAAGGGCTAACCTGAGAATCCCCATTGTCTAAACAGATGCAATGCAACCACCATTCTCCACCTTTAGTGAGAAGAACTGCTTGGGAGCTTGTGAGGAATGTCTAAGCCTCGCCCCAGTTATTCTCGTTCAGGATGACTGAGATAAGGTCCAGAGATCGCATTTACAACACACTCCCCCAGGTGTGTCTGATGCGGGTGATCCAAGAGAAATAGTTTGAGAGGATGTAAGAAGTCAATGGTCTAGGTCATCTGGAAAGAGAAGAGATGAAGGCTGGTGGAAGTTATTGGAGAAGACCTACAGGAGATGGAATATTTGCGTTATGTACTTTCTGAAATTTTTGCCTTAGTAGAAAAATGTTTTTATTTCCCAAAATGGAAGCAAAAAGCTCCGCTAAGCTTATTTGAAATTGTCCAGAAGAGAACAATGACAGCCGAAGAAAATTGTTTCTAAGATAAATTCTTAAAATAAGCTTTGTTTGAGGACTGAAAACTTTGCAGCCACTGGTGCTAACTTCTGCCTTTGGACAAGAAAAAAAGTGATAAAGAATCAACATGCTAGCTGAGACGAGGCAGAGATTGACAGTGACGCCAAGACACCCGGAGACATGATTGCGCTGCAACCACCTTTCCCATCGGATTCCCAGAATATTCCGCCAGCAGCACCCCCAACTCTCCAAGGCGCCTCTGATAATAGCACTGCATACTC
>NW_017731561.1:1721580-1738393 GCF_001890085.2 Hipposideros armiger
TAAATTTTAAAAAATGTATTACAGTAAAAGACACATTGCCATTAATCCCCCTCAAAATACTCTCACTCGCTTCAAACACACTTACCCCATCATTCTTGCCACTTTCTGAAGCAGTTCTGGAATTCATGTTTCGTGAGTGTCTGTAGTTGCACTGTCATGGCTGCCTCGATGTCCTGAATCATTTTGACTTTAGGGAAAAGACTGAGTCTCAGAGTGCCAGATCCAGTGAATAAAGTAGATGAGGACACACCATAATGTTTTTGACAGAAACTGCCATTTCTGTGACACGGATTTGTGACACGGAGCATTGTCATGATGGAGGATGATTTCTGGCACACTATAAAACACACCTTCTCTCAACCGTAGCTCACACTGGGCTGACTGCACAGAACAAGTTGAAACTTGTCACACACTGTTACTAAGGTTCTACATGCTGCTTCCCATACTGAAGATCCCTGCCTTTCTGTTGGATGGTACTCGGCAGCAGCACTCACCATAGTTTTTTATCAGAACTCAATGTCCAGGAATTGGTTTAAACTTTCCACTTGAATATCCTAGAAACACCTAAAACCCAGCATGTCACAAATGGAAATCATTACCTTCCACAAATCTGCTCTTCTGCCTATGTTGGCTTAAGTCCAAGTTCTCTTAATGCATAGATAGATGGAGCAATAGACAAGTAGATAGGTAGGTAGGAAGATAGATAGATAAGCAGGTAGATTATAGATAGATAGATAGATAGATAGATAGATAGATAGATAGATAGATATGTGTATGTACATCATAGTTGTATTTTGGACATGGATTATTTGAATTGAATTTAACTCCAAGAAAAAAACAATTTGGCAGTAATATTGTAAAGCTGTAATACTCTTTCTTGATGTCCCCATCACTGGTATTAATTTAAGAATATTAAATTCTTATATCACAAGTCAAGAGAAGGTATTATCAGTGTATGTCAAAATGTGATCACTGCATATGTGTTCTGCAGGATTTTAATAGAAATGCTCAGAAGTGTTCCAGTCTAAAAAGAGATTGGGAACATCGGGGTTAAACACTACATGGCTCTACTACAAGGTTTCTCGGGGTTTTAATATGCTAATTCACACTGTGCCTCTGCAAGATAGGGAAAGAATGTGCAACATTTTCAGACTTCTTTAAAACCATGGAACCCTATCTCCCACTTCCATCTATCTTCTCTTGTACACACACACACACACACACACACACACACACACACACACACACACATGCACACACACACTTTCCTAATTAATATTCTATGGAATATAAGAAATACTTGCATTGGCTTATCGGTTCTCCTAAACAAACAATATTCACCTTCTCCAAAACCCAGACTTTCATCCCAGTGATTGACAGCTTATGTCATGGTCTAAAATGAACTTTACCACCTTAGAAACCCACATCCCTCGGAGCTTATCAGGCGACTAAAATGAGGAAATTACCTTTAATTGAAGCAAAAGAGAAGAAAAAAGAGCACCACTGTGTAGCATGGGTCAGAACCACTGTAGCAGATGAGAGAAAGGTGTAACAGACACTGTTGATGCCCACCCACCATCCATTCCCCCTTCCTCCTTCCTAGAGGAATCTACTTTCTCCAGGTATCAACCTTTCCGCATGAAGCCTTGTACCTTGAAAAGGGTGACCCCATCTCCAGCTCTAGGCATGGGCCTAATTGGTTTATTACTAGTCCTATCCCCCTTGTCTGTGATTGGTTCCAGAAAGGGCACATGATCTAGTCTTGCCAATGGGACATGAGGGAAAGACTACAATGGGACTTCTGGTGAAAGTTTCCTCCCTTGTAAGAAAGAGAGGTAAAAGAAAATGGCCTCTCTCTTTCCTCTGGATAGTCTGTCTTGAGTAATGCCTGGAAATACCACCTTGCTCCTAATCCAAAGCTTAAATTAACACCAGGATGGCAAATAAGATGGGAAGAGCCAGAATCCTTGATGACAATATTAAATCCTTCCTATCTCTCAGAAGCCTGCCATTTCTCTCAATTTCTGAATATTTTTTGAAGTCTACCTGAGTTGAAGTTTCAGTTGCTTGAGATCAGAAGTGTTCTTTTTGCAACTGAGAATGAGATAAATGTATGATGGAGTCTCTTGGGGAGGCTTTCAGAGCCTTCCACAGTCTTATATCTGTGGCAAGTCAAGACGTGCTCACCCCACAACTCTTGAGTTGAAACTACATGGAAATATTATATGGTAATCTAAAAGATGTTATCTGGTGAAGCCCATATTCATTAACCATCCAGATCTGGCAAAGCCCAGGATAGCGGAACGGTTGTGGTGAATCAAATCCTGGGGTCAGCAGAACGGCATTTGCTTCCTATTTCTGCCTCCTGCTGGCTGCGTGACCTCGGACAAGGCACTTACTTCACCTCTCAGAGCTTACATTGCAACTGTGAAAAGAGGATAAATAATAGTATGTACATCATGAAATTTTTTGTGTGTGAAGATTACAAAATGTAACCCATGAAAGTCTTCACCACACAGCAACTGTCAGCTTTCAAAGGGCTGGCTCTCAATTATTTAGGCAGAAGTCAGGTATTCATTAGTCTCAGATGTCAGAGAAAATTATTAAAATAATTTCTATCTTAGCTTACTATTATTAAACTCTAAGTTTCACAAAGATAAGACATAGAACATGTCTTATTCATTTTATATCTTCTACCACATTCAGCCTGGAGAAGTTATTCAGCAACCATTTAGGAAGCAAAATTAAATCCCAGGGCTTCTTCTAAAAACAAAAAACAAACAAACAAACAAAGAAACCTATCCACACTTAATTCTCTGTTGTGGAAATTTCAAAGCATGGCTGTAAATTCTTTGGCACTCGTCCCATCAAGATCTATGTTGACTCTTGAACCTGGGTGGGCTTATGACTTGATCAGTAGAGTACAACAGAAGCAATGCAGTGCGGTTTCTGCGGTTGAGTCATAAAAAGTCCTGTGGCTTCCACTGTGTTCACTGCAACACTCTTAGAACTCCGATCTTCCATGTAAGAAGTCTGACTACCTTGAAGCTGCCATTGCATGAGGAAGCCTCAGGCATACGGAGAGGCCATGTGTAGGCTCCCTGGACAACATCATGGCTGAGATAAGCCTTCATATCATGCCAGCCTAGGCCCCAACATATGAGTGAGGAAACCTCTAGATAATTCCAGCCCCCAGCTATCCTAGTCACCCCCAACTCTTTGAATGATCTCAGCTGAGGCCCCAGACATCAGGAGGCAGAGATGAAACACCTCCACTGTGCCTTGTCTGAACGCCTAACACACAATATTTGTGAACATAATCAGATGGTGGTTACCTTATGCCACTCAGACTTGAGGTAGTTTGTTAAGCACCAGTAAATAACTGCAACTCTTGTCATTCCTACTTTGATGTCATAGCTTAGTGGCTCATGGCCTAGGCTTCCTTTTTAAAATGAAAGCAATATTAATAATTTTTAGAAGAGTTCGGGTTTTTATGACTCCTCCTTTAAAACTTTGATGTAATTGGAGGCACCTGGTTAGGGATGGTATTTGATATTTTGTTGAGTTCATTTTCCTCCTCCTAGTATTCTGAGGAGTGAGATATATCTCAGAATATATCTGAAAACTAAAAATAATTATGAGTTAACCATTTCTTTGTATGAGTTATCCACTGATTTATCCACTTGTTATTAATGTTAGAGGCTGAATTTTATTTACCTTTGCAAAAGGGGAATGTTACCTGTGTCATCTAGCACCATTATCAAGGTAGTGCCTAACACATCATAGATGCTCAGTAAATAGCTATTGATTCTTCAAATACTCTGTATATATTTTATATGAACCGTAACCTTTAGTTGTATTCTATGATGACCTTATATCAAGTGGATTTAAATTATTCACTTTAATATAAAATAAATTCTATAATATAACTACCATTTCATATTATAGGGTTTATTTGAACTGGGCCTTTTGAAACTAACACCACTAAAATTTTGCATGTTTTCCCTTCATATTCCATTAGAGAGAGGAAGATTCCTGAAATAAATTATGCAAATATTGTAAGTTAATTTGATGCATTATAGTTTCTTTACAATTTGCACATAAATGTAATATATATTTTTTGTTCCCCCAAACAATACTTTGAGGTAGAAACATTAGGTTTATTAGTATTAATATTAGTATTAGTATTAGTATCACCTTCACTTTACAAATGAGAAAAGCAAATTTCAGAAAGTTCAAGTGATTTTTCTTAAATTTTTTACCTAATAAGTAATAGGCAAAGGATTGGCACACACATTTTCTGACTTCAAATACTCTGAATTTTTCTACTACATGCCACTTTTCATTTTAATTTACAGTGGATGCAGTTAAAATTTGTTGACTTGAAGTGGTTGGTAGTTAAACTTAGAAAATTAAGTGTTCTTTCAGGTTTATTTCATATGTATAGACCCATACTCAGAAGCTGAGGAGTATAATAAAAAGGCCCTGGATTTGAAGTCCGAGTTTGAGTCTCAGCTGGGCCACATGGATGTGACTTTAATTACAAATCTCTAAAGAATAATTCAGGAAAATACAAATAAACAAAGTAAATAAGAAGGGACAAGTGAGACACCAGAAAATCCTGTGTGAATGTGAAACACTACTTAACCATTGAGTAACATAGTTTTCTCATCTGTACAATGGAACTGATTATACCTGTGGCACAAGGTAAATGGGGAGCGGGGAATACAAGTAAATAAATAAGTAAAAATTTTTAAATTCTCTCAATTCAGTGCTATGTTTCTGTATCTCTGGCTTGGGAGATTTTAATTGTTGAACAAATTTGAAATCAATTCCTTATATGAGGAATAGCTAATTAGAGTCACAGTGGTTTTGCTTTTCATTATCTTTGCCTTCCTGCATTGTAGGCAGTGCTGAATAGTGCCGGGCTGTTTAGCATCTGGAAGTTGTATAAAATTCAGTTTGTGAATAAAAATAGCCTCCCATTTCCTGGTCAACTTACTTGGTTCAATTCCAAAATCTGGCTCTTCCCTTTGTAAACAATAAAGAGGGGCAAAAA
Organism: Hipposideros armiger; assembly: GCF_001890085.2. NCBI lineage: Eukaryota > Metazoa > Chordata > Mammalia > Chiroptera > Hipposideridae > Hipposideros > Hipposideros armiger. The sequence goes on from NW_017731561.1 coordinate 1,726,640, forward strand.
TTAATGTAACTTTGGGGGGGGGGGAAATATATATATATATATATATATATATATATATATATATATATATAAATATATATATATTTAAGTGACCATATATATATTTATTTATTTATATATATATATATTTAAATATATATATATTTAAGTGACCATCCTGTTCCACAAATTAAGTAATGTAGAAATTCTGTTTATGACTAAAATCCAGTTCTAAAAATGAAACGATTCACGGATTCATTCATATAAATAGTCATCAATAAATGTTAATTGAGTACCCATTACATACTAACCATTATGTCAGGTAATGAGAGTTCCGAGGTGAGAAAACCCAAAAGTTTCTCTTAGAGGGATTCTAAAAACACTCAGAAAATGTTTGCTTGATGATCACATTCCTTGAGCTTTCATTCACACTTCTGCAACAGCTGCCGAAGGTTCCAGAAGCACATTTGCAGCATCTCCAACTACTTTGTCACTGTTGGCAGTAGACAGAAGGAATCTTAGGTGGAGCTGTTCTTTTAGTACATTAAACAATGATCAAAACTTTGTTCATTTTTTCCGCCACTATTTGTCATCTAATTTTCCATGACCATTAGGATACTATGTGTGTGAGAAATTTGTACAGGATCGTACATAAAACTAAAAGAAACCATGCACCATACACACAGAAAAGCAAATAAAACATATTAGATGAAGCATAATGCACCATACAGTTTTAAAAGTGTATATTCACCCATAAAAGATATTTGCTAATTGAAGATTTTTCAAGGGACATCTGTTGTTTCACCTGACTAACATGCGTTCCTCTTCCTAGTAGCATCACCCTAATTTTGGGGAAACCAATGTTATTCCATTCATAGTCTATGAGTGTGCTCCCCAGATCTAGCAATGGGCACGTGACATAAGATGCCAATCAGCATATGCCAATCCTCAGGCCATAATTATTGGCTCTCAGGAAGTCATGAGACTCAAGTTAGTCCAATGGGAGCTTTACCCAAGTTGCTGGAAAAGCTTAGATAGAGGCGCGAGGTCTTCCCCATAGGATTGCTAACAAATTGTGATATATTCTTGGGACTTCAGGCTTTCTTGCTACCACATGGGGAGATTCATCCAGAGAATGGAGCCAACTCAGAAGGCAGAGCTAAGACAAGGGGAGAAAAGTCATACCTCATGATAGTTAAGTCTTTTTCGTAAGATTAAAAATTCCTTAACATTTTTTTGTTTTCTTTCTTAGCAAACTTGTCACTTTTAGTAACTTCTTCTACCTCTCTAGATGTTTATAAATTAAGTAGTATATCTGTAGTAGTTAAACACTCACTTTGCTTTAATCAGCTGCCTTTCAAACTGTTAGAGAAAGATTTAGAGGTTAAAGAATGATATGGTAGGTAATTTATGTTTGGATCAACCTCTGATTTTATAGGCTATGTTAAAAAGTACCTATAAATATTTCTCCTTGGCATCTTCTGTATGTAATCTTAATGGGTTAAGTGCCCAGGCTGTTCTGCGGGCTGTTCAAGTCACAGCCATCTACCTGAGCAGGCATGGGCTTCCCTCCCACTCACCCCTTCCCTTCTCTTATTTCCATCATTACTTCAAGGTCTGTCTCTTCCAAAGGGCAGGGTAGTGGCTCTCTAAGATCACTGATAGAGAAGTATGCCTGGCCTTAACTTCCTGCTTTTGCCCCCGGGGTTCTGATTCCTATAATAACACCAGGTGGAAATCCAGGAATATACATTTTTCACCATACACCCAATGATTGTAATCTCCATGAGCTACTTTTTGTGAGGCACTGGTTTAAGAGCTAGACTCCGAGAGGGTAATAGCTGGAGGGGACTTTACCTGTGATTTAGTCCAGCCTTTATCCCCAACACCCATTTCCTGCTTCTGAAAGCTAGAACCCAGACCCAGAGGTGAAATGCACATGGTGTCAGCATTAGAACCCAAGTCTCTGGACTCTCTCCAAAGCCTTTTCCACGGTACTTGTGTGGTCTTCACACTCCAACCTGAAACAGAACACTGCAGTCTGAACTCAAGGTTACATTTTTAGCAAAAGAATAATGTGAAACCTTTTAGCTGGTGTCATGCTATCCTGCTGTGGTCTCTGGCCGGTTATTTTGCATTTGGGACAGAGAACATCTGTAATGATAATATGCCTACAGTGTACTGAGGATACACTGTGTGCCAAGCACTATGTTCATACATCTATTCTCTCTTTTAGCACTCACAGCATCCTTAGGAAAGAGCACCAGCACTGCCTCTAGGTGTGAGAGGTGAGGTTAAGGAATTTGCCCAAATCATTCACCCAGGATTTGACTGATTTCAGTCCTAATGGACAAACGGGTTGCTTGCCCTGCTCCCCTTTTCCTTCTCCTCCTTCTTCCTCCTTTTCTCCCTTCCTCCCTCTCTCTCTCCTTCTCTTCCTCTCCCCTTTCCCCTTCTCCTCCTCCTCCTTCCTTCCCTTCTTTTTCTTCCGCTTCCCCTTCTTTCCGAGGACTTGACCCTTGACCTCAGCCAGCAAACCTGCATGTAGGTCATTTGTCATTGTATGTGTGTGCCTGGCAGTGTGCACTGTCCCCATATAGCACTTTGGAATGAGGTCAAAACCTTTGTCTTTGCCAACAGAGGACAACGTGTTCTAAACTAAAGCCTCAGAAAGTTCAGCTGCCTAGTACATGTTGGAGATCACTGAGTTTGAATCTCCTGTGGCAAAGGGAGAGTCTGGGATATTCCTGATGATGATTGATGAGGAGGAGGAGGAGGATGATAAACAGTAACATTTTATTGAGAGTCAATGACGTCCCAGATGCTGTTCTCAGGTTCTGTACACATCATTTCTTTTACTCATTACAACAGACTTAAGATATAGGAATCATTATTACTCTCATTGCTTTTATAAATAAACTGAGTCAGAAATAGGTTAAGAAAATTGCCACAGTTCTAAGTAAGTGGTAGAGTTGGAATCAAAATCAATTAGTTGAGCTCCTGAGCTTGTGCAAAATAGAATAGCAGCTAAATAATAGAATTGAATGACTTACCCAAATCAGGACGGGTATATCCTCAATTTAGAGTCTTTAAAATGGCCAGGAAGACCATATCTAATGCTTCTTTTTTGTCTCTTCCAGTCCCTAGGACAGTATTAATATGTAGAATAATGCCAGTATTGGTTACTAACACATTCTGAGAATAACTCTATATGTTGGACAAATTAAGACCTTCGAAAGCATTGTGTCGAGTACCCCCATGGCCACCTCACGAGTTGGGTACCCTTATTAAATTCCACTTGCAGATAAAAGATTACATAACTTGCTCAATGTCATTGCCCAAGTTAATAGCAAAGCCCCTGATCAGACATACTTCCTGAATTATTCAAGAGAAGTACTTCTCTCTTTCAGGTCTAACAGTGTTAGAGCACTCTATGAGTCCTTTTGATACACTATGAGAGATAGGTTATCCCCTTATAGAATCATGTGGCTGTTGGTGGCTGAGCATGCTTCTGGGATGCTGTGTCTAGAGTTGTCATTAAACATTTTTCTGACATCAGAGTGGAATGAAACTAGTGTAACCCATAGTGGAAGCCAGATGGGGTCAAGCCAGGGCTCAGCTTTGAATGGCAGTGAATTTTACATTTTATTTTTCCTGATTATTCCTGATATGGGTCCTTTGGAAACAACCAAAAGTCTCCCTTTCAGAGATTGCTTTATGATTTCTCAACAGTGAATTACTAAAAAGTAAAATTTTAAAGTCATTTAGTTTTATATATCCTCCAAGTATAATTTTAATAGCTTTCTTTCCATTAAAGCTTTGCTTCCATCCCCCCCCCCCTTTAACTAACAAAGCAGTTCTCTAGCTGATTTCCTGTCTGTGGTTTTGAGTTGAGTTAGAGTATGTGGGTTGAGCCTGCAGCCCACAGCGGGCTCTCTCCCAGTACCATCTGCACACCTCATTTGACACTGAATCATGCATTCTTTGGTCTTAATGTGTCTCTTATATTGCAGATTGTATTGTTATTCAAATATGTGTGTACTTAAGCCTTGTCTCTTCAACCAGCTTGTTAGTTCCTTGAGGTCAGGGACCATAATTTTTTTTCTTTGTAGCCCCCATAATGCTGTTCAGTACATTGCCAGTGAAATATTTTGAAGGAACTCTCTCACATGCTGTCCGAGTTCTCCATGCCTTCCTCGCATTTGTGGTGACTTCATAATTTTCACAAACTTTAAGCACGGTCACAGGTCCCCAGAAGGGCTCAGTAAGAGTGGTGGGTAAGAGTCAGATGGCTTTGACTTATATACCAGCTCCACTCCTCATTAGCTATCTGACGTCAGCAATTTTTAATGTATCTATAACTCAGTTTCCTCAGTATTACAGTGTAAATAATCATGCCTACACTCTAAAGTTGACTTACAGATTCAGTTAACACATATCTAAATTGCTTAGAAGAGGCTTGGGGTTTTGGTAAACGATCAATACATAGTGGCTATTGTTATTGTTATCACTGTTATCAATGACCGTCAGCCAAACTCACCAGGACCACATGTGTAGTTGGACAGTTGGGTTTATTACTCATTGCAATGAGGGGGAACGCACGTAAGGAATCATAGGGCATTTCAGTAAGAGAGCATTAGAAAGAACTTATTGTAAGGCTTGGGTTTGTATTAGGTGATTTGGGAGAGGGTTTAAGAGAGTAGGGTTTTGCTCTGGATGGGTGCTGTCAAAAGTAGGAATAGTCCTATGATTGGGTATCTAAAGAAATTTTATTTAGAAGAAGGAACACCAGACAGTGCTATGGCTGTAATTGCTTAAGAAGCAGCAGTCAATCGTATTAGCCAAGAAACAGAAAAGTTTGGTTATTTTTGTGGTTTGGACACTGCTCATGTTTTTTTCTGTATTCACACATGATTATGGAGTGGTCTTATTTTTGTCTTGATCCATTGCGGTCACAGAATGGTCTTGTCTGATGTTGATGCTCTGAAATTGTTTATGTTCAGTAGAACACCATGGCCTTCTTGACGGCACTCAGCCAGCTCCTGGCTGGCTGAAGCGGCTTGTCTCGTTTTCAGTATAAATCAAGTAAAACTTATAACCTCCATTTATTGAACACTTTTTACTTTCCAGACATTGTGCTGACAGTTCACCTGTATAAGCTTCTATCAGTCTTACAACCATCCTGTAAAGTAGGTATTATTATTAACAATTTACAAAAGAGGAGACTTAGGCCAGGAGAGGTTGAGTAAATTCAGCAAAGGTTATGGAGCTAAGAAGAGATGGAGTTTTATGAAAACCAAAGACCGGCCAACTTTGAAGTCTGTGATGGTCAACCCTGAGAGCAACAGCTGATTGAGGACCTACATTTGGCCTGGTGCTTTGCAAATACTATCTCATTTCTTTATGAGCCATCTCTCAAAATCTAGTAGGAGATGCAAGACTAATATATGTCTCTATCACATAAGGCAGATTATGATTCAACTGTATTATAATTATAAACAAGAGGGAGTGATACATTTATATGTTCGATAAAGATTTATTGAGCATCTCCAGCATGGAGGCACCACGCTAAATGTCAGATCCAGAGATGTATGAGTGACAAAAATTAAGTCTCTGACCTTTTATACATGTTGCAAATTACACTGCGTGGGAAAGAGAAACATTAAGCAATGAAAGAAATGAATAGATAATTACATAATCAAAAAAAGGCCTGTTAAGGTAGGGAACACATCTCGGTGGTAGGCAGTAACAGTACACAGGTAGGACAGATCTATAGCCCTCAGGAGGGAGGAAAGGAGCTCTGAAGAAGTAACATGACTGCTGAGCCCTAACAGATGAGAAGGAGACAGCTTTGAGGAAAACCAAGGGAAGAACATTCCAGGAAGAGGGACTAGAATGTGTAAGGCGCTGTGACTGGGGAAAGCGAGGGAAACCCTGGAAAGGGCAGAGAATCCAGGGTGGCTGGAACACATGGCTTGAGATGAGATGGAAAGATAGCCTGATAGATCATGTAGGGCCTTCTTGGTTAAACCAAAGAACCCAAGAATTCTTGCCTCAATGCCGCGGGAAGCCGTCGAAGCCTTTTAAGTAGAGGAATGAAATAATTCCAAGCTAGAGTTTAATAAAGACTTGATGGCAGAGGGGGCACTTGAGTTGGGCCATGGAGGTAGGATATGATTAACAAAGGTGGAGAATGACATACCCCCCAAAAGCAGAGAATGTGAAAGAAGTCACAGTGGGGGAACCACAGAACAGGTGTCAGGATAGGTGATGTAATTCTGCACTGTTATAGAGGAGGCTTCCTGCTGAAGGCAGAGGGTGCAGTGGGAAGGTAATTCTGGAAATTGTCCTTGGAGTCAGGCTGTGGGGCTTGAAGTCCAAATTTCTGTAGAGAATGGGAAGTCTTAATATCGAGGGACATAAGACTGACAGGTAGAAGAAAAGTCCTAATTTCTGCTCCTCCTTAATGCTTTCTTATTTCTATGGATGGGTTTATGAGTACTCACTGGTTCTTCTCAGATGAAAACCCAGTGATAAGAGAGCCAGAAAGACAGATTTGGTTTCCTTATAAATGCAAACAAAACCAACAACCTCTGAAGTTTACAATATGGAAGAGATTTGTTTTTCCATTATGCTAATGCTTTCTGGTTTGATTGTTGCTATTAATGCAGTAGTTCTCAAAAAGCCTCAGACTTCTAGATTTTGGCTGGCGCTAGGGAAGACTGATCAATATCCTGGACAAACATGTGGCTTTTCTACTTATGCAACACCTTTTGGGAAAAAAAAGTTTTCATGATATTGTCATTTTTTGCCATATTTAGAAGTTCAAATGAAGACTGAAACTTTTTGCAACTTAGTGGGGTTTTGTCCTCTGGACAAAATACCAATATGGCGGTGGGCCTGATGTCTGCTCCTGCGATAGGACCATGTGAAACTGTAGGGAGGGACGAAATTTCTGGACTGTCGTGCTAGAACTGTGGGCTGTCTTATTGTAATTGTTAGGATTCTGTTTAGTTACAACAAACTAATTTTTTTTCTAGCTTGGGGGGGAAATGGGGCGTATTTAGATAAGAGCAGGGGACACCTCATCTTACATTGCATCCCTGCTATTTACCTACCTTGCATATGGTAACCATGTATCAGTGCCTTCGGGAAATCACCGCTTCTCCATCTCAATCCATAGGCTTTAGTAGAGCTGGCTTTCTCTCTGGCAGCAGCCTGGCCATGTGACTCAGGTCTGTCAGCCAGAGCATCACATCCCCCCCCCAGGCCCTGGGTATTGGCTCAGAAGGGCCAGTTAGAGCCCCTAAGAAGCATTAAGACTTTTACTGGAAATCCTGTAAAAGGGTCTCACTTTTGCCACTGAGAATAAACTTACCAGAGTACAGTGCTGGGAGATTCTGGAAGCCATCATACGTGCATGAGGGGTGAGCCTGCCAGGGAGCTGAAAGGAAGCTCTAATAAGGAACTGCCGCAGAGCAATGGAGGAAGGGAAACAGCTGCATTGCTTGAGGCCTGGATCCTGCAGTGCCTGAAGCTGGCTCACCCCAAATTCTTCACTTACATGAAACAATAAACGCTCTTGCTTAAGTCAGTTGGGGGTGAATCTTTCTAAACTTGCAACTGAAAAATACAAGGGAGCGGGGAGAATCTCATGAAATCAAAGACTAGGAGTCCTGAGGGGGGTCAGAAAACCCTTGGACACAGAAAAGAAAGACCCATGCAGAGCCCCAGGTAGCTTTCTTTTTCTTTCCTTCCTCTTTGCCTCTGTCTGGGTGCCCGGTTTCCTTTTCTCACTGTGGACTGGCTTCCTCCCTCCAACCGTTGCCTTGGCTGCTAATGGCTCCTGAGCGCGCATGTTACACCGCAGTCACTGGCAGTGATAACAAGAGTCTCTCTAGACCCGAATCCTAGGTCACCTGCAGAGAAGTCCCAAATGACCTGAGTTGGGTTGGGTAGTTTTAGGAATAAATTCTATCACCTGAGCTGTCAGGGGCTTTGGATGCAAAAGGTTCGGCTTCAAAACAGGATTATTACACCCATTCTAATGCCACCCCTCATTTGTCAGGTTTAGGAGCAGGGAAATGACAGACATGCCCGGCATGGGCAGATGGACAGCCATGTCCATCAGTGAAATGTTTCTAACTTTGAGAAGGGCCATCTGTGGTCAGTCCTCTGCAACCTTGTTCAGGAGAGATGATAAGACCAACTGCCTCAGTTTTCTCAGGACTGAGGGGTTTCCTGGAATGAGGGACTTCAGTGCGAAAAACAGGACAGTCTCAGGCCACCCTGGGTTTCTGGTGGCAGGTTGCATCTGTATCCGTGGACTAGGACAGTACTTCATGGTACTCTGACTAAAATTGTGGTTTTAGACGTCACGGAGGGGCATCCAACCACTTTCTCGTTGTTCATACTCCTGATCCGTGCCGTCATGCATTCCGTATCATAAGATAGCAAATGCTCATTAGCATCTCTGTCTAACTAATGAATACAGGGTTGGTAGCTCCATGGACTGGTGGAAGGAAACCACTTTTTTTTTTTATTTTGGCCAGAAATATGGGAATCAGTGGAGAGGTGGTGGTTGCACAGAGTGGGGTCAGAGTTAGTACATCATGGTCTGACTTTCCCCTGGGCTCTTTGGTCCCCGGCAGGGCCCACAGCTGTCACCGCCATTCTGTGGAGCTCTAGGGAGCTGCTAGAACAGAGAAGGATGCTCAGGTCTGGTTCCACCTCTGTCCTTTAACTGTCAGGCTTGTGTCATCATCACGGAAAATTTCAAACTTACACTCTAGTGTGTAAACTTAGTGGGGTGGCTCCTGGCCCTGGCTGCATATTAGCATCACTTGCAAGACTTTCAAAAAATATTCCAGCACCCCCCCCCCCCAGATTAATTGAATCTAAAACTCTGGAGTAGGAGCCCAGACTTGGGCAGTTCAGAAATGTCCCCTAGATGATTCTGGGGAGCTGCCAGGTTCAGAATCTGGTGTAAGGGGCTGTTTACAAAGAATGGGCTCTCTTGGGCCGAGTGGCTCAGTTGGTTAAGAGCTCGCTCAAGAGTGCGAGCTTTGAGCAATAGCGGTTCGAGTCCCGGCCTGAGCTGAGCTGCCAACAGGTGGCAGGATGGCTCAGCTTTAAAAAAAAAAAGGAAGACAGAATGGGCTCTCTCCTGGCTGGTAAACCAAACTATCAGCAAGGCTGCTTCCTCACCCTGGGGTTGGCTCAGGTGTCCTGGGGACAACACTTTGGCCTCCTGACCCAGAGCCAATGAAAGCCCATCTTCCTGAACTGACCGCATTCATACTGCATGTTTCACATACACACAGCGCTTAGGCACCCATGCTAATCTCTCTTCACCTTGTCCAAATAAGGCTGAGTCGGGAGAAGAGTTAGGGCTGGGATTTGCTAGAAGTGTTGCATTGCAGAGGGAGGGAGGATCAGCCTCCTAACAGTGAAGATTTCCCAGCATCCCAGCATGGCTCAGGCGCCAGTGTCCTGCTTAGCCAGGGAGTCCCAGCCTTACGCTATGGATGAGGGGGCAGTGCCCAGTAAAGGGAACAATTGTAAACTGGATAAACACTCCAAAAGTTGTCCAATGTAGTCATTTCCCCCCAAAAAAATAAGTGCTATAGATGGAGACAAAAGGGACATTAGTAGGGTTTCATCCTCTGTTTCTCATCAATCAAACCTAACATTCCCTCCAAACCCTCCACCCACAGTTTGATGTTCTGTGTGAAGAGAACCATGCATTTGGGAGAAGAAAAAAAGAAATGACAGAGAAATGTGGCAAAAGAAGCGTAGGTAACGGGCAGTGAGTGCATTGGGGAAGTGTTGGAACCCACTTAGAAACAAAATGTTTAGAGTCCAAGTTGCCAAAAGAACAGAGGGTGGGGAGACCTCTCCCCTTATCCCAACCAGCGCCTTAGAGTTCAGTGGGAGTGCACCCTGACTTTGTTTGAACAGCTGGAGTCAGGAGTTAGTATAGTCCACTTGATCTGTCTGGGTACCCTCCTAAGAGCAATTAAACCCCAGCATTGGGGAATGACTGGCCTGCAAAGGGCCTTAGTGCTTGTCAACTCCAATCACTCAGTTGTCTCACCAGTGGGGAACAGGAGGCCGCGGGAGGGGAAGGCAATGGCTGAGATGTCTCAGCCAGTTACGGGCAGGGCAAGGACCAGCTGCCATGTCTCCTGACTTTGGAAACAGTGAATGTTCTTCTTAGAAACAGGACTTACCAGAAAGAGCCCCAGCGAATTCCCACAGCCTCACTCCTGCCAAGTGGGCCCTGTATACCCTCTTTTAAGACAAAACATTTTCTTCCCCACTGTCATCCCCACCCCCAATCCCAACAGGGCCAACTCTAAGGAAGATGGTGAGGTAGTCGCTCGGCCAAAGGTGGGGTTCATTTTTGAAGAAGGCATTCTCCAATTTTGCCATTCTGCACCATGGCTATTTATTATATCATCATATGACGTTTTCACTTCTTTTTTTTCATTCTTTTTCTTTTTTTTCCGTTTTGAAACAGTGAACCATATTATTTCAGACTAATGAGACATGTCCACATGGACTAGTGACTATGATAAATTTGGCTATGTTTTAAAAGAAAAGTGGTTTCATTATTTGAAAATATGCTCCATAAACCCAGTTAGGAGACTCAATTTCTTATGAGACGTCCTTAAGGTGTCGGCTTAAGTAACATACATTCAGTAAATACTTTTTAGTGCCTGCTGTATGATGCTGTGATTGTTGTTGGGATTGAAAAGATTAAAACAATCTCTGCGCTTAAGACGTTTATAGTGGAGTAGGGGTGGTGGTGGTGGAATAATTAGTTAATTAAGATGATAGTTGTTTGTAGGATACCAGTGTCTCTAAAATGGTGGATAAAATGGGTCTTTTGCACACAGCTCAAAAATCTTCCTATCTTCTGCCTCAGAATTTTCTGCATGCTCTTACTACCCCCAGTGAACCTTTTCATTCTGGAAAGCATAAAGAGCAAGATCAACCGAGCTCCATCCAGTTCAAGGATTTGCAAATTCTGACTCAGTGGAGCAAGGTTGGATGAGGTGTTCTTTGCACACAGCCACCCCGTACAGAGCACATAACCTTTCTTACAACAGAATAACAAATCCAATGCATGTGCTTGCTGCTCTGTTAAAGGCAGCATATCTCACTGGCCTAAGTGCTGCAAAAGACAGGAGGGTGTGTCTTCCTTGCCCGCACCCCCCTACACACAATTCACTGCTCACCCTGAATTCCCAGCCTCTCCCCAGGCAGCAGGGAGAAGGGGCTCCTGTTATCTGGCTTTGCTGATATGCCGAGCTAATGGCATGAGGCTCTTTTGGCTGTCCAGAATGGAAGAAACAGAACACCAATTTAAATCATGAAAAAAGTCAGTGAATCTATCATCATTAATCTTGCTGTCAGTTTTAATTTTGGGGACATTACCTCACTCAACACCAGTTGAAAAGAGCTGCCAAAAGCGATGATGTCATCATCACTAGCCACATCTGACCCTGCCTGCTGACTCTCAGAGCTCAGAGCAAGTTAATAAATCCCCTGGCGCTTGGACACACAGTAGAGTTTTATTACAATGAAGGTATAACCCATGATGTTGTTTCAATTAAATGGCCTGAGAAAATACTTTCTTGTGTTTAGGAAAACTGTAAAACATAATTATCCTCATGCAGTTGGGCCTGTTCATTGTGCTGACGTGATGATTATATATATTCTTTTCCCCATTCTTCTCTCTCTCTCTCTCTCTCTCTCTCTCTCTCTCTC
>NW_017731561.1:1738426-1802225 GCF_001890085.2 Hipposideros armiger
CACACACACACACACACACACACACACACACACACACACACACAATCTCAGAGAGGAGTGGAAGGAATTCTAAACATGGCTCTCAACACAGCTGAACATTCCACGCAAATATCTTTTCTAGGTCACCACCTAGAGACCTGGCTGGTGGCTGCGTAACTGCGTAACTACACTGAGGTATCCAGGAACCTCCCGTGTGAAAAGCAGTTGAGGAAAGTCTGGGACTTGCCATTTGAAATCTCAGTCAGAGCAGAGTGTTGACTCTCTTATAAGGGGGGGCCCATCCATGGGGGAAAACCTGGAGACCCACCGCCGGGTACTCAAAACTCAGACCACGTTGCTCTTCAAATATTTATGAATAATTTCCTTCGGCGTGTTTGCTAACTGTTAAAGATATTAGTTTTTGCTGGTTCTTACTCTTTGCCCATCTGAAGTCCCCTGACCTGCTCCTCCTTGTGAAGTCATCCTGCTGAACAGGTGCCATTTTGTCAAGGGCATCGCCATAGCGTCTGCACATGGGGCTGTAAACATGGGCTTTGCGGATCCCCTGACCTTCCAGCTGGAAGAGAGCGGGGCGGTAAGCTGAGAAGCTGCCTTCTTTCCAACCCAATTTTCTTTTAAGCAACATGGTAAGTTTAGAGGACATCACACTTGGTACATGATGTAGTATGTATGACTGCATGAATGTACACATGGACACACACACACATTTTAAAGTTTTTAAGCATTATGAGGATTGGTAACCATCAAACCTGGCTCCAGTCCCCATAAGTCCTTTCCCTCTGAGTTATTCGACACGACTGCTCCTAAACTCTTACTATTCCCCCACCCCAGCAAGGTCCCCTAAATGGCCCTCATCAATCACGCCAATCGGTACTGTTGGCTTTGCACAGAGCACAAACGAGGATAAGGGGAAGACCCCCACCCACCCAAGCTCATTTTTCATGCCCATCTCAAACAGGAACCAACCCTAAATGTCCAGGGGTGAGTGAGCAGTACACAAATTCACTGTCCCTTTGGCCCTCCCAGGTGGAGGCCCTTAGAGAGATTCTTTATTACTATATTTAGTGGCCTAATATAAAGTACATCCATTCACAAGATGCATTTCCCGATGTCAGAATCTATAACTGGATCCTGTTAACAATTCCTGCTGTTTATGGAAGAGTGTCTTGACATACTTGTTAAACCTCAATAAATATGTTTTTAATAACCATATGGTATTTAACATATAATAACTGTCTTATTAGGTCTAAATTAAATTCTCGCTCATGACACTTAATTTAAAGTGTGACCAGTTTTTTCCTGGCAAAGAAAGGATTTGAAGTAACTATGGTGAGGACACTTCTTTTGAAGTGGACAGACTGTTTAAAAATCATGTGTTTTGATGATATGATTAAAGCCAAATCGCATTTGTAAAAATTCATACATGGGGCATCCAAGTGAACATAAGCTCTGGAGTTGTAGCAATATGGAAATTTGATGAGCTGAAGGGCCACATTCGGAAAGCAATCATTTCATGGGTGGTGCTCCTAAGTCCCTAAGGTATGCTAAGAGTACAGCTGGGGCTTCCTCTCTCTTTGTTCATGTCCCTTTTCACTGCCCAGCATGAAGATGGTAGACAACGTTGATTCTGGATGAAATAGCGAAGAACAAAAATTGGTCACAATATACTCACTTCCTTTATAGGGGACCCCTCTACCCTTTTTATTGTTGTTTTGTCACTTCGCTCACTTTGTTCCCGGTTTACTCCATCTCCACCTAGATGCCTGAAAAAGGCTAATATATCCTTTCATGCTCCAGTGCTTTCCTTGACACTTGGATAATCCCCAGTGTGGAGGGGGAACAGGCAGAAAGAGGCTTGCAGAGAATCTGCTGGGAAGATCTGTGCCTTGGTTGTGTTTTGGATGATGGGACTTGTTCAGGCTGGGAGATTCCTCAGAGTGCTTGGAGAAGAAAGAGGCAGAAGGTTGAGTGTAAGTCTTGGCCTGGGAGGCACCTGCTCTGTTGAGCTGGGTGAAGCGTGAGGGAGAGGAAGTCCAATGAGAATAGAACAAGAGTGAAAGAGAGGGACTGAGAGACTGAGGTTCACCGCTGGAGAAGTCAGAGTGAGCTGATATCAGGAAAGGCTCCGGGAAGGAGATGGCACTTGAGCTCAGCCTCTAAAGCCTTGGGATGGGTAACCATGAGCCCTGGTGAAAGGGGAGGTCACTTTAGTCTCGACAGTGGTCCTGTGATCCTGGACCAGCAGCCTCACCATCACTTAGGAGCTTGTTAGAAATGCACATTCTTGCCACCCACTCCACCCTCCACCTCCCGCTGATCTATGGAACCAGAAACTCTGGGAATGTGACCCAGCACTCTGGTAAGTCTATAAGTGATGTAGATGCAAGCCACAATTTGAGACCCACTGATCTAGAACAGGCTTTGTCAACCTCAGCACCACTGACATTTGGGGCTGGGTAATTTGTTGTAGGGCACGATTCTGTGCCTTGTAGGATGTTTAGCAGCATCCCTGGCCTCTACCCTCTGGATGCCAAGAGCATCTCTGGCCCTTCCTAGTTGTAAAAAACCAAAATGTCTTCCAGATATTCCCAGGGAGCAAAATCGCTCCTTCTCACTGAGAAGCACTGCTCTAGAAGGAGGAACAGCATATGAAAAATTACTGCAGTAGGAATCTTGTGGCTGTTTCAGAAGTAATGAGTGCTCCGACATGATGAACATTCTAGGTATAAGAGTGTTGGATAGTAAGCTACAAAGGGAGGCTAGAGCCTTAGATGGGGCAGCATTCAATGATGGGTAAATTTGTTTGGACTTACTCAGAGGGCACTATATGTAGTCGCTGAAATGTTAAAGTACAGTGTGACAGAGTTTTCTATATCTGTGCTTTGAATACCTTAGGTTAGAGCAATGACTTTCAAACTATTGTGAGAAATATAGGAAGAGAAATGTATTTACATAATGGATCAGAGCACACGCATCTACCTTTAACAAACTTCTACAAACAATTTTTCTGCTACGTGTAATACAGTCTGATTTTTTTCCTGTTCTATTCTGTTTTGTTCTGTGCTGTGCTATTCTATTTTATTTTTTAAATGCCCATCATGACACACTAAAAGATTTCATAACCCATAGTGTCCATGGCCTACTGCTTGGAAAACACTGGAATAGAAATGAAAGACATTGAAAATGAGGGAGCAGAGATATTGGGAGAGGCATATCTCAATTGCCCAGGCAAAAGATAGCGGAAACCTAAGACTAGGTGGGAATGGAGCAGAGGGAAGAGGTGGCAGGAACATTTCAGATATAGAGACTAAGTCTGAAAAAAAGTTGTATGGCTTTTATCCATTTTCGTAATTGTTATTTTGTTTTTCAATGCTACCAACATAAATAGATGCCAAAATAACAGAGATGAGGAAAGTTGTTTTTGTTTTCATTTCTTTACTAACTTTTGGCAGAGAGGAGATAATGATTCTGGCTATGGGCCTACAGAATTTGAGCTGCATTGCATGGTAGAAATGTCCAGTGAACCGCAGGAAAGGTAGGCCATGGCCCAGATGCGGGCCAGGGTGGTTCTGTGGGTTTATGAGTCACACCCATGCAAGGCCTGGCAGATGAGGTCACCACAGGAGGGAGAATGCGGTTTCTGAGGCTAATAGCCTCTCCCTGTATTGATATCTATCTGAGTAATAATATTCATTTCTAGTGTAATAAAGACCCACTCAGCAGATGGTATCACATCATAAATAAGTCAAAGCAAGCCCAAGACATGCTCCTTGCCCTCGGAGAGGCTATAATTCATTTAGGCCCCCCTGGCTTGAGCTGAGTGGTATTTTTGCACTTACTGAGCAACAACTATCATCCACATACCATTCTGAGTGCTGTGAATAAAGCAGTGAACAGAACCAATACCCCTGCCAGCATACAGCTTATTGTCTAGTAGGGGATACGAACCATAACCAAATAAAACAAGCAAACACTCGAATGAAATATATACGAGTATTATGTCAGATGGTGGAAAATGCCATGAAGAAAAAAAAAGCAGAGAGGGGAGTCAGTGCCAGATGGAGGAATTGCAATCTTAAATCAGGGGAGTCTTCTTGGAAAACTACTGATTGAGCCCCCTGGGAGTCACTGGTTTCTTGGGGTGACTGACATGACTAGGGATAGGAGCATAGTGAGACTAGTCCTGATGGGCTCAAGGCAGAGCATAATGGAAGGGGTGAGGGGTGAGGGCTGAGGGGGGGAGGCAAGGGGCAAGGATCTTACTAGGAGCACTCAGTTCTGGGCTCTGAGTTTACTCCTGTTTGGGGGGGCAAGGAGGCCAGCAGAGGGCTGCCCCTCCCCTCCACCTTGATTCCTGCGTTCTTCATCTCACTGCACCCCCATTTATTAACTCTTCCTTTCCAAAGCTCGTTGCCATCCTATTTTTCATTTGGAAGCCACAGAACTCTCTGAACATGGGGATCTCAAAACTTATTCTCATGACAAGGGAGAGCGCTGGTCTTATATTCTCGGTATGTCTGTTTGTAGCTGACTGTGGAACACTGTTTCTATGGGATGTTAAGAGTTAGTACATGAAAGTAGGATTTAGTGGTCCACTGCTCTTGGGAAATGCTGGACTCAACGCATTTCACAGCATTCTTGACTGAAGGACTTTACAAACTCTGTGATGTGCTATCATGCACTGCATCTCCAAGATCATGCATCTCCAAGAAGGAAACAGTATGTGTGCTTTTCCAACCTTATTTGGCCGTGGGGATCCTTTGTTATGAAAAACTTCTCAGGGGACCTTGTTCCAAGGTACACACTTTGGGAAGCAGTCAACTGCTGTATTGTATGTGGATGGGCAGATCATTTAGCCCTTCTGCATCTTACTCTCCTCACCCATAAAATGACAATGTTGACCTGCTGCCCAAAGGATGTCCACAGTACCGCAGAGCCCTGTCCTTGGTCTCGAAGTTGTTTGTGTTTTTATCAGGGACCTCAGTGAGGAGAAAAGGGATAAGGATCACATCTGGAGATGATACAGTGTTGGGAAAGGCGACTAATGGGTCAGATGACAGAATCAAGACTTAAACTTCTCTTGACCTGTTAGAATGATAGGCTGAACTGACCTGCAGAAAACGAATAGGGATGAATATATAGTCCCACTTTTAGTTTCAGAAATTGATTTTTTAAGTGTAAGATGTGGGAGAGCAAGTTTGATGGCAGTTGAAGTGGGGAGAAAAGACCTGAAGATTTTGATTGACCACAAGCCCAAGATGAGCCATCAGGGGATGTGGCTGCTCTGACACTGAACCAGCCAGGCTTGATGAACAGAAACGATGCTATTCTGATGGTGCTGTGGGCTCCCCTGGGGCTGGCTTTTCTGGCCAGTGGCCACCTGGAGTATTAATACCTAACATTTTTGAGTGCTTATTACAAGCCACTGTTGTGTGTGTCATCTGATACATTCCTCACAATGGACACATAAGGTGCTATTATAAGATTTCCATTCTACAGATGAGGACACTGAGGCTCAGAGATCAGCCCAAAAGTAAGCAGGAGTGGAAAGCAGGTGGACTACGTCCAAACCTGGTTTATTCTGACCTCTACCAGGATGGCAAGATAGCTGGGAATCATAGGATTTGAAGATTTGAGGGTGTGTGATGCTGTTTAAAAGGTTAAAAGGGCTAAAGATGGGCACCATGTCCTAACACACAAAAGCTCTTGGGCTGAAGAGGCATCGATTCTTGCTTTGCCACTTTATTGGGTGAAATTGGCTAATGGAAGTCACAGGGAGAAAGATTTCAATTTAATATATGAGAAGACTTTCTAAGGCTTAGACCAATCCAAAATGAATTAGAAAGCCTCTTTAAATAGCATATATTCTCTCTCTCTCTCTCTCTCTCTCTCTCTCTCTCTCTCTCTCTCCCTCTCTCCCCCCCCCTCTCCCCCCCCCCTTCAGGTAGGGGCTAAATGATCATGAGTTCGTTTGTGGCAAAATGTCAAAATGCATTAATTGAGCTGGTAACTAATTAATTTATTAACTCAGGCAATCTGTTTGGTCATAATGCTTGAAAACTTTTGGGATACACAACTTAATATGACATGGTCCCTGCTTTCAAAGAACTTCTTACTGAATCAGGGAGCCAGGCATGTAAATAAATACAGGCGATCCTGGACCCACAGAGGCTTAACTTGTGAGCTCTGCTTTCATGACCCTTTTTAGCCTAAATATCACTCCTTCAGAAACAACAAAGACTCGTGTTTTGGGTTGTCCAGTGGCTGCCAAAGACATAGCCTTCTGGCAGTTAATGGTACTCAGGGTTGAAGACAATTCAGGGCACTCTGGTTGAAATGAGAGAGCAAGAGATCGTTGAGGAGGAGAGGGGTGGAGGAGGAGATGGAAGCAGAGGCATTAGCCAGAGACCACGGCGAGGGCTGTGCCACCAGGAAGACGTTTGCCCCTGACACCTCCAGGTGCTTTCTGAGGTGTCAGGAAAACCCAGTTGAACCCTGGGGTTTTTGACACTGATGACCCTAGTTATGAATGCCATGCAGATCATGGCAGCCAAAGAGAGCATCTGTGCTTCCTCCTGGGAGAGTAACCATGAAAGGAAAGTATGTTCGATCCAAGCTCATTGGATTCCGGTTTTAAGAAGCCTCATCCACTCTAACCCACGATGAAACAGTTCCCCCAAAGAACTCTTAGAATGTAGCATTTGTGTTCCGTGTTTTACTTTTATGTAATAAATGCTCTGCAACGCCATTATTTTTTTTTCCAACGCACTTATTTTCTATTAGGTTTGGAATGTTTACAGATTTATGGACCTAGAACAAGCTTTACTCTCTATGACAATGAACCAATTGGATCAAAAGGTAGAGGTCATCAAGTGTAAGGCAACTCCTGTCATGGAAAGGTGACTAGGACACAATGGGGGCGCCAAGGAGGGGCTGACCTCCTGCCTCCAGGGGGCTTGCGAGGAGGTCAGGGAGGGTTCATGGTGAGGCACTGCCTGAAGGACCAGTAGGAATGATTCAGGCAGACGAGGAAAAAGGACAGTGCTAGCAGAGAAAGTAATGGAATCACCTCCACAAAGGCCCAGGAGAGTGGCTGGGAGAAAACCTTCCACTTCTCCCATTATTCTATGACTAGATCATTCTCTACAACTACTGAATATCTGTTCCTTAAGGCATACATGGTGATTTTAGGTGGATCACACAAACTCATGGCATAATAAAACCATTTTTCTTTTTACAATTCTCTTGTAATCCTTCTGATTATGTCAAGGGGAAAGTTTTAGATCCACACTGATAAGCAGACTAGCAGCCTTTTAACCAAGAGAGAGCAGTTCTCAAATTTATCTCTGTGCCTCAGTGACCTCATCTGCAAAAGGAAGGGGGACAGAGTGACAATAGGCACTACTTCACAGAGCTGTGACGATGAACCGAAATGTGTGTAAAGCATTCAGACCCAGGCCTGGAACACACTAAACTCTCAATAAATATTGCATATCATTATTTTCCTTTCTGTTGCTATTGTCTTCCTAGACAGGCAGCACTCATCTGGCTAGAATGTAATAATATGACTTTGTTTTTATTAAATTCACTTTTACAGTTAACAGTTACCTTCTGTGTGTTGTAACTGATACTGGATTCTTTTAAAATTAGATTTATGAACGTAAAGAATAATAAAAGGGGTACACGGAAAAAGCACAAATCGCGCATCACACAGGCAGAATGTGAATGAACACAGTTTGGGGGATGTAGACCTGGGGGATCCCTAAGGGTCTTTGCAGTTGCTACAATCGAAGATTGAACTGATGAAGGAGGGAGGCCCAGAGAGGATGGAAACCTCACCCAAGGTCACTGGGCTCATTAGTGGCAGAGCGAGGAGCAGCTCCAAGACCTCCAGATGCTCAGCCTCACGTTCTTCCCTCTGGGTCTCACTCCTGGTCCAAAGCCCTCAGACTTCTCAGCTGAGAGAACCCTGTCTTGGCTTTGCCCTAAAAAAAGGGGCACCAACAGGGGTGCACCCCTAAAGGAAGCTCTGTTTGCCCTTTCTGACTGCAGCAAGCCCTGAACCATGTCCTAAAACCCACAGTTGCCTGCCGTAATCTTGCCACGTTCTCTCTGAGCCCCAACACCATGCTCAACACTGGGAATTTGGGTGGGCCTAGAGTCAGTGCCTTTAGTATTACTGCTATAATTCAAAACATCCAAATTATTATTTTCTCCACAAAACGCAGCCAGGAGAATGCTGTTAAGTGGAGGGAAAAGTGTTTGTTACACTAGGCGTTCCAACAAAATGTCCTCCTTTGCCATTAAATCATAGCATTTCTAAATGAAATGATATTTTGTAAACTTTGGCAGTGCCTGAAATTTGGACATTGTGCAGATTTTTTTCCCTCTTTCCCATTTTGTGCTTTTTTTCTCCATGTGATCCAGAGAACTACTATTTGCTGGCTTTACTTTTCTTGTTTGTCATTCCTTATGACCCAAGTTGTCCCTGTTCCCCAAAGACCTCAGATAACTTGATTAGCTACCCATAACTTATCATTTCAATAAATAGTGAGGGTGGTAAATAGAGGCTCAAGAATACGACTCAGTATCCCTCTTTCTCTAGGATTAATCATGAAGGGCTTCATGGAAAGAGATCTGCTTGTTACCCTGACATCCTCAAACAGAAAATTAATGAGGGTGTATCGACATGGCAGTTAAACCTACAAAGACTGAAGTTGATCAATAAAATCTATGAAAAATGGCTTCAACCATATTAACCCTTCCACTGGACAAGGGCAGCCTTGTGCTGTCTGTGTGAGCAATATTAATGTCTACCCACCCGTTCTCCAGTCACCTTCACAAGGCAGCTCTGGGTGGAGTTGACTTGCTCAGGCCCCATCTTTTCTCTGATTCCTTGGTCTTCACTGACAAGGCCTGTGCCATTCAGTGGGGTGGCTTCTGCATCCACAGCCCCACTTTGAGAGCTCAAAGACTAGACTTAGTGGCCAAGGAAATCCATTGACAGGCCTGGGGTGTGTCTGAGCCTACAGCTGGGCTGCTGTCCTCCTACAAGACCTGGAGGACATGGAGTAGGACTGAGGTTACAAGTCAGAAAAGTCTCTCTGCCTTCTGACTTACAGTAAGGGAAATTCCCCTGGTGAACTGGGGGGCCGTTGACTGCTGCTGTCTCTCTCTCTGCTCCGGGAGCACACCGTGCCTCCTCTCAAGTATCTTTGGGCAGAATCTCTCAGGAGGCTTGGCTGTATCTCCCTTTGGGACCTCTCTTTCTCCCTTTCTTGCCAGCTCTCCTTTCTTAAACAATCATTTATGTCTATAACCTAACTTTGGAATGTTTGGACTCAACATTCAGGGTACAGAAATGATAAATAAGAGCAACTGTGCTCCCTGGCTTGGCCTAGGAATGGGAGACTCTCATTAATCGAGTATCTTGGTATCAATTCATCCGCTTATCCATTCATTTAACAAATATTTATTAAGAGTGTCAAGCATCATTCTGGAAACTATATCTATGAACAAAACAGACAAGAATCTTCACTTACGTTGGAGCTTGCATTCTTGGGATGCTTCAAAATATGCAGGGCCCAGTGAGTACAAAGCCCTTTATTCAACAATTGTTAAGGTTTTCAAGATGGCAACAACAATATTAAAATATTAAGCAAATATTTAAAAATAAAATAATATAATAATAAATATAATATATATTATATTAATATATAATATATAATAAATATAATATAATATAATATAATATAATATAATAATAAAATAATATTTTGCTTAAAATATTAAGCAAAATGTGGGACCTTCTAAGTTTGGGGCCCAGTGTGACTTGCACAGGTTGCATGGCCATGAAGCTAGTCCTGGTGGGGAGAAATGGAAAGCTAACCTGTGCACCACACGTGGATGGAAGATGCAAAGGGCAAGACACCGTAAACCCACTTTCTACAGGAGGGACAATAGTCGGATTCTCTTTTGGTGATTCAGGGGTCAAGACAGAATTTTTCTGGGTCTCAGGTCGTGATGAGATTGTCATTCGTCATTGCACAATTAAGGTATTGGCTTTGTGAGCTCTGAGGAGCAGCATGGTGGCTTATGGACCGTCGGTATGCTTGGGGATTCTCAAAGGGATTGCAAACCCATAGAAATGATACTTTTTAAGATTAAACTGATTGGAGTTGCTTCCCACGGTATCCAAACAAAAGTAAGCATGTGGTATGAATACTGAAATTGTTACAGCTGCAGTTATTCTGGTAATGTAGGGCAGCCTGTTTAAAAGGGACCCCAGTCGAACATCAGTGCAGTAAATGGGTTCGGGGGTGAATTTCGCAGATGATCCTCAGTGTGATTTTGAATGCACTGACTGCAGATATCCGTGAATGGCTATTCCATCGTTTCCTGAATTTCAGGCCCCAAGCTTGTGCCAGCCCCTTCCTTTACCCCTGTTCAAATGTTTCTCTTCCATCCAAAAGGAATGAAACGAGAGCCAAGGCTCTGACCGTCAGCTTTTGTTAACTTCACGTCTGGAAAAAAAAATACCAAGAACATGATTCCCAATTCCAAGCCCAGCTGACAAGGAGGGAAACTCGAGTGAACGCTGGCATACGCTTCCTGGAGTTCTGTGAAAATGAAAGAAATCATGTAGTCTTTGGAAATGAAAACCAATTGAGCAATAGCACTGTGTAGGGAAGGTTTTGTTCTCAAGGTGACTGTTTCACAACTTGGATGATTTGGGGACTCACATGTTTGACAAGGGATGTGGCTTGTCATCATTGACTCGTCCAGTGTTTAGAAAGATCACTTAATGGGGAGTCGGCTTAACTGGCTGTGAGCCTTATCTCTGCCATGGGGTTAACTTTCTAGCTCTCTCAGCCTCGGTTTCTCATCTGTAAAATGGGGGTGGGAATAACCCATGACTGAGTGTTAATTGTGGGGTTCAAATTAGCAATATACATATATGAAAGTGCTTGTAACCTGAAGAATGCTTCACAGAGGTAGGGATTATTATGGCTGGTATTGCTGTTATTATTAGTTTCTGTTTTCCAAGGTGAGCGCTTTAGACGGCAGATGCCAAGATGGGACATTGCAGGTAGAGCCCTCTGATCTCTCCCTTTTGGGAAAAGTGGGTCAAGTACAAGGTTTTGCCTGGCAGTGATCGTTGAGGGCAGCTGAATGCTGCCACAGAAAATTCAAAGGCCCTCCCCTTTTTCATTTCCCTCTATGAACTTCTGCCTGTAGTAATAAAAAACCCTGTGTTCGTGCCTGCGTCGCTTCATTTCAGGAGCTTGACTTTTATATAAATCTTTGTTCCTGTGTGGGGCTGCCTCATCTTACCAATGAAGAAAGGGAGGTGTGTGACATTAAATGGTTTGCCCAGGTCACCCAGAAAGGTAGTGATGGAGTCTACGAATGAAAGAGTCAGTTGTTATTCCTCCTTCTCCGCCCTGTCCGTCTCCAGAGGAGACCCCTGCGTGGCAGTCTGGTATTCAGCCTACGTCCTTGTCAGGACCAGAAGCTGTGGTTATCATCCCTACATGGACATGCGTTGACCTCCTCCCTACTGCATTTGTCTGGGAGAGCTGGTTTTCCTGTAAGATCAATAACATCAGAACATAGAGATTATAGGCACTGTTTACTGTATGCAGAACCCTTAAGGCTACATACAGGCAGATGCCATGAGGGGAGCTGGTGCATTGACAGCAGGAGCACAAGCCTGTGGAATGGAATTGGAGGAACCTAGGAAGTCCTGCTCTGGAGAGCCATTTACACCTGGCTTTGAATCTCAGAGTAGCCACTTACCAGCTGTGTGACTTTGAACCAGTTACACAACCTCTCTGAGCTTCAGATCCTTCACTTTTAAAATGGGGCATTTAACATCTAGCTCAGGAGGATTCTTGTGGAGATTCATTGAGCCTATTACATATATATATACAAATGTGGGTTTATGCGGAGAATGAAATTGAGAGAGAAGGGGCGGGAAAAGACTAGCCCACGCTTAGCCCATGTTAGCAGCCCATGTTAGCAGTGCAAGAAACATCATTTCCACCTTTCCTCAAATTGGCCTGCTATGATTCCTGACATTCTTGACTCGAAGACACTTCTCAAGCACTGTCATAAAGCACTATACTTTGATTTGTGTTAAGCCCTCCATTGTGTTCGCAGAGAATTGTTTGATTGTTTCTTGGCTCTTAGAGAGGACAGTTATTTCATGACTTCTGAAAAAGCCCAGGCTGCAGAGTGGGTGAGGCCTCAGGCACCGTGTCCCATAGCTCCCAGCACTCCCCAGTTATAACCCTCAGGGGGGCTCGTTGCTATTACTTGTTTCAGCTTCTGCCGTCCTGCCAGGCTGTCAGCCCCCTGAGAGCAGGGACAGGGTCTGTCCTGTTCATCAGTGTTCTCAGCCCCACTGGGTGTGCTGCTGGCACGTTCCACCAAGCCAATAAATGTTGCTGATGAATGATTGTCTGAAAGGGAAGCAGGAGTTAAGTTCATGGGTGCTAGGTGTAGGATGGGTGAGCAAGACGCCAAGTGCACTGTAGGTCCATTTCCATCTGTCTGCTATTGGTGTGAAGAGGACCACCTGGCTCTCAACACACATTCCTTGGGAAAGGAAGGACCTTGGTCTGGCAGGACCCTGTGTTCATTCAGCAAAATGCATTTAACACCCGCTGCATGCCGAGGGCTATTCTAGGCACTGGGATACATATAGAAGTGACCTAGAGAAACCTAAAATAAATAACACAATGTGGCATTTACACAAATGCAGGGCTGTGAGGGAAAATAAAGCTGGAAAAGAGAGCCAGAAAGGGAGAGGGTGCTGTTTCAGACAGGAGAGAGAATGCGATAAAGGGAGGGGTGAGCCTAGGCCTGAAGCAGAGAGGGCTGCGCCTGTGGGTATCACGGGAAGCGTGTTGGAGGCAGGAGATCAGCGAAAGTTGGCTGTCCCGATGGGCTTTCCCTCTGCTGCAGGTTGGAAGCCACGGGGCGGGGGGCAGCTATCGAGGCCAGCATGGTGACTGTAAGGAACTGGTATGCCCATCAGTGCTTGCTCAGGGCAGTTCTGGCTCCTCTTTCAGGCAAATGCAGGTGACCATGCTAGCCTTGGGGCTATAGAAGCAGTCGTGCCTTTGTTTTATGTCTTGGCCAATATTCTCTCAAAGCTTTTAACGTTGGAAACTGCAAACCTGCAGGAGTGATCCCCACACTACCCGAAGGCCTAACACCTATTCCTGTTCCCCGGGTCGCTGCAGGGCCTGGCCGTGACTCCATGGCTCTGGGAGGGTGCTGGCCAGGGAAGTAGCTCTTGGGAACCAACTGAGGCAGACACCAGGAGCCCTGCACCCCCAAATCCTTCACTGATGAGTAACAGAAGAGCGAAGGCAGGGAAGAGAGGAGGCTGTGGCCCAAAGAACACCCACTGCAGCAGCGAGACAGTTAATCTTCCATCTACAGACAGCTTAGAGAAAGGACATATTTCCATTTTCTCCTGAGAGGGGAAACTGATGGGAAAGTCGCACCTCCCAGTCAGTCCCCAGTTCACACACGAGGAGACGTGAAACAGATAAAGGGAGCCTAGCGCTCCTCTGAGGAGCTCGGAAGCGCAGTGGCAGCTGGAAAACCTTGTTTTCCTCAGGTTTTCAAACTTCCCTCAACGAACTTCACTGCTGGTCTCCGTCTGCTGTGAATTGATTAATTCTTTTAAATGATGCAGGGAGTCAGAGATCTGGGGCTGCTTTTCTCTGTTCTGAAACTAGCAAGAAACAGGTTTTGTCACTTCCTTCGCTGACCAGCTCCCCCATTAATATTTATGCTGGAGATTTAAAATGGCCAAGCAACGCTGCACTTAACTGTGGGCACGTTTACCCTCATTCCTTGTTTACCTTTCACACCCTGTCTGCTTTAGCCACAGGACACATTCGTCTGCTGATCTAAAGAGCTGATATTCACCTACTCCCAGTCCCAGAGGTGATGCGTGGTTGGTAAAAGTTGGGGGAGGGGTTGACCTGGGCTGGGGCATCTATGAGAGGGTCAGGTAGGTGGAATGACTGCTCAGTTTTGAAATGATTCCACAGTGTCTGGTGAATCATTCATTGATCCAAAATTATGTTTATTAAGTGCTGGTATGTGCTGGGTGTCGGGGTTACAGAAATGAATAAATGTGACCCTCAGTCTTAAGGAGGTCACAGATTGGAAGAACAGTGTGAAAATAGAAGACCCACAGTAGTGGCAGTGCTGGTGGTCTATCCAGTTTGTCCTTCCCTTCTCTCAAACCTCTCTCTCTCTCTCTCAAACCTCCCTCTCTCTCTCCCTCTCTCTCTCTCTCTCTCTCTCCCCCCCCTCCCTTCCTTCCTTCCTTCCCACCTCTCTCTTCTTTACATGTTATTGAGAACTTAACCTGTAGCAATTACCAGTTAACAAACAGCACATAAGACCAACTTGTTACCCTCATCACACTGACTTTTTGGCATTTATTATCTAATGTTTTGGTGACAAATGGCCTACTTTAGAGAACAGTGGCTCCCAAATAGCTGGTTTTTTCGCCCCTTTGGCCACAACTTCTAGAAACACCTCAGGGGACTGAAAGCAGTTCCTGAGGGCAAAAAACTCAGTTTTTCCGACTCTCCTCTGCTTCCTGCTCACCTGGCACAGAGTCAAGCTCCCTAAGTATTGAATGAGTGAGTAAATGAATGAATAAAATATTCAAATTACCACAAAGTGGCTGGGAGACTTGACAATCCACCGGAAAATTGGATCTTCATAGGTGGCCAAGCCAGATAACTCCAGCCACAGTTGGAAAATTTACTTTGGGGTTTCAGTCATATGCCATAGACATAACTCAGTACAAACATGTGGCTTTCCTGCCCAGGAAATTTCTAGACCCATCTAGGAATGACACTCATGCGCAGTGTTCTGGCCGCTCTTTTGGCAACTCCTTTCACTGCTTAGAAAGCTGGTTTTAGTAGCAAGAATATTTTACCAACTCTTATCTGGAAGGTCCTGATGATGCCCTGAGGGGGCCTGCAGATGCCTAGGGTGGAGGCCGCTGCTTGAGGCTTTTGGATTCTGGCTCGTTCTGTGTCCTGGGGCTGGCGTGGTGCAAATGGGGGAAGAAGATTGAAGTTAAGGGATCCAAGGGCAAATCGTGATACAAGCTGTGGTATCTTGACCCCTGTATTCGTTTCCCGATGCTGCTGTGTCAAATTACCACCAACTTAGTGGCTTAAAATATTACCAATTTGTTCTTTTACAATTCTGAAGGAAAGCAGTACAAAGGGAGTCTTCTGAGGATAAAACAAAAAACAAACAAACAAACAAAAAAAAGGCGTGTACAGGGTCAGTTCCTTCTGGAGGCCCCAAGGGTGCGTCCATTCCTCACTGCTGCACTTCTACAGGCGCAATCATTTCTTGCCTCCTGGATACAGTTTCTGTGCTCATATTCCTTTCTCCTCTGCTGTAGACAGATCTCTCTCTACCATCCTCTCCTAAAGACCCTTAAGATTGTATTGGGCCCATCCTGAAAATCCAGGATAATCTCTTCATCTAAAAACCTTTAGTTTGCTCACACCTGAAATGTCCTTTTGCTATATAAAGTAACATTCATAGGTTCCAGGGATTAGAATGTGGGTATTTTTTTGGGGGGGGGGCGTGGGTGTCATTATTCAGCCTCCCACAAGCCCTTTAGTTTTGCTGAAACTATATTTACCAGTGGTTCCAAAAAACTATATACACATGACTTGTATTCACCTTTTGTTATTGATGTATATTGAGTACTACAATTTTAATACAGTTTCCTTTCTTAAAATGTGTATACATTTTTGGGGCACCCTCTGTATATATAAATTAACAAATATTTACACAGTGTTCTACATCACTCTTGTACTGTAAAGTCTATAAGAAAACACAAATTTGTTGTTGCTGCCGTTGTCGTTACTACATGAACCCCCCTACATTTGCCAGTTAAAGCAAGCTCATGGTCCTCAAACAGGACTATTGAGTTTGGGGAATTTGCTTATGTTCACCTAGGCCCCAGTGAACTGCAAAATCTGTGTGATTATTACCTTTCTTAAGGTATAGCTTACCTTCAGTAAAGTGCATACATCTTAGCTGAAGTTCAGTGACTTTTTATATGTGTTTACCCTGTAGTTACCAGATCCAGATCTAGAAAATTCCCAGCACCTTAATAGGTTTTCCTCATGCCTTTTCCCAGTCGCTTCCCCCAGGTAATTATTCTCCTGTCTGGATGCTTCATTTGACATTATATCCTTGAGATGCCTCTGTGTTTTGGCTAGAACCAGAAATTCATTATTTTTTTCATTGCTGTGTAGTATTCTGTTGTGTGACTATGTCACAGTTTATTTGCCCGTTCTATTACTGATCACTATTTGTGCTGTTTAGTTTGGGTCTATCACAAATGAAGCTGTCATGAATATTCCCGTGCATGTCTTTTGGTGGACTTGGCAGTCATTGCCAACGATCAAAGAAGTAAATACAAAAATGCAAAGCTAATTTCACCTTTAAAGACAATGTAAAAAATTTAAAAATTCCATCCAGATGTGGTTTTATAAACACAAAACACAAAAGGAAATCATCTTATCTCAGTTCAGGAGCTCAGCTCCAAAAGAAGAAAGCCCGAGAAATTCAGTCATCTTCATGGCCATGACCTTATGTCTGGGGATAGAGCTTTGTTTCTCTGTAGGAGCTGCAAGCATTGGTCAAGTGCACCAGCTGACCCCACGGTTAGGACAGAAAGCTCTGGTGGGAACTGAATCAGACTCTGGCATGTCTCTCTCACAAAGGTGGGTGGGTAGGTGGTGGAGGACACCGTTCAAAGGCAACCAGGGAGAACTGCGGTTGAAGAGAAAGGAGGAGTCATTGGCAGCTTAAGGCTATGGAAATGTTGAAACCATCCGTGTCAGTTTATTTTATGATCATTCCTCAGAGTTTCCATCTCACATTGGATTTTTTCTGGGGCAGATTAAGAAGGGGAATCAATTAATGTGAATCTCATGTTACTGCAAACAGTGAGAGGTCTTAATTGGGCCAGAGTGAGCAGGTGGTCTTTCCCCAGTCAGCCATCCTTTCACCTGTCAGTCAAACGAGGAGAGAGCCTCCATCCCTCATTAGCAACCATTTGTCACCTCGCACAGAGCCTTGGAAGGATTTCTTTGAACTTTGTTTGGGATTGATTTTCTGCATATGCTGAGCTGTTACTGACAAACTCTGGGCAACTGCCGCTCTGTAACAAATGCATTAAAAGAAGGGGTGAGAGGATTTTTAATAGCCTCCAAATTATATAGCCTGGAAGGGTAGGCTCCTTTCTTCACCCCCAGTTCACCTCACAAACCCTTCACTTTCTGGCATTGCGTGATAATGAACAGCAACAACTTTATCCTTCATAAGAGAACTGTCTTCAACTTTTTTTTTTTTAACTGCCACTGGCTCCAGACTAAAACGGATTCCTAACAATGCTTAGCTAAGAATGGACTTTGTACCTTAGCTGTTGTCTCTTACTTTTCAAGGGACATTCAGGGGATGGACAGGCCTTTGCATTATCAAGGGCAGGTTGGGCGCACTGCCCAGTTGATCCTAGAGTTGCTCTTTCAGCCTCTTTCATGCTGATCCCTCTTAAGGTCAGGGGCCGTGGCTGGTTTGCTCAGCACTACATCTCAAGTATGCGTCAAGGTACCTAGCAGGTACCTTGATGCTCCGTAAATATTCAGTTTATTAATCAATTCAAAAAATAACTAGCAGTCCCTTTTGCTTTGTGGTTTAAGAGTGAAGACACATGTAACTCCTCATGCCAAGGAGAGTAGCCATAGTTTTAGCTAAATACACTGTTGGGAGGAGCCAGTTTTTCTTGATTGATTTGCTTGTTTTACAGAGTAGAAGAGTAAAACTTATACATTGTGGAAATTTTAGAAAACGTACATAATTCTTATGAAGCTGTGATATCCCTCCCCTAGAACAAGGGGTGGAGTTCCTCTGCCACCCACACATTATTATCATCACATCCTCATAAAAAATATTAGAGAATTAAATTTAAAACTAAACCTCGCCATACACACAGAACCATTTTACACTTTTTTTTTGCAACTGTACTATAAATTACAGTGCTGCATCCCACTCTTCCACTTAGCATTTTGAGCATTTTCCCATGTAATTAAATATTATCCAAAAACATGCTTTATAGGGGCTGCCAGTATTCAATCTTATGGCGACCACATTGTTTTAGACAATTCTCCTATTGTTGGGCATTGGGGTTGCTGTGGATTTTGATATTTCTCTTCAGTTCCATGCCATAGGGCAGGCATTGGTGCTAAAAGGTGGGCTTTGCCAGAAGACAGGAACCAGCATAATGAAAGGGGGGTACTTTCATTATGGACCTAGGTCTCAACATTTGCTATACACATTTTCCTCTTGCTGTTTTGGCCTCCTGGGGGTCAAAAACTGGAGCTGTAATCAGTGGAAACCAAGTGTGCGTGCTGCCAACTTGACTCACTTTAGGAAGTTCCTAAATCTCCTGGGCTGTATCTTTCTTTAGAACCTGACAGATCCAGGCATAGTGCAAATTAAATAGGATGAGCCAAACCAAATCTTCCCATCTTTCAAATCTCTGAGCATAGGTCTGGAGCAGCAAGGGGACTTTTAACACTGACCTCTGGTCAAAACTGATAACACACTTGTGTTAATGGACCTGGAAACCCCCCAACTGCTAGAATCAGTGTAAGGGGGATGGGGTGATATTTTGCATTCTCAATTTTATTAGTTTGATTCACTCTACCAGATTTTTATACTCTGTTCCTTAGGAACTATGGAATGCCTATAAACTCTGAAAATTACACTGAACTTTGGGAATTGATCCAGCCTCTGGTTGCTAAAGAGATAAAAAAATAGAAAACAGAGGAGCTTGTCAGAAGTCAAGCTTCAGTTTTGCGCTTGGCGTTTTTCATATGCACAGACCCCAACCGGTTCTGCCTTAGGTTATTTGTAGGAGAGATAAACAAACAATTGCCTTGGGGAGGCTTCTGCACGGCCCACTGCTGAGAGAGTAGTCACTTGCTGGCTGATCTGGGGTTTCAGTGGGCAGAATCCTTTGGGAGTCAACACGGATCCACTTGGAAAACCGAAGTTGACCCTGAAAGACCTTCTGCGTTGGTTCTTGTCCAGTCTCATATTTTCAGATCACCAAGAAACGTGCTACTTTTTTGGCATGTTCTCTTTTACCTGGCTTACATGATGCCATTTTGGTTAGGGAAAGGAGGTAGCGAGTCATCTCCCTGCCTTGCTTACAAAGGTGGCCATTTTGGCACTCCATAAAAATAAGAAATGAATGTGGAAAATGTGACCAAAGCTGGGATGGTGACATTAATACGTGCTGGGTTGGGTTGCATGCAAGACAGGTATGAATGGGACCCTGGTGTCTAATGGCGGTCTCTTTGCAGATGTGTCATAATTTTTTGACACTAAACATGGACAAACCAGAGGTTGTGCTAATTGGGAATGGCAGCTTGTATCCTGCCTGTGCGTGTGTTTTGTTGAGGTTGACAAAAGTTGACTTAGCAGGTACCTTGTGATGGGACTCGGCATTGTTTTTGACACTGACCTATCCTTTTCTACTAATATTAGCTCTTTAATGAGGTCATGCTGGTATCAATTTTTAACATATAAAAAAATAATTGTAAATACCTGACCTTTTAGCTGCTGAGGAGGCTTTCATACTCTTGTCATCATCTGCACGGATTCCTGTTTTACGTCTTTTCCTCACATCTTTTATCTCATGCTTTTTTTCTTTTTCTTTTTAGATGTTTTTTTTTTAATTCAAAACTACCAAAATCAATTTGCATGTTGGAATTACACAGCATTCCATTGTTTTAAGAGCCACTCGATTGGTCAGCTATCTCAATGAGTGGGACTTGCAGTCCTCGCATCTCTGTGGTAATATACTTACATCTCTCTTTAGCATTGTGGTGACTTTGGAGCCCTGTAGAAACCATGGTGCCTTCTCATGATGCACTCTTTGCAGATCACTCACCCAGGGAAGACCAACACATAAAGATTTAGTCCATAGGGTGTTATGGCAGATCTTTCAACCTTCTGCATTGAAGCCAATGTCAAAAGCAACCATTTGAATGACTGTATATTAGATACAAAATATCCATACTGAGCTTGCTGTTTACGGTTCTAGCACATCCATGGTGTTAGAGAAACAGATAGCTCTGTTTTGAATTCCTTGGCACTCTTTGGAAATGCCTTCATTCACCTCTTTGTATTCCTCTCCAGTTTTGAAATGTGATGTCCACTGAAATGAAACTCTGAAAGCCCTGTTTCAGTTACATGTCACCAAAGACTTAAGGAATGGAATTCATAGCTTAGATTTTCCCATCTGTACTTTGGGAATAATCTTTCAACACACAATACCAGGCATTGGCAAAACGAGAAGTTAAAAATAACTAGACAGAAAAAAAAAGTATCAGGAATTCTGATGAGAGCAGGAATGCAAGAAGTGGAGTAGGCAACTGCAGAACACAATTTGGAGTGAGAGAGAGAAAACTGAGGCAAACGTATAATGGCTTAAAGTGTTGACTCTTCTGAGAATATTTCTATTTAATAAACTGGCAAACCTTCAAAAACCAAAGGATTGACTGTAACTATTAGAATATCAGACCAAATGATGGGTGGTGAGGATAATTTAGGGCCAGGGGTCTTAACACAGGGCTTTTAAGTCAGTGAATAAGCTGTCCCTGTTAAGAAGCCTCTTTAAACTGAGTTTTGATAGTCAGTGCCCCTGGGCCCCAGATCTTTGAAATAAGGCAATTTCTCAGGAAGAGTAATTAGTGCCTTGCTGTAGCACTGCCCCTGGGGCCTGTGCTTGGGGAGCGCTTCACAACGGAGGCTGCTTTGTCACAAAGCAGCCTCGGATGATTGTCAGAACCAAGCCCTCTTTAGGCACCCCTTTCCCTTGCTAGCTTATGATTTTAACCTGGCGAAATTTGGGAACTAAATTTTGAGTAAGGTGCAAGGGCAGCTTTGAACAATGGAAGCTGCACCAGTGTTTACTTGGAAACGGATTAGACCAGAGCATGCATGGTGCAGGCTCTAGACCAGACTCCCAAGCATGCAGGGAGACAATGAGAGGTCTCAGCCCTGGGCTCAGCTGTCACTGGCCATATCTGATCCCGGGTGCCACTGAGTAGATTCTTTGGCAGATGGCTGATGGTGGTATCTGGAAAGTCTGCCAGTAGGAAAAATGAGCAAGAACTCCAGGTAGACAAGCACAATCTAACCATATTCTAGAAACTTCCCTGGCCTGGCTCTTGCCTGCTTTTCTACCCCATTTCTCACCACCCTTCCCTTATTCATTGTACTCCAGCCATAATGATTTTGGAACAGGCCATGCTGGGTTCTGCCTCAGGGCATTGGGACTCACCAACCCGATGTCCTGCTTTCCTGTTTGGCTCCTTTTCACCCTCCAGATTTTGTCTTCCACATCACCTCCTAGAACCGTGCTCCCCTAATCCATCTACCTCGATTACCCTATCATTACCTTGGTCACACAAGTTATCTGGGGTTATCTTATCAATTTGAGGGTTTATTTCTAGCTCACTTCTAGAGTATAATTTGAGATCAGGGGTGTATCTTGGGCTCAGCACTGCCCTCTGAGTGCTCAGAATAGTAGCTGGCATAAAGTCACGTCTGAGTAAATAGCTCTTGCCTCGATAAATTAATAAGTAGATAAACAGGGGAACCAAGATGGGAACTAAGAGGTAGGTGAAAAGACAGAAAGCCTTGGAATATAAGGCCATGATCTAATCACAAAGAATTAAGCAAGGAAATAGTTACTGGGACCAAGTAAAATGTCAAGCTCAGCTTAGCAGTAAACACTGACTTGAAGAAAAGCCTTTGACATTAAGGTGTCCTTAAGTTTCCTCTGATTATCAGTCACTTTTAGACTTATAGCCTGAAGCATGGCTGAACCTATAGTGGGGATTAAGTCATTGTTAGAGACAGATGGCTTGAGCTGGAAAGCTAAGTGGACACTATAAACAAAACCTAAACCCAGAACAGCAAATCCAGGGCTAGCATTGGTGCTGTCACACCTCTCTCTGCACCCATAGCAGACATCACTAATAGATCACAGAATCTTTACTGCTAATCCAGTAGCCACCAACCATGAGACTGTAAATTCCACTAGGGCAGGACTTTTGTCTGTTTTGTTCACTGTTTTATTCCCAGCATTTAGAACAGTGCCTTTTACATGTAGATATGCAATGAATATTTGTTGCATTAATTATTTGATGAGTGACTCAATCAGATTTGGCACATGAAATAGATTTTATTGGCCATCTCTGAGCTAAAGCGAACAGATAAGGCGTTAAAATTGGATTGTTATCACAAAAGAGGAACGGCCAAACTGAGGGTCTGAAGAAGTGTTTCCATGCTGAGAGCAGGCAGCAGCCTCACCATCATCCTCAAGTACAAAGCCTGGGGCTGTTCCTTCAGTTTGCTCTCTGTTTAGAGCTAAGGCTCAAGATGTGTGTTCCCTTTACACCAAAATTATACTACTTAGCAAAAAATGTCGTGATGCAGTATTTTGGGTGGTTGTCATATGCTGCGAGGACATCATTCAACATTTATTTAGTGCCTACTATATACCTATACTACTATCCATGAGGAGGTTTGGAGCCCCAATCTCTGCTCCCAAGGAGGACGGTTTCCTGTCAGTCATTCTCACAGGTGACTGTTCAAAGAGAGATTTGTCCGGGGGTTATTTTATGTATTAACCTACTGTTTATCCATCAAAGGGCTATCGCTAAGATTGCACATTAGTTTCATAGCATAGAACGCAATCTCTTTTTCCTCATTTATTTATACAACCATTACTTTTTGAGAACCCGTGTGTCAGCCCTGTGCTGGGGATACATGAATGAGCAATAACATCCAGTTCTTGTTTAGTCCTAAGTCCTTTTCATGGAGATTACATGTCAATAAGAAACACAGACAATTAAATCAAAACAGAAATATATAACATAACCTCAGATAACGACAAACTTTTTGTTTCAGAGTAATGGAGACAGGACCCTGATTAGAATGGGTTTAAGAGAGAATGAGATGTTAGGAAATAAGATAGCAATATAAGACAATTTTTTAAAAATGAGGTTTGTTTCACAGGGAAGCCAAGGAAGTTTACTGTAGATGTCAGAATATTGGGGTGGAGGAGTTTATTAAGGAGAGAGATGGTTTCAGAGCTGATGGCAATGATCCATCCAGTGGAGAAACTTTGCAAAAGGGAGAGTGGGTATCACAGGGGCAGCATCTTAGAGGGGGATGAGAGGGTGGGATATAGGAAACACGCCCACCTCTGCCAGCACAGAGCTTTTCTTTTCAGGCAGGTGAAGCACATTCTGCGCCTGATGCCAACTTGTCCAGGAAGGGGCAGAATGTGCTTCTTCTCATTCCCATCTGTGTTTCTTTATGTCCGCCGGCTGGGGAAACTGAGGTAGTTCAGTCGTTGGCTCATGACTAAATCCTGGGATGCCAAGAGAAACGAGGAAGAATTCTTGTCTTCAAGGACATTTCAGTCTAGTTGACTTCTGGAAAAATGCTTCCTTACCGCCATATTCATGAGAGGTTTTTCCTGGAGAGTGACTTGTTCATTTAATGGATTTGGTTGAATTGTTTTAAATCCAGATTTTTATTAACATTTTTTTCTCTCTCACACCCATTTTTTAGTGTATTACCTTGAATTCACAAACTCCAATTAAGCATGCTTGGCTAATAACTTTACCATGAAAATATCTCAACCTATTAAAGTCTTGAATCAAGTATTCTGCTTTTGACACTCCCCACAAACCTCATAGGATTTGAAAAACTTGAAGTATGCACAGGGAAATCAGACTAAACGCTCACATATATTTTATTAGAAACATTTCTTTAAAAACATGAAGACAAGGGGGAAGGAAAAAAAAGACCAAATTCAATTTTTGAGCCTGGCACTTCAACTTCTCTGCACACAGCTCTGTTCTAAACACGAAAAATAACATCAGCTTTGTTCCTGAGCATATGCTTTTGACATTTTTTTTCCCTTGAAGTCTGTGAATTATTAATAAACTAATTTCTCTTTATAGTTCAATCTTTGGAGATTTAAAGTGTTCACTCAAATGCACAGGGAAGAGATAGAGCCTCCGTTCCAATCAGCTCCCATCCTCTCCAGAGATACCAGCCTTGAGGTATCTCTGAGTCTTTGATATCAATCTTTGATTCGACTAGGAATTTCTGATCATTTCTGGAACTGGTCTGCTAATACCGCTTAATGCCCTGTTTAAGCTGGGGCATTTCTGCCAGCTGATTATACGGTTTCACTGTGCTCCTGAGGTAGTTTATGTATGTGTTTATAGAAGACACACACACACACACACACACACACACACACACACACATCCCTGTATGCTTATACTTGATGGATTGTTGCTCGGCGAGTTATATTAGAAGGCAGGGCTTTTGATAACAGAGGATGCCCAGTAGATTGGCCGCTCTTGTAAGAAACCATGTTGGATCTACCACCAAAGGCGCTTCCTCCATCCTCAGTGGTGCTTAGAGGAGAGAGATTCTGGCCCTACAGAGAAAACATTATAAGTTTGTGTAACCCAGTGCTGAGCTCTGAAGTATGTTCCTTCCCTTACCCTGCCCCAATGAGCCTCTCAAAAGGAGCATCCTGGTGGCCAGTGGTCAGAGGTGAGGAAGTCAGGATTCCTCCATCAGCTGGGTGTCCACATAATTGAGCTGAAGTCACTTCCAACATTATCATTCTATTGCTTCCTGTGTCTCAATGTATGTACATTACCATTCCTTTCTTATTTCTTTTTGCAGAGGGAGAAACTGAGACACTGAGTTTAATTGACTTGCCTGCTGTCCTGCATACTATATTAAGGGACAGAGCACGCTTTCCCATCTATGGGATCGGCCTCATGGGGATTCAGATTCTGGATGAGGTCTTTTGTCTCTCTGATCTCTGGTCTATTTATTGATCAAAAAGGGAAAAAAAATATCTCGCTAACACAGGCTAAGCCGTATGCATGAGTTCCTTGCTTCTCCCTCCCTTGACACTGAGGGAAGTGGCTTCAACATTGAACTCACCCCATTTTTATTTTCCCCCTGCCTCCCCCTCTTAACGACCTGCTGCAATTGCCAGGATGCAATGATCAAGCAAGAGAGTCACTGGGCACCATGTTGGAAGGGAGGCTGCAAGGGAGCACTAAAGAATTGAGATGACACACCAATAAGAGAATCGTTCCCAACATGGCCAGCTCATGCAGGCAGCAAACGTGCCTCCCTCCTGAGGAGACCCGGATCAGAACCTGAGCCACAGAAGGAACGGGTTACAGGGAAGGGAAGGCAGTAGAAGAAAAGAATGCATTTCCCTTTATATATTTAAAGCCAGTTCTATTTGGGGAATTTATTTACTTTTTTTTGTTTGGCTCTAGGGGTGGAAGGACTCGCAGTAATGGAAACTGGAGGTCACCAGTTTATTGCTTCTCTTCTGGACTCTCTGGACCGATTGGCTTGGTGGTGAGTCTCAGCTTCCTCAGCCTTTCTCACCCAGGACCTCAGCTTCATCCAGCCCTAAGAACGTCCTCTCTCCAGGACCTGGGAAAACTCAGCTCACTACCGGGGGTGCCAAAAAAATGTATACAAGTGGACACTTTGGTCAATGTTGCTCAAGCAGTAGTTCACCGTAATCAGAAGTGTCTGGATGTTGATGGTACCACTTTGAGCACCTCTTGTAATTGCAGAAGTCAAACATGACTTGTATTCATCTTTTGTTATTGGTATATATTGAGTATTATGATTTTAATAGTTTTCCTTTCTTAAAACGTGTATACATTTTTTTGGCACCCTCTGTATAGTCAGGGCTGCGCTCTGCCCATCTGAGGTTCAAGTGATTATCCTTATGAAACGCCATCTCCTTTCAACAACATTTACTTTTCTTTTCTAAGGACCCAGAATGCTTTGGAATGAAAGGAACTAATTGTCAAAAGAAACTTTTTAAATATTTTGTAAGACTTTTCACCCTGTCCAAATTTCTTCCTAAATGGTTTGGTTTTCCCTCTGCCCACAGTCAAACTCCTGGGCTTCCTCTGAAGAAATATTTCCTTGTTCCACCGTTACTCATATTGCAAAAATATGTGTGCATGAGCATGCCACACTTTGTAGAGGTGGATTTTATATAATTTGCATGTTTTTCTGGAAAGAACGAGAATATCTCAGCAGTGGTGTGGAGAGTCTCTAAGAGGCACCGTATCAGTCAGGGTTTTCTAAAGGAGAGCCAGGACTTGGCTGGCAAGGTGGTGGGCTGGCAAGTCTGAGATCTGTATGAAAGGCCAGCAGGCTGGAAACTCAGGCAGGAGTTGATAGTACAGTCCCAAGGCAGACTTTTTTCTATTCTGGGAAATCTCGGTTTTTCCTCTTAAGGCATCCAACTGATATGATGAGGCCCTCCCTCATTATTGAGGTTAAACCCTTTACTTAAGGTCAACTGACTACAGATGTTAACCACATCTACGGAATACCTTCACAACACCTAGGATAGTGCTTGGTTATGTCACTGGGTCTTATAGCCTAGCAAAGCTGACATATAAAATTAACCATCACGTGCATCGCCAAAGCCTCTCATATTTACTAACTCTCAGATTCATTCACGTCTGTCTGTAACTCCACTCACCAACTTAATCCAAGCTGCCATCATCTCTCCTGGACCAATGCAATGTCTTCCCAATTTGTGTCCCGGCCTCTGCTTTTCCCAAGCCGTTCTCCATCCTGCAGCCAAAATGACCTTTTCAGAGTGTGCACCTGACCTTGTTCTCCTCTGCCTAAAAAGTCACTCGATTGTGCTTGCCTGGAGCTAGGATCAGTCACAACTCCTTAACACGGCCCAGAAGGCTCTGCAGGGTCTGGCCCCTGCCCGTGTCTGCAGCCCTCTCAGTGCTCTCTGCACTCCTGCCACACTCACCTTTCAGTATCTTGCATTCATCCTGTTCCCTCTGGCCACAGGGTCTTTGCAAGGGCTGTTCCTTCTGCCTGAACAGCTGGTTCCAGCTTCCTGGGCCTGGGTAACTCCTATTCATGGCCATCAAAGTCAACCTTATTTCCTTTCTCCACCAACCTGATAGTTCAAAGTCTCTAATTACATATTATCACACCCCACACCTGTCCTTTGGAAGATGAATTGCACTGCACAGTTTACATTCATTTGTGCGATTATTTGATGAATGTGTGTCCCCCACAGACATTGCTCTATGAAGAC
This sequence comes from Hipposideros armiger, assembly GCF_001890085.2. Classification (NCBI taxonomy): domain Eukaryota; kingdom Metazoa; phylum Chordata; class Mammalia; order Chiroptera; family Hipposideridae; genus Hipposideros; species Hipposideros armiger. Next base: position 1,765,728 of record NW_017731561.1, read on the forward strand.
GGCAGCAGTGAGTAACTTGTTCACCACCATACATCTAATGTCCTGTATGGTGCTGATACATGGAAGGTACTCAGTAAATATTATCAACTGAATACATGAATGAATTGTCCAAGTTAGGATGGAGGTCATGAAAGGATGCTGGTTACATCCTGCCTTTCCTCCCATCCATTTCCCATTCTTCTTCCCGCACATTGAACACAACCAGTTTCCTCTGACTTAAAACCTTCTATCACAGTTGGCACTGAGTCTAGGAGTTTTAAAAGTGGCCAGGAAATCATCCATTGAGTACATTTCCACTTGTCTGGCTGCTTCATTGAGCTTGTTTCGCACCTAGAGGAGATAACTCCTCCCATATAATACCTGATGTCTCCCATCTGTCAGACAGTTTTATAGTTTTGAAGACAGCCCCAATATTTTAAAATCAAGAGATTTCATCTAAAACATAAATTTATGACTTCTCATTAAAAAAGAAAAAAAAAATATCTGTCTATCCTGGGCCTGTCACACCAAAAATCAACTTGAATTTAGCAGCAACTGTCCATGTAAGAAAGGACAGGTGGTAACCTCCAGTTCAGCACATTCCTGTAGGGCCCCCTCGGTCACTTAGATGAGCCATCTGGCCCCTGTGTACACTGGAGTTTGAGGCCCCTGCTGTAGTTTACAAGCTTGAAACAAGCTTGCTTCCTCCTCTCCTTTTTCTCTTCTCTGCAATAAACTCTAAGGAACATGTTCTAGGGCAAAAATTCAATATTTAAAAATTATTAAAGAGCAACCCCATATCGGGTTTATCGATGCTCTCTTTTATAAGCCATGGCTGACCTCAGCAAGGCCAGAGGTCTCTACCATTCACTTAACCCTGTTGGCATGGGCAGGCCAAGGATAAAATGAAGCTATGAGTTTACAGACAAATTCTCTCCAAAAACCAAAACAATTGGTCTTTCCGTACATCAGTTGCTTTTGTCTGTAGAACGGGAGTAAAAATATTTAGCAGAACTGATGGCCAAAATGGCACAGCATGAAGGCCGTCCACACGAATCTTTTATGGGCTGACTTCTCCCGGGAACTTAAGTAAATTCCCTGAGCTTGTGACCTTCCATTGGAAACAATACAAAGGGTCGTTATTTGCTTGATTCTCATGCTTAAAGGGAAAAAAAAAGGAAGTGCAGATGGAAGTTAAAAATAGGGCATGTGAATGTAATGCAACTTTCTCTGGGATCATAAGTCTGGTGAAGGGAAATAAGGAAGAAAAAATAGACGCCGTATTAAACGAGCTTCCTGGAAGAATGTTATTTGCTCACAAATGTTTATCCAGAGAACTCCTCAGACGAATTCTTCATTAATGGAAGTGTCCTGGACTATAGGTAGAATCCATTCCAATATCCTCAAAGGAACCTTGAGAACTAAGAAAATTTTCAGGCTTAGGGATATTTTCCCTGCTCTGTCCATCTTTCCCAATTACACCTCTCCCTTATTATTAAGTTTTGTTTGTTTTTTTCCAGAATCACTGTAACACCTATAATACTTCCACCTTCCTGGACATTTACTTTGGGTCATATGACTGAGTTAGGAAAGAATACCCACACTATTCCCAATTTGTAGGAGTCTGTTGTGAAAGGGACCCCTTCTACTTTGCAAATATGATTCACGATAAACAAAGATTGTTTTCTGCAGTTTGGTCTCAGGGGAGGGCTGAATCTAAACTTCCAGCTCTGCCTCTGAAGCATTATTTCAATCAGGGAATTATGTCGCAGGTGGAGACATGTCCCTGGGAAAGAAGGCATCTGCTTCCATACAAATGTCATCTGTAATAAAGAAGGATGGGGAAGCTGTGTGATCCAGGAATTGGACTGCATCCATATCAGATCTGCTTTTCAGTTGTAAAAACAGTAAGTTACTCTCAATTATTCTTATGCGCTCTGTGAAAACCTTTTCTTAGCTTTACCAGGGTCCAAAAAGAGGTGTGAGAAACTGGTGAAGGCTTCAGAAAAGGATCAGTTCTGAATTCTGCCTCTAATTCCAAATGCCACTTCCTGGTTCAGAAGCAAGAGGCTTGGGGGAGAATAAGTTTAAACTCGTAAAAACACTCAAAGGGCACACTGGTCATCACACAGCTCGGAACAAACTGCATTTGCAAATGAATCTGAAAACATGTGGATTTAATTTTCCTTGAAATGCCCAGAGGTTAAAAAATTAAAGAGGAGGGGAGAGGGATGTTTGGCAGAAAGAGCCTGGGGTTTGGCTATGTACACAAGTTTCTGAAAAATAAATTGATTGTTTTGCCAGAGAGAAAATATTACCTGGTCCCCCTTTTCAATCACATCTCTAACTTAATTACCAATGGCCCTGGCTCTCACTGTGCCTGCAGAGTGGACATATGAGTTGAACTTATTTGAAAGGAAGCAAGTTTCATTTGTTCCTAGGTTGGCCTTTGTGCATGGCCAACCCAGCAGCTCAGTCCTCTCATGGGTTTCAACACAGAGACATGGTGGCAAGAAAACCATCTGCTGGTAAAGTCATTTCTCCTCTGCCTGTTGCCTCCCATCTGCCTCCACTCGTCAGATTGTACCCCTCTTTCTCCTTCTGCCAACCCCTCAAATAATACCTTTTTATGACCAAATAAACACAGTCAAATGTGGAACTGCTTTAGAGCAAATCCAAACGGTTTCAAAAAGATCGTGAACATACAGTGGGTGGGGGGAGAAACGACATCTGTGAAAAAACGCGGTGATTAGCCTTCAAACAATGTGAGAGGCCAATGCGCAGAGTCCCATTACGAGATGATGTTGGGTTCCTGTAAGTGGCTGTTCCTGGTCTCTGAGGTAGCAAAGTTGTCACGTGGTTCTGTTGTTGCCATGGCGATAATCTGTAATTGTGCAGAAAATCCACAGAACTCGTGAGCAACTCCTTAGTGGATTGGGCTGAAAGCAAATCAAACCCGTGAAAGCCCTGAGTTGATGTGGTTATGAAAGTGCGTTGGACAAGCTGGTCCAGTTTAAGCTGACCTGATTTTGCGGATTTCCTACCCTGGCCCCCATCTTGCTATGCTGAAGCCCCTTTTTGTGTCTATGTTTCTCACACATTTATGTTTATAACTGGTAAGAGGTAAAAATCCTAGTCAACTAGGGAAATGCTTCGGCTCACGCCTTGGAATCCTGAACACACAGTTTGGAATCCACGGGATGGGAATTGGGGCTTTTTCAGCTGCCGGAACTTCTAAACCCCTGACTAACACTGAGAAGCAGGGCCTGTGTGTACATATAAGTAAAAAACCATTAGAGTGGCCACAAGGCCACGTAGGTATTTTTCCCCCAACAAAGGCACCAGGGACCACTGGGCAGGAGACTAGTGCGGCAAGGATGTGTTGTTCCTGGGGTCGCTTGGCAACAGCGTACACACACATGCACAACACACCCATCTGAAGGCATGCCAAGACTGGCCTCCTTTCAGGCCAGCTAATACAAACCATGCCCCAAATGCGGCCGGGAAATACGGGCTAGGTAGCCTTTGTTCCCCCTGCGCTTGATGCCGTGTGACGTTTATGCATGGATCAGCCGTCAGTCCGAAATGGTGGAGGGCGTGAGTGAGTGTGGGGGCCCCTGACAGAAAACGGAGCAGGAAGAGGAGCCAGACAAATCATTCTCATGTTCCAAACTTCAGGGAGAATCCCATGGGAAGGCAGCTTCCGAGTAGCTCCCATGAGAACATCTGGGATGAAGATACTCACGCCAGGCCCTCAAACCAGACTCATTAGTAGCGATGCTTCATGTTTTCTCATTTATTTATTTATCCTCTCATGTACCACAAGTATGATTTCCTTCTGCAGTTTTTTTCCTACTGAGAGCAAGCAAAGGAAGGTGGAAAATGAGCATCAAGCTATGCATTAGGGTGCTTTCTCTTGGATACCCTCTTATTTGGGGTTATTCAATTGCAGGCAACAGAAACGCTGCTTAATTTAAGCAGAAAGGAGTGTAACATACAAAAGTGGAGGGCTCATGGATTTGGGGAAAGGCTTGAGAATTTTGATAAGACTCTGATAACTTGGGGATCTGAATAGCAAGAAAAAAAATGAGTGGTCTGATCATAGTTGACTACTAGAATATTTAGCTTCAGCTATTTTTCTTTCCTGTCATTTCTCTCAAGAATCAAAGTCTTGGGAAAAAGAGTCTCAATGGCCTAATTTGTGTCACAGACCCAGTTCTCTCTTGGGGTGAGGCAGTTGGTGGATGGGAGCGTAGCTCTTAACTTAGAGTCTCACCAAGATTCCACAGAGTGAGAAAGAGGTCATTGCACAAGAAAAAATTCAAGTGCACTCGTGGAAGGAAGGAGCTTGGATAATGTGATGTTCATGGTGTTGGCTTGGTGAAGAGAAAACCCAACCACAAATGTCCAGCATTACAGCTCGGAGGGAACGTTATAGTGGAAGTGTCAATCAACTGACTTCCATTAGTATGCCTTGCTCAGAAAAATTGGAACACAAAGGTAGGTAGATGGAGAACGAGTGAGAGAGTCTAGAACATATTTTGTTTGGCGTCGTCCTCCACAAAGAGTGTAGAGAAAAGGCAGCAACCTGCTCTGACACCAGCCATGCTAATGGGGCCGACTTCCTGCTAGTCAGAGCTCTCGGTTAATGTCCACTTCTCAGCAGGTCTGATTATGAGTTGAAGTTGACCGATCAGCAAACTACTCAATTATAAGCCCATCTTCTCCCCGTGGTACCACTAATTAAAACAGGAACCATGGTGGCACTCAAACACTCCACGGAGTTCTACATCTCAAAAGCTGAATTAGTCACAATTATCCGTTGTCAGTGGAATTCAGCCTCCTTCCCTTTTCCTTTTTCCAACCCCTTTCCTGTTTGGTGTGAATTCATCTCTGAAAAACCTTTCCTCAGGATTATTGATCCCTATCCGTCCCCCTCCCACTCCCCACTCCCACCCCTACCCTTAGTTGTGACAAAGGAGCACAGGAGCAGGGCAGGAGTTTTGAAATGCAACCTCGAAATGCAGTTATATGGAAATCTCAGCGTTCCGGAGTGCTCTGGCCTTCTGTCCTGCCAAGCACCCCTTTTTTCCTTTTTTCTAAAGTCACATCATGAAGGGTATGCCTACATGCTCTTCATTTTTAAGAGGAGAGAAACAGAAGGCAGGGCTCCATACTCATCCATTTGCAGGAGAGTTCTTCTTAAGACAGCTGGGACAAACTGCAGCCTTTTTTTTTTTTTTTCTGTCTGTCTTGATAAACATAATGGGCCACTTTGGTAATTTCAGCTGTAAATGCACTTCTCTGTAAAGGATGATGCTTCCATGTGCAAGAGTGGAGAGAGAAGAGATACTGAGAAGCACCACGGTGACAGGCTAGCAGAACAGGGCAGGGGCATGTCACACAACCATGGCGCATATCCCAAACTCTCTTGTATGCCAAGTCCCTGGATGCCCGACCAGAGAGGGGAACTTTTCTAAACTGTTCAAGGTCCAGTTCAAATCTCCATGAGTATTAAAATCTATCCCCTTGGCTAGAAAGAAGAATCTATCCTCGTGGCATCCTTCCAGGGAGACTGTCAGTTCAGCCTCCAGCAGAAAGCTTCCTGCGCACGCCCCTCTTAAAGTCCCTTCTACCTTGAAAAGGGGCAACTCTAGATGCCCTTGCCTTTTGATAGAAACGTTTCCATGTAGCATCTGACAATGCCATTGGTGTTTCCCCCAAAGAAACTTCCAAGTTTCTCTATCAAAGTATTTTCTTCTTAAAACAACTGTACACATTTAAAAGTTTCTAAGAAAGTCCCATTGCGCCCAATGGTAGAGGGACAGACCAACCTCAGAGTCATTGCAGAAATTCAGTATCATAAATGAGAATAGAACATAAGTCAATGTGCCGTATAACACAAGGTGAAGTGCCTTGACTCTGGAGTCAAAAAGACTTTGGTATCAGCTCTAAAATTACTAATTTATCTTCTTGGGTCTCAGTTTCCAAATCTGTAAAATGAAAATAGTAATAATGTTTTTCTCAGACAGTTAGTGGGAGAATTCAGTGAAACAATACACACAAAGCACGGGGCTTATTATTTGTCACTTAGAACATACTCGATAAATCGGGAGAGTTATTATTCACAATTTGCATCTTGGGTAGAACTCCCAAGCATGTGACCAGTCAAAATGGCTGAGCGGGAAGGAATGTGTGGGCAGGCTTATGGCTCACAGCCCTGGACTCCCAGTGATCTGTGTGTCTTCGTCTTACCGAGATCTCTTTACCACTTTGTTCCCACCATTTATGCCTTCAGTATGGCCCTGTCTCCTCCTACCTTGGGCAGGCTGTCTGTGATGAGACATGGGAGCTGCAGATGACTCATTAAGTCTCACTTCTTTATCAAGGTTCTTTATTGCACATGGCTTCAAGGTACCAGTTGGATAACAGAAATGGACCAGGAAACACACACACGCGTGTGTGCACACACACACACACACACACACACGGACACACGCGCGCACACACACACACACACACGGATACACGCGCACACACACGCTAAACCAGAGTCATCCTGTTACACATCCAGACACAGACACAGGCTCTTAAAGCTAACACTCTACTCACTAATTATTCCTTGGTGGGATAGACTGGCAATGGAGGTCATCTTGTACATTTCACACATTATGGAATGGTTTAGCTTGGGATAACAAATTGATATCAGCAAAGCTCAGGTCAGTTCAGAGGTGGAGGAATGGAGTCCACCAGTGGGCAGTTTCTTTTAACCAAGTGCCTCTCTGACCATTCACACTCATAGCAAGGAACAGGGGGAGGCTCACAAAGATCTTCAAAGGCAGGACAGAGTGATACTAGGGAATGGTGGGTGGGGAGCAGGAAATAACATGGCTAGCTCTTACACAGGCTCAGGTTGCTCACTGTCATATACAATAAATCTGCTGAAAATGTTAAGGCAATTAAATAAAGAGAATAGAAATGTGGAAAAAAGTTATTGTAATTGGATATTCCAGAACTCGAGACTCAGGCATAATGTTTTTTATAATAGTGTATATAAGAGAGTGTTCTATTCAATAACATAACAAGGATTAAGTAATTGAACAACATGATTTCAAAATATTTTCTGGGTTGGATCTTATGTCCTAGCATCTCAAATACACACAGTTCTAGTTGTGGGAATATGCAGTGTTAGGACAATGAGCTCCATCCAGCCCACAGAACATCTGGCTTCAACCAATGTTCCCGAGCTCTTGTTTTTATAAGCAATAAATTTGGAGGGCCAGGTTTGCATGCCTTGGCCATTTGATTTACTTGATGCACAGATAATTTTGGCCACTTGTTATGGCTGGTAGTCAGAAGGACCTGACTTCAATCTGTATGAGTGGAAATGGTTCTGTTCTTTTCATTTAGTCACCTAAATGTTTTTTAGGTCCCTGGTGCCTACATAATTCTCTGTTATGGGTTATAACTTAGTCATTTACAAAAATATTTATGGAGAACCAACCACGAAGCAAGTTCCCAGCTCTCACAAATTTATAAACCAGCAGGGGAGACAGACATTAGACAAATCCACACCTAAATCGTTATTTGATTGCAGTTGTGAAGAATGATTCCAGGGAGAAGGATGAGGTGTCATGGAGGGATGCTCACCTGGTCTAGAGGTCAGCCAAGGCTTCTCTAAGAAAAGCAATATTTAAGATGTCAAAGCCAATGGCTGACTTGGTGAAAAGGAAAAGGAAGTGGTGGGAGGGGAGAAGGGCATTCCAGAGCGAGAGAGAGACCAATGTGTACAAAGGACAAAAGCCAGGAGGGATGAGACATATTGAGGGACTAGAGGAAGGCCAATATGGTGAGAGTATGGGCAGCTACAGGGAAGAGCGTGAGGAGGTAGGCAGGGTCCTGCTAAGGACGAGGGAACGTTCAGTCACCACCGTAGATGGAATGTCAGTATTACCTGCCATAAATTGAAAGTATACATAAAATAAAGAGAATGATAACACACAGTGTCATTACACACTTGATAATCACTGTGGTCTACTAGAGTTCTTAGCTTGTGGCCTCCTCTCCATGATATAACATGAAAGATTAGCAAGAGTTAGAATAAAAAGATATGCTAACAGCAAACTGAGACTTTTCCTTGATGCTGTTGATTGATTTTAAAGAGAATTGAAAAGGAAGGCTCTTTCTCACTGTGCAATACAGTGTAAGTAAAATCATGTCACCATGCCACCTAAAAATATCCACAAGCCACTGGTGGCACTCATCACACAATTCGAGATACAAAGCTATCTTCTAGATCAGGGGTCCGGAAACTTTTGAGATGGAAGAACCAATCCTGTCCCTCACAACAATTTAAAAATTATTTAAGAGCCATAAAACAAATGAAATCACCATTATGTGAATAATATCCTTTAAAAATTTTATAAATGAAACTATGATAGTTTTCTTTTCGTTTTCAATTTTACTTCAGAGCCACATGTACGTACCCAAAGAGCTGCATGTGACTCGCGAGCCACAGTTTGCCGACCCCTGTTCTAGATAAATGTGAGCCCACATTGGATAGTCTTAATTCATTGAAGGAAAGCAGACCAATCCTTACCATGGCCCTGAATGTGCATCTCACTTTATGGAAAATGTAGTACATACTTGAATACAGTAGGCAGTTTTTCTTAAAGACAAACATTCTCACAGACAAATATCCCAGAGGTCCTCCATCTGGACCAGGACTCAGCTCAGGTGGACCTTGAGGCTAAGCTGACCAGCTAGAGAGAGTGACCTCAGGGAGGACTCTGCCGTAGGGCTGGGCAGACAGGGCTGGTGTCGTGGAGTCTGGGACATGTGGGGTTGTGGGGGACCACTCGCTGAGGTCAAGTGGAGCCTGACAGCCGCCACAGGAGCCTGCCGTCGCTCTTCAATAGGCAGGAGCAAGTGTTCAAGAGGCAGAAGCTCTTGCGATTTTTGATGCTGATGTTATTATCTTAAGCATAGGTGCCAGCCTGTTGTTGGCACCAGCAGAGTCAACCTGTTGGCAGCAGGGACTGGGGATGAAGGACACCATGTCTTATCTTGGGGAGGACTTTGGGAGCCAAGGAAGAGTCAGGTCCCAGAGGAAATGGTCTGTGCGGCTGTTATTCAGTGAGAGCCTGAGGCGCGAGGGGAAAGAAGAGAAAGATTCCTCCCGTCACCCAATCTGTGGGCATCTGGCCACCAGGAAGGAGCTGGGAGTTTCACAGCCCTTGAAGCAGAACCTGAATGCTGAGGAGGGATTGACCAGGTCCTAACTTCTACAACCATAGCATACCTGGGCTAGACCAGGGCTCTCAAAATACCGTCCCCAGACCAGCAGCAGCTGTATCACCTGGGGGCTTGTTAGAGAAGCTAATTCTCTGGCCCCAACCCCTACCAGAAACTCGGGGGTGTGCTGGGAGGGCTCAGCAGGCTGTTTTAATAAGCCTTCCAGATGATTCTAGAGCACGCGCTCAAGTTTGAGAGCCACTGGTCCCGCGTAAGGGATGAGTCGAGGTGTGCCCAGCCAGGAAACAATGGGGCTGCTTTCTTGGCAGGGACATCGCAGGTGTCAGGATGCCAGTCCAGACACTGTCCAGCTTCTGTTTGATTTCTCTTCTCTTGGTAGTGGCTTCTCGTAGGTTAGCAGTCATGTTTCTGCTCTGTTCTCCTCTTGGTGCACACAGATAAGCATCACAGTCCCAACAGGTCCTGAGAGGACTCTCTCAATAACCACTGTTAGTTTTTAAATCGCATTCTTTTCTTTTTGAAGCGGAGACTTCCAGAGGAATTTGAGTACGTGTCCTAATTTATCTGATGTGGTGGATAATTTTATGAACGTCTCCCAAGGTTTTGGGTTGTTTCACTTTGTTTTAATGCAAAGGCTCCCCTGTATTACGCCCATGCCTAATGAGGCAGCCAGTACTCGCCTGGTTTTGGGGAGACCAGCCTGCCGCTTCTCCCTCCCCATCGTTATGCAGATTGGGAGTAGTTCTGGTGAAGAGGGGTGATTGTGCAACCTGGGTCCCAGAGAGGGAGGGAGGCAGCATAGGAGGGAGCAGGAAAGGTGCGGTGACGCAGACTGTGGATCCAGACAGACCTGGATTTGAATCTTGGCTGTGCTGCTTGTATGCTGTTAAATCTAGGAGCAATCACTTAATCTCTCTGTGCCTCGGTTTATTAATAGTAATAATAACAATTTCATACGGTTATTGGTAGGATTTAAAGAGATAATATACGCATGTAAAATGCCAAGCTTAAGTTAGTTGCTCAATAAATAGATGTGATACACTTGTATTATTCCCTAATCTCATTCCCATGTTTCTTGAGATCCAAAGCAGGGTGCGTTACTGGGTACAGTCTGAGAGATAATAGCCAGTATTGACTGAGTTCTTACCAGTTAGATGATTTTACTGCATGTAACCAAAGCCTGACTCAAACCAGTGTAAATGATAAGAAACTCTATTATCTCATATAACAGGGACGCCAAAGAAAGGAGGGGTCCCAGCAGTGGTGCAACCAGGGATCCAGCTCTATTTCTCTACTAGTTTCTTGGTTCTGACCTTACTCTGTATCTCAGCTTTCTCCTAAGACTGACTCCCCTCTTGGTCACAAGATGACTGCCAGCAATAGCTGAAGTTACATGGCTCCTTGCTCACACTGAGCAAAGAAAAACGTGTTTCTTTCCACCATTCTTATTGAACTGACATGGGTCATATGCTTTCCCGGAGAATAATAGCATGCACTGATTGGCTGTTTCTCAGGAGTCTGGGGTTTTGATCCAATCACTGACATCCAGTTACAATAACCACTTAGTCAAACCAGAACCATCTCTGAACTTGGGGGATAGTACTAGCTTCCCCTGAGTTTTCTCGGGCCGAGTTGATGGCAGGATGAATAGCTGGCAATGAAGAAAAGGAGAGCCAGTTATGTTCACTACAGTTTTCTACATCCCAGGAACTGTGCTAAGCATTTTGCATTTATTTTCTTGTTCAATCTTCACAACCACCCGAGGAGACTGCTCTTTCTATAGATAAGGAAGAAAGACCTAAGGGAGGTCACATCACTAACTTGCTCTGTGTCTTTCGGGAAGCTGATGGAATCAGAATGCAGACTCAAGCCCAGAGCCCCGCCCCTCACCTCTGGGTCACCTAGTTGGCTGACCTCTTTGGGGTGGGGACTCACACTTTGGCCTCACTGTGCACAGCGTCCAGGATCCTGGCACTAACCCAGCGAGGTGGACTCATTTTTACCCCATGCTGAGGAATAATGGGAACATTCTGGAAAGAACTTGAGCTCAGTTCTCAAGTTTCCACAGTTATTTGTCTGTTGTTACCAAACACTAAAGACTTTAAAAATTCACTGTGGTCATATAGGCAGGAAAAATGACCTCATGCTTACAACCGCAAATGCAGAATGCTCTGGAATCTGTAAGACGAACTGCATTTTAATTAGAAGAGAGAAAGCAATGAAGACGTCGCTTGGATATTTTTTCAAACCCTCCCTTGGCTTGCCTTCAGGCCAAAATGTGACAAGTGCCCTAAATCTGATAACAAACACACACTTCTGAAATCACTGTTAGCTTTCCTAAAAAGAAAAAAAAAAATCGCATTAGTTTCCTGTTACCAGTAAGAGTTCAAGAATGTGCCGCCTTGAAATACAGCACATGAGAACATAGGAAATCAGCCTCCATTAAATATTAAAAAGTAAAAATGGAACTCTCAACCCATTTTCCTCTCTGCTTAGAAGGTGTTTTATTGTGGCAGGGCCTCACAACTTTGAACCAGGCAATGTTAAAAAAGGCTTGCCGCTTATCCCTAAAACCTAGTCATTGGTTATGGTTCATATGTTCCTCTCAACCACTGGGTCAAACCTCCTAGCTGATGAGGAAGTTTTCCCAACTGACAGTGCAGAGCAATAATGCAGTATCAACAGGCCGGCCGCTTACCTCCCATGGTTTGATAGCAATCCTTGACCTTTGGCACAGTAGCTTCTTAATCAGAGGGTGGTGGCAGGAAAACGAAAGGCGAGAACTTTCATATTCTATGCTTATTCTCAGGCACGCTTTCTTGAGAACCTTGTATGTATGGGTTGTCAGAAAAGTCATGACGTATTTTTTCTATGTTTTTCGTTGCAAAAATGCGTCCTGACTTTTCCAACAATCCAATGTTATCGCACCCGGTATGCTCAGCAAGCCAGTGTGGTATTTATCCAATTTTATAGATGATGCACAATGAGACCTAGAGACATTAATTAACTCTATATAAGTTAGAATGACTTCTACTGCAACTAGGAGAATGTGCAAGTGAGGATCATTAAAGCCAGGATCTGCAAACTCTTTCTGTAAAAAGCCAGTTAATAAATACTTTAAACACTTTAGGCCATAAGGTCTAGGTCAGGAGCACCTAGCCGTTGTAGAATGAATACATCCATAGATAACATATAAACAAAATGGTTGTGTTCCAATAAAACTTTATTTATAAAAACAGGCATTGGGCTAGATTCAGCCCTTGGTTCATAGTTTGTTGAAACCTAGCTTTAAGCAATGCTTCTCAAACTATCTGTGACAAATAACCAGCTAACGTTTTCTCTAATTTTTAGCATATCATAAATTGATAACTCCTGTAAAATGCAATAAAATTAATTAACAAAATTTGAACATATGTTTACATTTTTTTATTAGATTCAATAGCCATAAAATGATCCCATCATACTATTGTGAAAGTATGTAAACACTCTCAATTTCTGTATTTAACTTGGACCAATACCAAACAGCCCATGGAAAGACACCATTCTATGATTGACACTTTGCATAGCTGTGCTTTAAGGGTTAAGATATTTATTATCTCACCTAGCAATAAATCCAGAGGTGGGCAGGTCCAGCTGCTTAACCATGTTATCAAGGACCCAGATGTTTCCTACCTCTCCGTTTATGATTCTCAGTTTTATCTGTCTTTCTGGTTTAAGATGGTGGCCACAGTCATTATTACACTCTCACACAACGGTGTCCAAAGCAGGAAGGAAAGAAGAAAGGGAAAGAAGGCTTTCTACTTGGGCTACTGTCTCTCTTATCAGGCAGGGTAAGCTTGCCCCAAGTGGCAGTCCGCTCCTATGTTTCATTGGCTATGGATCATGTGACTCATACCTGTACCAATCTCTAAGGAAGGGTCAGCGGGAGACCATGGTTCCCTTAGCCTGACTGTGAGTTATCCCCTCAGACTGAATGCAGAGCCACGTGATTAAAACTGGAATCTTGTAAATAAAGGAGGATGCCAGCTTCAGGAATATGCTTATGGAAATGTAGCTATTTGTTTAAGACCTGGGCCTGGCGTCCTGACCTGTTCAGCTCACAAACTGTGCTCCTTCCTGACGTTCCAGGACTCCATCCCAGAGGAAGACTTCTTCTTCTACTGTGGTTCTGGAGTCAGGATCTGTGTACATTTCATCATTTGGGTGGAGCTTTAAACATTATAAATGTGAATGCCTATGCTTACGTGTTTGTATCACTATTACGTCAGAAGATGGAGTTTAAGCCAATGGATGATGCTTGAGATTATGCAACAAAACGAGGCAACATCAGAACCCAGGCCCAGGGCTTCTGACGCCTTCCAGCGCTTGCCCCAAGGTACTTGACCACTTTTTCTGCATGGATCCATTAGCAGCATCACAACAACCGCCAGCCACTCTAGGCAAAAGGTCAACATAGACAATTGTTGGTGAGAATTGACTGGTTGTGTCAGCAGAAATTACCCTTTTTTTTTTTTTTAATCAAGTTGAGTGGAGAGTCTCATGTAGGGTGACCAACTGCCCTGAGTTACCTGGGACTAAGGGGCTTCCTGGGATACAAGACTTTCAGTTTTAAAACCAGAACAGTCCCAGTTTTCAATTTGAAAACAGAAGTTATCCCAGGAAAACTGGAACAACTTGGCCCACCTAGTTTCTGGCCTCTATCTACTGTCAAAATATGCTTTTGTGTATTTTTTGGCATACTAAGTTTACAGGCCCCCGAGTTTCCTAGAAAATTAATCAACAATGAGTCTAGTTTTGTCTTGTGAGTGACATTTTTTTTCTCACAATTCAAATATCTAAATTAAGAGAAACACAGACACATCTTAGATATTCTTTGCTTCTTCCACACTGAGGATTTCCCTGGGAAAGTTTTGGAAATAGTTTTCCTTGATTGTGAAGAGAGACATGTAGGCAGACCTTGTAAACTCATATTTCTGCTCTGCTGTCGGCTACCCAGCCCAGCCAGGCAGCAGGTCTCAGGGCCCATCACTGAGCTGAATGTGTTTAAAGATGCTTCGCCCTCTGCACTGGTTCTCCACTGCTGGTCTTGTGGACTGTCTATTAGAAATCACCTAGCGCCCTTTAAAAAATAAAAATAAATGGAAAATTTCTGTGCCCTACCCTATACCCATATTGGGAAATGGGGGATAAGAGATGGGTTTGGGGACCCAGGGAACTTTACTTGCCACAGAGTTCCCCAGGTATTCCTGACATGCTGCCAGCTTCAGAAGCAACTGGCTGGAATATGTCAGTCAACGTGTGTGACAACTAAAATTGTAATTACGCTGTTCAAAGAGAACCGTATGGAATTCAGAATTGCTCCTCTTTGCCTTCCTTCCTCTCTCTCTCTCCTTTTCTGCTCCCCTGCCTCCTTTTCTTCAATTGTAGCAGTTCATGTGAACATGTGGGGGGCAATGTAATCTTACAGATATTTGAAATGAATTTAAACACGCCTCCTAAAAATTCAGAAGGCTATTTGCCACTCAATGGCTGTAGGGGCATGAGGCTTGAACAAACACTTGGGAGAAAGATCTGTGGGTATTTCCTCAGCAATGGACAGTCCAGGCTGCATTTGTTTCCACTGTCATCACTCCAGTTTTCTCCTTCTCAGGCTTCCGTGGTCCGCACCCACCTGAGAGTCAGTGGACAGAAGGAGATTTGACTTACTTTGCTCATTAGACCACCAGTCTTTTGGCTGAGCCAGGCAACCAAGATGAAAATTAGTGACAATTCACAGCCTTGCTTCCTATAATATGACAAAAGCAAGCCCCGTAGCAGTCAAGGTTCTCATTAAGGCCGCTTTAACTGCTCAGACTGATTCTATTTTTTAAGCCACCAGAATAGTTAATACAATGTGTGGGACAACACGATTTCCATTGGGGCACAATCAAAAAGGAAGCTTCTTTCCGCACTTTCTTTAATCTCTCTTCTTACATCAACCTGGAGCAGCGTGGAGGTCCCCCTGGGACTCCCGCTCATCAGCCCTGCCTCCTACAAAAGGGAGATTTTGCCTCGACAGCTCCAAAGAGTCCCGATTCAAAGGTAAAACAATTAGTACACATTAATCATCACAAGGATGGGACTAAAAGCGTAATCCTCTTAGAACTGCAACAAATTAAACTGAAAGTAGCACTATAAAATCAAGCAGAAAAAGACTATACAAGCAAGGAAGATGAGAGGACACTGCTCTGAAGCCCCAAATCTCTCTGCCAAAAAGGACCCCCAAGTATCCCCTATCTTTGGTCTTGACACAAAAGCTTCCCCGCCTTCTTCAGTTGCCTGTAAAACCCAAAAGCTCTCCATGCTGGCGCCACGGAGCCTCCTCCTCACAAGTCTAGAAGCTTTGTGAACACATGGGAGCTACAGTCACACAGCCTGATGTCTGATGGATTTTCTAAGGGTGGAAAGTTGCCCCCAAAGCCCGGAATCAGCTCACCAAGGACTTCTCCAAGAGGAGAGAAAATCATTTCTTTTTTGCAAACGGAAGATCTTTGTTCAGGTTTCCAAATGAGGCCAAGTTTCCTTTAGACACTGAATGTCTGCTTCCTTCACACTCCACCCTATGGCCCCTTCCTCCTCCTTTTCTGTTTTCTGAGCTTCCGCCTGTGAGGTGAGAGCTGCCTGGAAAGAAAAGCCACATAATACAACAAGGAATGCTGTTGTCACACCCCGTAACAGCAGGAAGGCCATGGAGGCTGGGTCCACCAACAGGACAAATACAATATTACTTATCATGGTTTAGAGATATGCTTGGAATCCACAGGAGGCTGTGAAGGTGTCTTTCCTCTTCTCTCAAGTTGACCTTCATGGCCCCTCAGTGTTTTCCTTTCGTCTCCCTCACTCCCCCTCTCCTTTTTCCACTCTCCCAGGTTCCCAGCCGTCTCCCAGTATTCCTTGTCACACAGACAATCCCATTTCAGATCAGCTTCATTCTTCTTTGAAGCAGCAAGGCTCTTTTGCTCTGGGTGCTCAGAGCAACAACTGGGCACCAGTCAGCTCATGACCTTCTCTTTCGCTCCCTCATAACACAACTGATGCACTATTATGTTAGAAGAGCTCATTCTCGCCAAAAGGAGGACAAGGGAATGCAGAGAACAGAGAACCCACCCTGCCACCAAAGCTGTGTGGAACTTGCTGTTGATCTCTTTTAGTGAAAGGGGTTATAGAAAGGAGTTACGGGTGGACTTTCAGACTAGTGTGGGGACTATGAATGGTAGATATATCTTCTTAGAGCTCATCCGTCCCTGCTTATACAGTTAGAAGCTCCTCTGGATACAATCAGGTTTCTTACTAGAGAGAAACGCCGTTTACAAGTTCAGTTCCTTACATTTATTTTGAAGCTCACACTAACTAGCTAAATGCCCGCGGTTTTAAGCTATCGTTTCTGTTCTCACCTTTTCCCACATTCTTCCTCTCAGTATATCACCACTGGAAACAGATAACATGATGTGAGGAGGAAGGCCAAGGGCGCGTTGGCCTGAGCTGAGACTCAGGCTTGTGAACTCGCCAGAGTCCTCCTAGCTCAGCGCTGTGTGTCTGTAGGACATATTAGGGAGGTGTCTCATTTACCCACCCATGGCAGAGTTCAGGTTATGTGACTATGAACTCTGTGCCATTTCCAAAATGGAAAATATTCAGCTTTTGATGAGATTATTAGCTCTCCTCCTGTCCGGGTCCAACAAATGAAAACCAGATTTGCATGTATAAATAACAATCAAGTGCTGAAATGATTTATTTAGTAAAGTTACTGTTTTGGAAACTAAATCAATGTGTCATGTCAAGATCCAATCTACCCTTCACTCACATGGCAAAGGAGACTTCTCCGGGGTCTACTAGAAGAAAAAAAAATGTTGGAATCCTATTAATAGTTTATTCCTGCCATGTGAGAATTACAGCGGAATCCAACTCTGAGAATAAATGCTTGAAATAATGTTTCCGAGAACATCCTGATAGTAGCATGTACTAGTTCTTATTGTATTCATGACACATATGAATAACTCTCCCCAAGAAGGAAAGGAACGGAAACAAAGCAAAGGGTAACATATTTTCCCACTGTGTACATTTCCTTCCTCCAGTAGAAACAGTTAGCACTGGAAGGCAAATCTTATGGTCATGACATGTCAGAATGCTGACATGATGACAGCCTCAAAGGTGCATCAGGCTACTCTTGTGCGTACTCTTTTATGGAAAGACAATAGGCATTGAAAATCAAGCACTGCATCAAAGCCTTCCAACTCTATGGAGACAAGTCTATGGAAACCTCAAACCAAGACACAGGGCTGTCTCTGCATATATTCTGTGGAGGTTTCCATGCCTGGGAATTGCATTGTCTAGGATGCTCCAAAGACAGCTATACAACTCAGATTTGAGTGGCATGTTAGAGCTGATGCCTACAGCTAGCGTGGAACCATCTGCCGCTAATTCTAGTCATCTTCTTGGCATTAAACCAAGGCTTGTACTTTTAATCAGTGCTGTAAATGCTCAGGGACCTCCCTGTGATACTCCTCAGTATAAAGTGGACAATTGGTAGTGCCAACCTGGAGCCGGTTATGAGCTCCAAAGGCCAGAGGGAAGAGTGGAGCAGAGGGAAGGGCAATGCCTTAGACCAAATCCCACCGTTATTTACCAGATGAATGGCTTTGAGATAAACTGTTTAATTTCTCAGAGCCTTAGTTTTTTCATTTGCAAAATAGGAACCATAATATCTAACTTGCAGGGGTACTGAGAAAATCAGAGACACTGCATGGGAAGTCCTAGGCACATAGTTAGGACTCAGTATGTGATACTGTTTGTGTATGTGTTTGTATGAAAGTAAACCTGGATGTTTATTTATTATTTATGTCCTTATTTACTACAGCACCCAATTCATCCCTTTATAGCAGAGAGTGTATGTGTGGGGTCTAAAGACAGATGGGACCTACACTGAAATTATAGGCAAAGTGCTGTGCATATGCATATTTTCCTGAGGATGAGGGTTCCCAACATTCATAGCATCCTTAAAGGGGTCTGCGATCCAAAGAAACATTAAAGTCACTACTTTCTGATTTGGCTTCACCTCTATGTTGATCCCACAGCATGAAATGAAGAAAAAAAAACCCAACGTTTGTAATTTGTGATTCTTTATTGTTATATGTATGTTGTACCTAGTTGTCCCCTCATGTAAAGTTCTGCATGTGTGTGGATATGTGAGTGTGCATGCTTGTGGGTTTGGGGAATGTTAATTTTATCATGAGCCCCAAGTGTACTGAGAAAAGACAGAACAGCTGGGAGACCAGAGACGTTGATGGCAGATGTGCATGTGGGTCAGAGCCTGGGATGCTGTGCAAAGAACACCAAAGCAGGAAGCAGAGGGGACATGGAGGAGAAAAGAGCTGGGGTGAAACTGAGAGCCCACTGGGGTCCATTTTGCCGGGGACTCAGCAGTTACAAAACCCATTGTGGAGGGTCGCTGCTGGGAGCATGTGAATGGGCACCCGGAACGGACAGGTATGTGGGGAATCAACAGAGTACGTGCTTTCCTTGAAGGAGACAGCACAACATGGAAGAGAAAAATCAATGCCTAAGGTAGAGGAAAAGTGTATAAAATGAGTGATAATCTAGCAGGCAAAAGACTCACAAAGATTTAGAAGCAGACGAGAGATTCATAGACCTGCTGCTTCCCACGTCAGCTGGCTTCTCTTGGCTCAGATGCCCGTGGTTTCACTTGCCCGAGGGCCATGCGGTGCTCGGTACACAATGGTGAGGAAAGTCATGCACATCACAGGGTAGGCATGTCCTGTTGTGCTGGGTGGGGGATGAAGACAAGCACTTGAGTTTAAAAATGTATGTATATGAGTATGCATACACACATATCCACACACACATGCATACCTACATACGTGTGTGTCTGTGTATTACTCAAGTTCTTGATCATACTTTTGGAGCTCCCCCCCTGCAGTCTAGAGCTCTGTGTGAGTATCTAAACAGCAGCAAACATGTCTTAGTATTTCCTAGTTGCTAGGCACTGTGCTCAGAGCGTTCAGGCTCATTCCCATTTAATGCCTAAAGCAACCCTATGAGATAAACATTATTGGTTTCCATTTTACAGATGAAGAAACTGAGGCTTGCTAAGGTGATGTGATTTCACCAAGATCACACACTTAGGAAAGTGTTCAGCTGGGATTTCCATGGAGACAGTTTGATGCTGGAGACTGCAATATCAACTGCCATACTATTTAGGTTCCTAGGGACGATGGCATTCATTCACAAAATGCTAGGGCAGTAATTTAGGCAGAGGAGAAGAGCAAGGGGCTCAGGTTTGCAGTATGAGGCTGATCCTGAGTCTCACAACACTTCCTAACATCCCCCAATGTGGATATGTGATGACATCTTCACCTTGTCCCGTACTCTGCTGTGTTTTATTACTTATCTACACCCGGCAATAGAGCTCTAAACAGAGAGGAGAGGTCATCTTAAGAAAAGAGAATAAAATTGTGGAGAGCCCTTTTATTTTCCTACACAAGTCCCACAGGTCTGAGAAAGTCAAGGACTTGATATTTACCATTCATTGGCTCTACACAAATAGAGGTCCACTCTCAGAAGCCACAAAAACAGAAGAAAATGAAGTTCATGACCTTCCAGTAGTCCTGCTGATGTGGAAGGGCATGCTGGAGTTGATCTTTGATGGCTGCTGCTTAGTTTCTCAGGAGCAGTGTCAGGCTAGGGACCAGCAGGATGCCTAGGAACTAGGAGAGTGTCTTGACCTTCACAGATGTCTTGCAAAAGGAAGTCAGTATATTGCATATCTCTGAAGGCTAGAATTTGGGTGACGTTTTTCAAAAGTCACAGAGGCTTCGGAATGCCCAACAATCCATCAAGGACGACACACTCTTCCACCTCAATTGCTCGCATCCCTTTCTCTCCAATCCCCGCAGCTTGCCCCACCCTCCATATTCGTTCTCTCTCTCTCCCTCTTTTTGACTCACTAATGAGACCTGCATTGAAACCACATGAAGATAGAGACTGAATGGCACCCACTTGGGAATACACAGTCAGATTTCCGCTGTCTAAATACAGTTGCTGAGCTATCTGAGACTTACTTGGAGAAATAGGGGCATTATAACACATTGATTTAGGTGGCTGCAAGTAGCCGTGGGCATACAAAGTGCTGTTCACTTCTCTGCTGAGGTTTTAGATATGCGCTGAGGATAGCATAGAATTCAGAGAAAAATCAGTGACAGGTTGAATGCATAGTAGATGTGTGTACTTTATTTATGTGTTGTTGTTTTTTCTGGCCAACAAGTATTCCCCATCATTTCTAGGTTTAGAAGCTATTACTATTGCTATTACTAAAAATTACTAAAAATACCTGAAATTTTTATCACTATATCCCCAGCTCCTAAAATGATGCCTATCATATAGGTGGTGCTCCATAAATATTTGTTGAAGAAATGAGTAGATGGCTAAGTGTGAATTTGTATCCCTAATAAAAATAAAGATGGCCTTATCCATCTTTGAGCCCCTAGTTCCTAACACAGTGCATAATTTGGGTCCATCTAAACAACTAATGTGAGTACCTCTAATTCCCAGGTAGATGGGCTGTGGTGCTCCTTAAGTCATAAAGAACAGAAGCCCCAGCCTAAGTAAGCTCTCCTCTGGGGATCACACTAGGACAGTGTGGGAAGGAGTGGGGAAGAATCAGTCACCCCGACTCTTTCCGGTCCCAGTATTGCCTTGGCTGACAGCACTGTCCCCTGGCTCATCAGAATCTCCTCACTAGGACCCTCCACCTTACTCTCTGCTGTATAGTGAAATCCTGTTTATGTACCCACTTCCACCTTCCATCCCAGGAAATAGTTCCCTTTGAACAGGAACTTCACAGCACAGGAGAATGTTGTGGGACATTCAGAGAACAGAATAAGCCAACAGGGGGAAGATTTGGAGGCAGGTGGTTATTTTTTGCCTCCAAATTCCATCATTTTTGTACTGTCTTGTTCTACCTCCACAAAAACGGAATCATTTCCTCAGCCACTGTGGTGATATTTCTTTTATCGGAGGGAGAAAGAGACTCTCAGAGAAGGAACCAGACCAGCCTAATTAAAAAAGCTCTTAAGGAACTCCTTAAGATCCCCCACCATCTCAAATCAGTATTCTTGGTAGCTTCACTTTAGAAGTGTTTTCCACCTCTTATGATTTTTTATGAGGAAAAGCAGTCCCACTTGGAAAAAAAAGGCATTGCAATTAGCGTATTTGAGGACTACATTTTATTTATTGATTCTTTTAAACATACATTTTTAAAAGACTCTTTGTTGAAGTTTATGTTTACGTGGCATCAGCCTTTAGAGACAATGTGACAGTGTGTGCACAGTATAAATGAATGAAGTTCCCCACATACAGGGTGGCAGTCAGTGATGAATGGAATTCATTGCATATAGTTTTCCTTTGTGTTACACTTATATCTAGAGCATTAGCAGTTTCTTTACGTATATATGATGTGTGTCCTCTCGTGCGGCTCTGAAAGGAGCTCTCGACCAAGAGTCAGGAGCTCTGGGGTTTAATCCTGGCTCCATCTCACACTTTCCTAGAGGCTTTGGGCAAGTCAATTCATTTTTCTAAACTTCAGTTTCCTAGTGTTTAGAAAAGATATTGTTATAATTTATAGAATAAAAGCTCTGGAGATTGACAGTCTTGGATTCTATCTAGACTCTTACAAGCTACATGATCCCGTGAAACACATTTACCTCCCTGATCCCTTTGTAAAGTGGAGATAACAAAGCAGCTATCTCACTAGTTTACATATGAACTAGATTATGAAGAGACATAATCTTTGGGCTCCTGCTTCAAGGTTGTCTGTAATAGGGTACTAATAATCAAGAAGAAGGGATAAATTACAAAAACCATCCTTTGAAAGCAAAAGAGAGCTATAGAAGTAACTCAAATTAGATAAACTAAATTTTCAGAGAAGGAAAATCTCTTTATGGGAAATCTAATGGGCATTTGTAGTTTTCTTAACTGGAGGCATTTGTGTTGGGTTGTCGGAAAAGTCATGATGTATTTTTTCTATGTTTTTCGTTGCAAAAATGCATCATGACTTTTCCGACAACCAACAAATTGTAGGATTAGCCTAAGGTTGGACTTAAACTAAATTGAGGGATTTTATGGAGAAAAGATAAATCAGCAGAAGTTTTGGCATTCAAAAGCTTGCATGATAAACTGGAAAATAGAGGCTCCCCAAACCCAAGGGAAACTTGCAGTGCTTATAGTGTGAGTAATTGTCTTAGTTTATCTGGGACTCAGGGGGTTCTCAGAACATGGACCTTTAAAATTTAAAACCAGGAGAGTTTCAGACAAACCAGAATGGATTGGTCACCCTAGGTGTTTAGGAGAAAAAGTCCCACTAGAGAAAGGAAACCTACAAAAAAATATAACCAATTTCTTAAGACATTTGCTAAATATTTACTTGCATAGGTGTGGTGCTAAAGAACTATTGATAAATGCAAAATATGCAAAGGTTACACTTTCAGAGTTGAGAAGATTGAGTTCCCAATGAAAAGTCGAGGAGGGCCATGCCTGAGGAACCAAAGATGGAATAATTCTTATGAAAACAGCAACCCAGTCACAACCCAACTAATCCCTGATAGGATTATAGTGATCAGCTCCTCACTGTGTCTAACAGAGGAAAGGAGAACCCCTATTGGTAGAAAATATCATATGGAGGCTCTCTGGTTCTTTTATCTCAATGTTCAGTGTAGAATAAAAATTACTAGACCAAAAAGAGGCAAGAAATGTGAGCAATAATCAAGAAAAAAAAAAGAGGCAGTAGAAATAGAGGAGAAATCATTGAATAAAAAACACTGAATCCAAAGGAAGACAGGAAAATAGGAATAAAGAAATAAAAAATATGTGTGAAAAATAGAAACTGAAAGCCAGTGAGTGTCATAATTACATCCAAGGTAAATGGATTAAGTACTCTTTAAAAAATGAAGTTGTTTAAAAAGGAACTGACTATGTACCATTTATAAGTGATACAAGATAAATATAAAATCACAGCTAGGTTGAAAGTAAAAGGATGGAAAGAAAATGTAGCATTAAAATAGTAGCAAAGGAATGTTAGTATGGCTATATTTACATGGAATAGAATATCTTACTGGACTATAACAATTGCTTAATAAGTTGTTAGCTCAAATTATTAACAGAGAAGAACGTTGTAAAAATCTGAAGTCTGATGATTTAGGATTCTATAATCCTTAATTAGGGATAAGTCTTAAAATTTTGTACTATTTCTTTCAAGCTACTTCTCAGAATCTACCATAAAAATTTGGTTTTATTTGCCCAGGTAAATTTTTCAACTGATTATATATATGTTGTCATGTCACATATCATAATTAAAGCAAGACTTTATTTGTGCATTAACTATTTTCAATTTGGATTCCCTAACATAAATCCGGGAGTGGGGTATGAAATACCAGCATGTTTAAAATTCAGGCAGCTGTGGAAAATCAGAATTCAGAGGGTTAATCCTTTAAATTGTTAAATCCTCTGCATCTATGGATATTGAAACTTAAAATCATAAGGAAGTTTAGATCTCTGCAGGCATCTGCCCATTTTACAAGTGCAGGAAGCGTAGCCCACCACAGGTAAGAAGGATAAAGGGTAGATCCCTGGCCTTCAGACTCATTGTCCAATATTCTTTTAACTTCAGTATCATGAAGACTCTTATGAAACTCTTTAACAAGTATTTTGGAACATTTACTATATGAATGGAGCAGATCTAATAATTGGGTGTAAATAAAGAGCAAGGCTCTGTCACCAATAGGCTTGCCATCTAACAGAGAACACAGAGCTCAAATTTACAAAAAGGATTATTGTGTGAAACTCTTAATGAGTGCATCAGCATGTCGTACACTCTTAAAAGAGTGGGACTCAGCCTAGTGCAGTTTTCATAGAAGGCTTGCTGAAGGAAGGGGATCAGCGTTAAGCAGGGGAAGAAGAGAGGGAATAACATTGGGAGTGGAGAAGAAGTGTGATGACTTGAGAGAGGAAGGAGTTTAGAACCAAAGCGCCTGATAGGAAGCAGTGTAGCCGGACTCAGAGAACGTGTACATGTGGGAAGGAGGCTCGGAAAGGGAGGTTTAATAAGACTTGAGGTTGTAGGGGTGGAAATTACGGGCCAGATCATGGACGACCTCATAGGGCTTGCTAAGGATTTTGGAAAAGTTATTTGGAGAGTAATTAGGTACCACTAAAGAACGGGAGTGCGATGTTCAGATTGATGGTGCATGCTTTTTTTTTTTTTTTTTTTAAAACACACTCTGATTTTCAAATCTGTATGATTCATGAGGACAGAGACAATATTTTTCTGGTACAACACTGAATCCTCAAATCCTAGCACAGTGCCTGGCATGTAAAATAAATATTTATAAAATAAATATTTTATAAAAGAATGGAGGATGGAAGGAAGGGAGGAGGGAAGGAAGGGAGAAAGGTAGGAAGAAAGGAAGGAAGGGAAGGGAAGGAAAAGAAAGGAGGGAGGAAGGAAGGGAGGATATGTGGATGGATGGAAGGGAGGGAGGGAGGGAGGAATAGTATGGGAACTGGGTGGAGGCAGAATAAAGTGGAAGTGGGGGACAGTTCAGATGTAATGGATGTCCAGGTAAAAGATAATGGTGGCCTGGAATTGGTGGAATAGGTGGTGGCAGTCAAGATAGGGTGAAGTGTACAGACCTGACAAATTTGAAGGAGACAGGCTCAGCATAACTTGCTAATGAATTGGATGCTGTGGCTTAGAAACAGGACGCAGTGGTGACTTCCAGTTTGTTATGAGCACTGGGTGCATGGAGGTGCCCTTTATTAAACCAGGTAGGAGTAGGTTTGAAGAAGTCTTAAAAGTCTCCACTGGACTTTCTTGCCCATCTGCAGATTGAACGTAATCCAATCCCTCTGTGGAGGCAGAGGAATTCACGGGGGCAAAGCATACTCATTGGGCTCAGCAGGGATGTCGCCCAGGGCTGTAGCTGGAGATGCAAAGCAGCAGGCGCTGAAGCAGAACGTTTACAAAGAAAATTGCTTTATTTATTTATTTTGGAGTGAGGTGCTTGTCCTTGATATCACTTTGTTTACTTAACAAATTTGTTTTTTTCTTCTCATAAATTACCATATTTTATGGTTCCAAGACGCAAATATTTTCACAATTTAACATCTCAGAAATTGGGATGCGTCTTACTATTCATAGTGCCTGCCTGAGACTCAGTATTTTTAGCAGCTACAAGCCGGTAATTTACTTAGGAATGGGGTTCCAGGGCCAACAGTGGGTGAGTGAACAGGGAAAGAGGGAATGTCGGTACAAGGCAGGGATATCCACTGGCCAGGGCTGTAGGCAACTAGTGACTCATCCTGGACCTTCTGTGGAGAGCCTGATACAATGTGGCTGAGAATCATCTGCCTGAGGGTGTTGTCTGCAGTTGGCTGCGGGTTGCCCCATGGGGCATGACCTCCCACATCTTTTGTTGCAAGTGTGCAAGTACACAAACTTCAGACATCTTCCTGCAGCATCAGGGAAATTCTGGGGCATTAAAGCAAGACAGAAATTGACCCGACTGTTGCATGTCAAGTGGTGCGCAAAAGGCATCTGTGTAGTTTATTGTTTTATTGCAGCTCTTTCTCCCTCTCTCTCCCTTCCTTCCTTCCTTCCATCTTTCCTTCCTTCCTTCCTTCCTTTCTTCCTTTCTTTTCTTTCCTTCTTTCCGTCCACCCTCTTTGTTTTCTGTCTTTTATCCCTTCCCTTCCCTTCCCTTCTATCTTAATGGTACATAGGATAATGTATCTTACAATTGATGGCATCTTAAATTTAATGGAACACGGCAGATTACTGACCTTGCTAAGATGAATTTTGTTGAGGTAAAATTTGAATAAGTAACATTTCTAAAACTAAATTAAGCTATTGGTGTCTACAGAGCAGAGTTTGCAGTTCTTATATCTCTTGCCGTGCTTGGAACTATACAGGTACATTTGCACATCCAAGAATATATCCACTCTGGAGAATATTTTACAGAAAAGAGCAAGTAGAATGGTATTCTGTCTTATAAACTGGTATGGAGGAACAGTTTTCATTTTTGTTCTTAAAGAATTCTTTTGTTTTTCAAATGAATTCTGTTCCAGAACCCTATTTATCGGCTTCACATAGATAACAATAGAGATGTATGATTGAGGCAGGATTTGGGGTCCCAGGACCCCACAGCTAATATGTATGACTCCTTATCCCCTCTATGGGACTTCTGAAGTTTTTATAGAGTTCCAGTAACAGGATGGGGAACCTGTGATTCACAGAGACTTGCCCCGCCTTACCCCATGAACCATCAAGGCATCTACTTGTGTCCATTTACTCTTAGTTTAGACACAATTATAACAGGTTTGATTAGTTGGTTTCCTAGCTTATAATAGATTTATCAGCAATAAATGACAGGGAAGGAATCACTATTCAAGCCTGGCATAGTGGCCTTCACAGAGCAGAAGCTGGAAGCTAGGATTTTTAACTACCAAACTATAGAAAGAAGCTTTTTTTGGTTTTGTTTTTTTAAAGGACAATAGTCAGAAATATTTAGCATGTGGGCAACAATCCAACCCATGTTAAGAGTTTGTGGAGGTGTCAGAGTACTATGGGAACACAGAGGAGATATTTAGCATTGTAAGAGCACTGTCACATCCTCCATTTGGTATAATTCTATATAACATAATTTAAAATAATTCCCATCAAGTACAGCATAAATCAAATAGATTTAATATATAATGTGTCAAATTTCAGTTAGGTGGGACATTTGTGTACTGGTATTCTTTCATCTCTAAGTGGTAGAAAACTCAACTAAAACTGGTCTATAGATAAAGGAGCTTCCAGTGGGGTTTCATCCAGTAGCTTACTCATGTTACCAAGGACCTAATCTTTCTGTTCTCCATTTTGCTTTCCATGTTTCCTGTACTGCTGGCTCACTTCATGGCCACAAGGTGGCTGGTAGCTTTCTCATTCATGTCCAACAGGGGTGAGGAAGAGGGCAGTAAAGAGAGAGAGAGAGAGAGAGAGAGAGAGAGAGAGAGAGAGAGAGAGAAAGTTAGTTTTCCTTCCTCAGTCATCAAGAAAGAGTCCTCAGATTAAAACAACACAGTTCACTTGCCCATCCTTGATACAATAACCATGGCAATAGGAATAAAATTATATTAATTAGTTCAGGCCAATCAGGGCCTACCTCTTGAGCTAAAGAGGTGCTAATTCCCATGGGCTCCATGGTGACATTCATGCAGAAATAAATGGCTGGAATGGTAACAGACCACGTCCACACCATTCTTTCTCAAGGTAAGTATTGGTCACCTGGACGCTAAGCTCAGTGAAATCAGGAATCACCTCTCTCTGGTCCATTGCTGTAGCCCTGGCATGAGTTACAAGGCCCATCATCAGAGAAGCTTAATAAATGCTTATTTATTTATGAAAGAACAAATGAATTATTTTTTTCTGTTTGAAGAAATGCAGAAGATTCTAAATTTATTTTTGTGCTTCTTGATGCTCCCTGGGTGCAGTTGTTGAGGAGGTATTCCGGGCTTGAGAAGCAGGAAGTATCGGGATCAGTGTCATACAAGAAACATTTTCTCCTAAGATGTTTAGGACTATTTGTAAAACAAAAGAAGATGCAATCATTTGGAATAGGCAAGATTAAGTCAATCATTTCTTTCCCTGATTATGGATATAAAAAGGAAGAGCGAGGAGAAAGAGAAGGGAAGGAGCGGGGGAGAAGGAGAAGAATAAAAAATAAGAAAATGAAGGAAGCAAAGAAGAAAGGAAGAGAGGGAGAAAACAAGGGATAAAGGAAAGAAGGAAGGAAAGACAGGAGGGAGGGAGGGAGGGAGGAAGAAAGAGGGAGGGAGGAAGGAAGGAAGGAAGGAGGGAAGGAAGGAAGGAAGGAAGGAAGAAAGGAAGGAAGGAAGGAAGGAAGGAAGGAAGGAAGGAAGGAAGAAAGAAAGGACTAATATCTGATTCCAGAGCAAAGGCACTTTGAGATGGTGGTTAGTCTATTACATGAATTCACTGAGTGTGTGTGTGTGTGTTGCTTTTCCTGATAGAATAAATGTCAAGGCTAGTTTGAGGCTTTAAAATTGACCAAACAGCTATAAGAATGTGGGTAGCAAGTTATAAATCACCCAGTCACTTGGATGTGGATAAACGTCTTGGGCCAAATACCTGAGTGTCCACTTCATAATGGGAATAATAAGGCTGTTTGAAACCATGTCCCAGACCCTAAAGTATAATTTGTTTGTTTTGTTTTGTTTTCTTGGAGGACCACCTGACATGTTTATATGCACCTATTAGAATTGTATCCAAGGGGAAAGAAAAATAATTGACTTTCTGACTTTATAGTTTGTCATTGGCTTTTAAGGTATTTCATGAAATGAAGTAATAAGTTCAAGATCAAGGGCATTTTCCTTTGGGTCTTCATCAATTATTTCACTTTGTCTTGGCAATGGCATCCACCCACTTCTTCCGAAATATCAACCACTGGGCTGACGTTGCACTGGAAAAACTTACTCTCTCTCTCTCTCTGCCTTCCTGAATGCGTGTTTCATGCATTAAATTGTTTTAATCACTTCAGCTTTTACTAGATTTTGGCAATTGGTACATTGCTGAATTGTGTGTTCCCAATTTAATGCTTTTAGAATGTATTTAAATAAGTTCCAATACACTTAGTCACTGCTATTCAAATGAGAGAACCATATTTCAAGGAACAGCTCAGGGGAAGAGATGAGGTGAGTAATGGGTAATAAGCGAAAACCATCTATCAAGACACGTTGGAGGCTGAAACAGATGGCGAAGAAAAGCCCCCGAGTCCATTTCCCCCAGGCCTCGGAGGACCTACCAATTTTATTTCCAGCAAACATACACCTTGGCTGGCTTCCCCTCATGGCTTCTGGCTGATCTTTTCTATTTTAAGATCTTGGAGAAGTAGGAAACCAACTTGTTTCTCAGACCTAAACTCAGGAAAAAGCCAGGCCCATGGGGGAGGGTACAGGCCGATCTTAGGAGCCCCAAGCAGGTGTTAACATTTATGAAGGGATAGTTGGCACGGCACCCATGTTTAGCACTGGTTTCTAATGGGTGTTAGAAGGAATGAGACAGGAACAGCTGAGGGCATGCACTCAACATAGATAAAGCTTGTCTTCACCCCACCTTCATTACTCTCTCTCTAGGTGCCCAGAGCATTTTGTGACCCCATGAATGCCCAGGTTTCAATGTTGAACTCCTCTCTTTCTTTGAGAAATTTACACAGCTTTTGAGCTTCCAAGTCCTCATATACAAAGTGGATAGGATGATGGCAACTTCTCAATAGTGGTGTGTGGCTCACACAAGATAATGTGCGTGAAGAACCTCGCAGAGCCGGCCCATGTTAGACGCGTTTCCAGCCCCGCATTCTCTCTGGTCTTTCTTACAGAATCTGGGGGAGCTAACAGTTTAAAAACAGGGGGACATCCACAACTGGATGTCTAGGACCTAAAATTTGTAAAGTAACCCCTCCCCCACGCACACCCCCCTGCCCCAGGCAACTCAGCAATTTATATTAAATCACCAATGTGGGTCATCCAGAGCAATACTGATTTTAGGAATTTAACCTCGGGAGATAATTCACCTAAGTGTGCAAAATGCATACGTAAGGACCCACATCACTTCACTGTTCATAATGACCAAGAATTACAACCCACCTAAGTGACCATCAAAACAGTACTGATTAAATATGGTACATCCATACAGTGAAATGGCATTCCAACTTCTAAAAATGATGTGGCGATTCTATTTGTATCAATGTGAACATTTGTCCTTGTCACATTGTGAAATAAAAACAAAAGGGTTTACAAGTCAGCATGTATAGTATGATTGCGTATATGAATATATGTACCTTTAGCTGTAACCATACTTACAGCTTTGAAGAATGAGACGCTACAGAGATATATCTGGAAGGATGTTAAAACAGGATTTTTACATCGTTTTATCTCTGAGGAGTGGCATCTGAGGGTAAATTCTACTCTTGTCTTTGTACTTTCCTACCTTGCTTGAATTTTTTTTTTAAACAGTGGGCCTATGCCATATTTATCCAAAACACTAAAACTGTGTGTCCCTGAAAATTTCTGTGCCACTTTGAAACCCTGAGCAGAGATGTTTCTATCTCAATCTGTACTGAGCTGTACCTCACCTGTTCTCAAGTGTTATGATAACCTGAGTAGCTGACCGTTTTCCCACTAGACTGAAATCTCTTCTAAAATCAGGTTTTTACCTTTACCCCAGTCCCCAATGCCACATACCATTGCAATAACTGATACTCAGGAATGTTTTCAGTTTTTAAATCTAGAAGCCTGGTGACCTGGAAGCTACTCCAAATTCTGGCATTGCCTGGAAGTGAGGTCATAGGTCAACACCTTTTCCAGAGATGGTTCTTCCTAAAAAAAAAAAAAACTAGAATGGTCTCAGAGTTTCCTTCTATTCCTAATTGTCATTCTGAATCTGAACTTCTCCAACCTTCCTTCTCCAATTCTAATGAAATCAAAGACGACAACATACATTGATCAGCTTTGTTGACTCCAAAATGCTATAAAAATGTAATGTGGCTTAAATATAATTTAAAAAATAACAGCACTAATAATAGTGATGCGTTGTAGATTGATGTCAACACAGAGAGAGCAAATTCTAGTAGGATCTAAATAGTTTCACGCTGCCCCTCAGCACCCCCTGCCCTCACCTCTGGGCCGTCATTCCCCGCAGAGTCACCACCGATATGCAGCATGGGGATTACAGCAGGACCTACCCTGGATTTGCTCCCTATCATCCATGCCCTAGATTGAAATGTTAAAGGACTTGGAACAGAAAAAGTTGCATTTTCCATAAGGGCTTCACAGTAACTGGGGGATTCATGTCAGCCAGGCAGTGATTTCCCAGTGGCGGGGTTTGTAGCAAAAGTCTTCAACTTTTATGTGTGGCCTGTTTGAAGTTGAAAATTGTTGTTAGACTCTCCAAAGTTGTTTGAGGTGTCACTCATCCTTCCCTTTTTTGTTGGGGCGAGAATGTGAAGCACAGTGGCTGGGAAGAGTTCTGTGACTGTCACCCCCAAGGCAGGTCTCTGCCAGGGCCCAGCTGAGCCCATCTCCCAGGGAATTCAAAGCTTTCAGCACGCGGCAGCTCTGCATCCATCTGCAGCCAGATCGCCCCCAACTCCCTGGCAGGAACTCTTTGCTCCAGGAAGAGGGAGGATCCCATGGCCTCGGCCCGGCATGCCTCACAAATGCACATCTCTAACATTTTTATTCAGTGCACAGTTTGCCCTCCTAGGAGGTTGTTCTTCAGACAGGCAGCAGCACGGGGTGATGATGATAACAGCAATAGCGTAGCAACAACAGCAATAATAATACCAGCGGCTGAGGTATTCCTGGGCACTCATTCTAGGCCAAACACTTCACACAAAACGATCTCAGTGGATTGTCTCAATCACCCCATCCGAAAGATACAGTTTCTCCATGTTGTGGATTAAGCCATGGAGGCCCAGCAAACCTAAATGAATTAACCGAGGCCATACAGCTAAGAAGTTGGGACATGAATCCTTGAGTCTGACTCTAGAACCTGTACTCTTTGTCATTACCAACACCTAGGAAAGCACAGGGGCCTGCTGTCCAGTCCTCTCTCTGCCACCTACTGACTGGATGACTTGATTGGGTGTTTTTACCTTAAAGCCAAGGCACCCTCATCTATAAAATGGGATTGACGCTGTCTCTCTTGGAGGGTTGCTGAGAGAATCAGGGTTAATACGTGTCAGATGCCTGACCAATGAATGGCAGCCGCGGTCATTGCCCTTTATTCATGTTCATTCCAACCATGTTTCTTGATCGTGCCCTAGTCCTCCTCAGAGTCATTTCTGGCTTCTCCCACTTGACCTTATGTTACTCAGTAGAGGTTTTTCATTCATCCTCAGGATGACAAAAGAGGGCTATGAGGAGGCCAGAGATCTAAAGCTGAGGTGTTTTTCTGCTAGTGAACCTGGAAGAACCACAAATCTCAGTAATTCTGGGTCTGAGAAGACTTGGAAACACTGGGTCCCATACAGATGTCTACCAGTACGGGGTAGGGTCACAATTCAGCTCTCGGACTTTGATGTCAGGGTGTAAATCCTGGCTCCTCCATGCTCTGGAGCAGCACACAGCTGTGCATCAGTGTCGATTCCAATGCCTTGCCAGTGTGACATTCCTACTATAGAGCTTGGGAAGGTAGAATTGACATTGCCCAGACTGGCAGTTACAGCATTCATAGGAGACTTGGAGGTAGCCCTGAGCCATGGGAGCTGGCAGCTATGGGCAGGGGCTGCAGATCTTCATTGTGAAGGAGACTCTGTCATCTTCAGACAGCTGTGGCATCACTTCCAGTATCCAGCCCCTAGTGTCAGATGTGATGATTGATGGGCACTGGAGGCAATGGCGTAACTGGGCCTCTTTTCTGAATGTGTCTATACCTGGCCCATAGGACCCAAACCCACTCCCCTGGCCCTCTAGGAGCTCCTAGAAGCTACATACTGTCTTTTAATAAACATTCCTGCTTGAGCCAGCTGTAATGGCTTCTGTTTTCTGCAACCAAGAATTTCGACTGACACAATAGAAGTGTTCCCACAGACTAGTTACTTAACTTTCTTTTGAGCCCCAGTTTCCTCTCCTGCAAAACAATAATAATAAAAGGCCTGCCTCAAATGAAACAGTGCACGTAAAATATTTATCCCAGCGTATGGTCCAAATGAGCTCTCACAGGACTTACAGGACAGTAAGGAGAACCAGGCAAGTAACCAGGAAATCACAATGAGGTGTGCAACAGCCAGAGATGGTAGAACTCACACAGGACCTCGAGGCCAAGAGGAGGAACAACCAACATGGATTAGCTGGTCAGGAAATGCTTTCTGGAAGAAACAAAACAAGTCAAAACAATAAAACAGTGTGTGGGCTGAGACCTAAAGTACGACTCCAAGAGGGCCTTGGGCAGGGGGTCCAGGAATGAGGAACAGACTATGTGAGGCCCATAAAGAGGAGAACACGCCTTGCGTGAAGAACTGAGAGAAGTTTATTGTGACTATGGAGTGTAAGGAAGAGGTTATGACCGGATATAGGGAGACCGGACAGATCGTAAACAGCCTGAAAAACCCTCGAGTGGTTTGGAATTTATTGTGCTTTCCTCAACATATCACTTGAAAACCACTACCCTGCGGCACGCCTAATTTTGCTCCCTCCAGCCACCCTTTTGCAAGTATGGGTACATGAACTGAATTCAACCAGACTGCAAGCTTCCGGAGGGTGAACAGATGTAGTTTATACCTTTCAAGGGCAGGCTCTCGCCTGGGTAGCTTCTCCACAGATATTTGGCCAGTTGTACTTGTGTTAAGCAAAGTTAATGTAGCAAGTACTTTTGCCTGGAGTATTTTGTGGAATAGCAAATAGCTTTCTATTTGGGTAAGGACCTCTGGGTCCCACCCAACACTCATTTGGAAAGTTTGTTCCCTTGAACTAACATGTGTTTGGTGTGGTGAGAGCTGTTTACAAAGTGAAGGACTTATGGACAGGGTCCCTCTCGCTTTGACCTTGTTTGTTTTTTTCTTTCCAACTATGACATTAATTATTTCCTAACCACTTGAGTTTTTTCTTTTCCTGTTTTGTTTTGTTTTTTGGTTTTTTTTAAACCCAGAAATCATGCCATGAGGTTGAAAGGGTCATGTGCAGATTTTTTGTTCATTTGTTTTGTATTTAAGTCCTAAGACTTTTGTTTCATAAGATGGTATTTCAGCATTCCAGAGAACACTCTTTAGCATTTCTGATTGCAGGGTGAGGGGCCAGTCTGGAATCATCCTGGCTATTGCCCTGTGGACTTTTGGGGACATCCTGGAAGGAGTTTGTAGATTCCTGGGGAAGAATTTAGACTAGAATTAAGAGGCATTTGGTGTATAGTCATCAGGAATCTAATAAATGTTGCCATTTTTTTAGGCTAAATAGGAAACAAAAACACTTTGGTCTCCAATGGTGTGCTAGAACTGGCTCCTAACAACTTATGAAAACCAGTGATTAAGTATTCAGGAATTTTTCCAGCCTGTTGTCAAACCATTGGTAGCTTGAAATCATCTGCAGTGGGAGTGTTTACACCAGTGAAATTGGCAAGTGTTACGAATCAGGGCTTCTTTCTTCCCTTCCCTCTCTAGCCCCTGGGAGCTGGTTTATCTGCACACCACTGGGGGTCTGGCCCATCTAGAGGGGTAGCATTTTGTATATACAGACAAAAAGCCTGTGCTTGGAAGCAATGGGGGGAAATATAGGGTGGTTTAAATTCTGTATGGGCAAGAACCATGTGTTTTTTCTTGGAGAATATATCCCATGACAGTGCATAGTGTAGCACAGGCTCTGTCACATCATAAATGCTCAGTACACATCTGTTGAAGGGGTGCAGTGCTGGTGGGTGATAAGCACCTGTGAGGCAGCATCAGGTCAACCCAAACCCATCTCCTACAGGAACCTTCTAGAGCTGCCCAGGATGCTGGATGGCTGCTCTCCTCTAATACTAAGTCATTTACTCTTTAAAGACAATTATAATTCTAATAGTATTTTCAGCAACCACAGCAGACTTCAAGATCTTAGAGGCAGAATTTTTCTGATTCCTTGCTTTTAACATAGCAGATACTCAATACATTTCTAAACAACAGATAAAAAGGTAAATAATACTCTTGTATGAGGGCACAGCACTTCATGATTTCCAACATATTTGATGGATGATGCTTCATTGATGACATGATATCCCTGTGAGTAGGCAAAATAGAACAATTATCCTTCCCAGCAGCCAAAACAGTGCCCGGCATGGTGGGGGCACTAAATATGTTTTTATTTAATGATTAATTAATCATTCCATTTCACAGATGAAGAAACAAGCTTGTGGAAGTTACCTGACAGTTCATTTTTAGATAGTATCATTTCTATTAACACTCACTATGATGCCTCTGTTAATAGTCCCTTTACTTTAAAAAACACCTTATTGTGTATCTTTACATTTATTCCCATGCCAGCTCTATCAGATGGGCAAGTATTTTTATTCATGCTTTAGAGGGTGATAATTTTAATACTGTAACACAGAACATTTTAGAAACATGCTTGAGGAAACCCAGGGGTTTGAGGGTAAAGCTGTAATTAAAATCTACATTGTCTAATGATCCCTAAGTTTGACTGTAAATAGTATAAGATTGTATTGCATTTTACTTATTCATTCCTTTAGAGGGTGACAGATTGATCAAAACAGGCTAACAAAAAGCATTGTACCATAGCACATTCAGAAATACCCTCCTAAATATCGTCATGAGACCCCCAAGACGTTTCCTTCACTTGAAACACCTCAAAACGTGCTGACGATTAGAATTTGTGCTTTGCCACTTAAGTCTATTGAAGATTCAAGTGGAAGTTTGAAATATAAAATTACAGGAAATGACCTACCTTCTCTTTTGTGACTGGAATTTTGACTTTTTTTTTTTTAATCATGTGGGAAGGTGCTGAATTTCCATGAATATGGAAGTTCCATGGTTTTTCTTTCCCTAGGATTCTAACATTTCAAAATGGCCACAAGACTCCTGTACAAACTACGAAAAGGATGCAGAATTAACCATGATGACTTTTAAATTTACGTTGTAAAGTCCAATGTCATTCCCAGCACAGCGCCTCATTTCCGATGAAAAGCGTGCTTGCCAGCTCCCTGCTTTTTCTGTGGACAATATCACCACTCATTTCGTTACAGCCACCAGACACCCATGGAGGCACGCATGTTGCCATTTCTCATGTGGGGGGAAATAATTTTGGAAGTGGGAGCCGGTTAACATTTCTGAAACATGTTTTTTTTATTCTTGCCTTTCCCTTTTGACCTTCCTGAGGATGCACGTGGGTGTTAAATTGTTACCAAAGGGAGGGGCTGTCCTAACGACAACGAGATCCACACACACAAAGACACACTTTCCCACACACAGGACTTGGCTCTGTTACCCTTTGATGGAATGCTGAATGGAAAAGATGCGGGGTGTTTTTGATCTGCAGAGAAATTCAGCCAGGAGAGCGTCCATCATCTTTTTTTTTTTTTTTTTAAACAACCAGATTTAACATTTGAGTTGGAAGGCACTGTGTGTGAGGTGAGTGGGTGTCACTGGCAAATATTTTTCCTCTCTTTTA
>NW_017731561.1:1802250-1907821 GCF_001890085.2 Hipposideros armiger
CTAAATATATATATATATATATATATATATATATATATATATATATATATTTCATGCTCCAACACATACAAATATGTATGTTTTATGTAATTAGGATAATATGATTTTTCTATATTTTTCTTGGCTGTTTGGTACATTTGGCCTCAATTATTGTTATCTAGCCCAGAAACATAGTGTCATGGACGGCTCTGCATACAAAGAAGGACCGGGAGGATGATCAGAGAGACAAATGGGAACTTTAGCGGGGGAATAGTGAGAAGTCCTAGATGTGATTAAAGAGAAGATAAAAGGGCCATTAAGCAACTGTACAGAGTAATTTTTAGACTGAAAAACTGTAAGCAGTCCTATATAAACAGAACCTATATAGGGCATTAACTACCAAGGTAAATGACCCTTTGTCTTCTCCTATATTTCTTCAACGTAGAAAGTTTGGCTGGTAGATGGTGATAGGATGCAGGGTATCTGAATGAGTGTGTATTGAGGGTACGGTGTCTTGTATTGGACGGGAGCTGTTATTGGAAAGCAGTAAGCACGTTTATAGGATACTTTACAATGTATGGATTGTATTCATGTACATCAGTTCACGTGGCCCTCACAACAGTCTTGGACAAAAGTGATGCTCCTTCCATTATTCAGAAGAAGAATCTGAGGCTTAGAGAGGAGAGATGAGACCAAGGCCATAATGCTAGCACTTGGGAGAGTTGAACAACATTTTACTTCTAATTTATGTCTTAGTTGAACTAGCACCTAGGGTTTCTGATTCCTAGTCTGTGTTTTTTAGGCTAATACACAAATGTCAGCAGGAGTGAGCAATAGAGAGTGGTGTGGACTGAGGCAATTAGGAAAGAACATACCCTGTCTAAAGACATTCAAATTTAAAGTATTTAAGATACTGTGTGAGAAAAATAAATAAAAACAAAAACAAAAAAACAAACTGTGGGCCAGACTCAACAGAAAGGCTTTCAATTTGTGATCACAATTTTAGAAAATCTAGATTTTGCATAAAAGTAGACTAAAGGGAGAATCTGCCTTAGAAGTTGAGGCTTCCTAGACACTTAGAAGATAGTGGAAGCAATTTTTAAACATAGATGAATGTGGCAAACACCTTCTAGAATCTTTTTCTTTTTGTATGTCAAAAGCATATATTAAAACATTTAGTTGTAGGGCTGGCTGAGTGGCTCAGTTGGTTAAGAGCTCGCTCAAGAGTGCGAGCTCTGAGCAACAGGGTCACTGGTTCGGTTCCCGAGCTGAGCTGCCGCTGAGCTGCCAACAGGTGGCAGGATGGCTCAGCTAAAAAAACAACAACAACAACAACAAAAGAAACCACATTTTGTTGTAATGCCACTGCCCCCCAATCTCCTCTGTTACAAGACCTTGACATTGCTGAGCATGGTTTTATCAACCCTGGTATTTTCAGGAATGTAACTTCCACGGTGGTCCCCAGATTGCAAGCTGTTGTCTGGAGAGGGAGCACATTATGACCCATTTCCTCACAAGTTTGGATTGTTTTCCCAATTAGTCAGTAATCATCTTGCTGAGAAAGCACAGGGCAGTGTACCGGGATGAGGGACCAGTAATTGGGGGAAGTTCTGGTGACCAAGAAGAGGGTGGGAGCCGATGGAGGTCGGAAACGCCTGGGAAGGTACAATGAATGCAGCAACACCAAAATCAAGGCTGGGACGGGGGAAGACCAGCAAGCACAGGCCAAGCCCGGGGCCTGAACGCTGAGGCTGAATTATTTTAACCTTATACATCAGGGAAGCACTTTCTATTTTTCCCTTAGTATTTTCTTCTCTTGATTTTCTCAACCATCCTGTGAATGCAGTGGGGGAAGTTAGCATTGGCTCTCATTTTTAGATTAACAGCAGCAGCAAATGGTTCCATCACTGCCCAAGGGTAAGAGTACAATACTAATAGCACAGCTGGACCAAACCTCAGGACTCCATACAGAAATCCTCTCTGTATTTCATACTTTCTGTTGTAAAGCTGGCTGGAGGCTGGCCCTATGCTGGAGCCTGGCTGGTAGCAGACTCTTCAGCAAACAAGAGGACCTGTCTTCAGGCTCACATGGGGACACTGAAGAGGAAAGGAAGGGAACTGGGTCAAGTCAGCAGGTGAAAAGAAAAATGACAGATGAGCTGAAGTTTTTCTAAGTGAGGAGAGAAATTTATTTCTCCCTTGGCTGCCGGGGAAGCGAGAAGGGGGAGGCTAACGACATGAGTGTGGGTGTGGACATGAATCCCATATTATGTTGTTAAGCAAAGCTGTTTGTAATCTTTGAGTCTGTTTCAGGAACGAAGTCCATGCCAGAATGCTACAGGCAAATAAACATTTTAATGATTTTTTTTTTAAACAACCAGATTTAACATTTGAGTTGGAAGGCACTGTGTGTGAGGTGAGTGGGTGTCACTGGCAAATATTTTTCCTCTCTTTTAAAAATTGTAAATATCATATAGTCCATCTATAAACATTTAAATTCTAAGAGGAATATAAAGTGAAAAATAGAAGTCAGCCCTTTCTCCCCATCATCTCACTCCTTTGAATAACCATTACGTTGTTTGATGTTTGTATGTGTGGAATTTTTTTTCTG
This sequence comes from Hipposideros armiger, assembly GCF_001890085.2. Taxonomy (NCBI): domain Eukaryota; kingdom Metazoa; phylum Chordata; class Mammalia; order Chiroptera; family Hipposideridae; genus Hipposideros; species Hipposideros armiger. The sequence continues at coordinate 1,804,841 of NW_017731561.1, forward strand.
TTAGTTCAAGAACCACTTACCGAGATGCTGTAATTTGTGTTAGTCATCTCATTTGAGTGTGAGAGTTTGGTCTAAAAATGCATCTTACATACATTTTACCCTACAACTTGCTTTTTTTTTTTTTTTTTTAATTCTGTCAGGGTAGACTTCCAGACTTCAGCCATTCTTTTTGAGGGCTGTGTAATGTTTCGTTGTCTTGGCTGTGCCTTATATAAAAAGATAAGACACTGTTCCTCTGTGGATGAGCACTTGGATTGCTTCCACTATTCCTCACACTGTCACCTTGAGTTTCTGTCTTTGCAAAGTAGGTTATATTTCTCTAAGACTGTTTCCTGGGAGCAGAATTTTTGGAGGGAGCAGATTACTAATACTTGTTATTCCAGGGGAGAATATCTGTATTTATAAAAGGAAGACTTTTCATTGAGTGACACACACGGCAACACTTAGTTGCATATAAGACAGGACTAGTTCTAAGACATGTTCCTATTATATAGTGTTCTCAATACTGGCTACTCACTAGATTCACTTGGGGGCAAGGACCTTTCTGAAACAAACCAATCTCTAGACGCTACCCTGATAAATTACACCGGATTCTCTGGTGTTAAGAGTTCAAGTATCTGTGTGGATTTTTTTAAAGCTCTTTAGCCAGATTGGGATCCACTGTTCTTGTGAAAGTGCCCCCAACATAGCAATAAATGTGCCAATTTTACTGTTGTTCTTTGCTATCTAAATATATATATATATATATATATATATATATATATATATATATATATTTCATGCTCCAACACATACAAATATGTATGTTTTATGTANTGCTATCTAAATATATATATATATATATATATATATATATATATATATATATATATTTCATGCTCCAACACATACAAATATGTATGTTTTATGTAATTAGGATAATATGATTTTTCTATATTTTTCTTGGCTGTTTGGTACATTTGGCCTCAATTATTGTTATCTAGCCCAGAAACATAGTGTCATGGACGGCTCTGCATACAAAGAAGGACCGGGAGGATGATCAGAGAGACAAATGGGAACTTTAGCGGGGGAATAGTGAGAAGTCCTAGATGTGATTAAAGAGAAGATAAAAGGGCCATTAAGCAACTGTACAGAGTAATTTTTAGACTGAAAAACTGTAAGCAGTCCTATATAAACAGAACCTATATAGGGCATTAACTACCAAGGTAAATGACCCTTTGTCTTCTCCTATATTTCTTCAACGTAGAAAGTTTGGCTGGTAGATGGTGATAGGATGCAGGGTATCTGAATGAGTGTGTATTGAGGGTACGGTGTCTTGTATTGGACGGGAGCTGTTATTGGAAAGCAGTAAGCACGTTTATAGGATACTTTACAATGTATGGATTGTATTCATGTACATCAGTTCACGTGGCCCTCACAACAGTCTTGGACAAAAGTGATGCTCCTTCCATTATTCAGAAGAAGAATCTGAGGCTTAGAGAGGAGAGATGAGACCAAGGCCATAATGCTAGCACTTGGGAGAGTTGAACAACATTTTACTTCTAATTTATGTCTTAGTTGAACTAGCACCTAGGGTTTCTGATTCCTAGTCTGTGTTTTTTAGGCTAATACACAAATGTCAGCAGGAGTGAGCAATAGAGAGTGGTGTGGACTGAGGCAATTAGGAAAGAACATACCCTGTCTAAAGACATTCAAATTTAAAGTATTTAAGATACTGTGTGAGAAAAATAAATAAAAACAAAAACAAAAAAACAAACTGTGGGCCAGACTCAACAGAAAGGCTTTCAATTTGTGATCACAATTTTAGAAAATCTAGATTTTGCATAAAAGTAGACTAAAGGGAGAATCTGCCTTAGAAGTTGAGGCTTCCTAGACACTTAGAAGATAGTGGAAGCAATTTTTAAACATAGATGAATGTGGCAAACACCTTCTAGAATCTTTTTCTTTTTGTATGTCAAAAGCATATATTAAAACATTTAGTTGTAGGGCTGGCTGAGTGGCTCAGTTGGTTAAGAGCTCGCTCAAGAGTGCGAGCTCTGAGCAACAGGGTCACTGGTTCGGTTCCCGAGCTGAGCTGCCGCTGAGCTGCCAACAGGTGGCAGGATGGCTCAGCTAAAAAAACAACAACAACAACAACAAAAGAAACCACATTTTGTTGTAATGCCACTGCCCCCCAATCTCCTCTGTTACAAGACCTTGACATTGCTGAGCATGGTTTTATCAACCCTGGTATTTTCAGGAATGTAACTTCCACGGTGGTCCCCAGATTGCAAGCTGTTGTCTGGAGAGGGAGCACATTATGACCCATTTCCTCACAAGTTTGGATTGTTTTCCCAATTAGTCAGTAATCATCTTGCTGAGAAAGCACAGGGCAGTGTACCGGGATGAGGGACCAGTAATTGGGGGAAGTTCTGGTGACCAAGAAGAGGGTGGGAGCCGATGGAGGTCGGAAACGCCTGGGAAGGTACAATGAATGCAGCAACACCAAAATCAAGGCTGGGACGGGGGAAGACCAGCAAGCACAGGCCAAGCCCGGGGCCTGAACGCTGAGGCTGAATTATTTTAACCTTATACATCAGGGAAGCACTTTCTATTTTTCCCTTAGTATTTTCTTCTCTTGATTTTCTCAACCATCCTGTGAATGCAGTGGGGGAAGTTAGCATTGGCTCTCATTTTTAGATTAACAGCAGCAGCAAATGGTTCCATCACTGCCCAAGGGTAAGAGTACAATACTAATAGCACAGCTGGACCAAACCTCAGGACTCCATACAGAAATCCTCTCTGTATTTCATACTTTCTGTTGTAAAGCTGGCTGGAGGCTGGCCCTATGCTGGAGCCTGGCTGGTAGCAGACTCTTCAGCAAACAAGAGGACCTGTCTTCAGGCTCACATGGGGACACTGAAGAGGAAAGGAAGGGAACTGGGTCAAGTCAGCAGGTGAAAAGAAAAATGACAGATGAGCTGAAGTTTTTCTAAGTGAGGAGAGAAATTTATTTCTCCCTTGGCTGCCGGGGAAGCGAGAAGGGGGAGGCTAACGACATGAGTGTGGGTGTGGACATGAATCCCATATTATGTTGTTAAGCAAAGCTGTTTGTAATCTTTGAGTCTGTTTCAGGAACGAAGTCCATGCCAGAATGCTACAGGCAAATAAACATTTTAATGATTTTTTTTTTTAAACAGCAAATTCTGGTAACTATAGACAGAAACTTAATTTTAACTACACTGGACCAAAATTCTAGGACAGACTGTTGACTAGAGAATCTTTGGAGCCTGGGCAAAGAATGTGGCAAATTTTAAGAGCAAACATTTCACTAAAAATGAAGCAGACAAGACTAACCGATTTGCTTTAAAAAAAAAAAAAGTATTATCACATTGAGAAATCATGGGACATAAATCAAGTTGATCTGAATTTTAGTAAAGGTTTTGTCAGAATTGCTTTTTGGAAAAATTGGTGGGCTGCATACCAAATGTTCATTCTGATAAATTTTTAACGTGTTGAGTAATTAGTGGTCTTAAATGAATCAGCGATCATGAAATTGAATTCCTTTTGGGCTGGACTTTGAACAAGCCATTATATCTACACCAACTGTGAAGCTCAATAAGTGCAGTCACTTAGTTGCCTCCAATACTATTCAAGTGAATTGGTCTTGGTCCACCTAGAGGAGGGTCTCCACTGGTACCAGTTGGTTCTGCCATTGACTCCATCCCACCCAAAGTGTCAGCAAGTATTTACATAAATATATGCTTATGAAGTTTTCAGATGAAGAAAAACCTCAGGGGACTCTTGCTATGATATCATAGAGAATAGATTTATCAGAAATTACTCAGAAGATTTTAAATAAGAAAAGAAAGGAAAACATACAAAGAAATATATGTCTGGGGGGAGAGTGGAGGAGATGGGGCTTCCTGTACTTCCCTCTGTGTGGAGAAAGGGAAGAGACTCCTATCATGGGGCTTTCAAATCATCCGGCCATGCTGAGGTAGCCCAACATGGCTTGAAGCAGACATCTCAGCAGGCACTTTCCTGAAGCATAGCAGGGTGACTTCGGGAAAAGAAGAAGGATATTTGGGAAGAAAGCAAACATAGTGGCGAAAAAGAATAGTAGACAGAGCAAGAGTGTAAGAAGTCGGAAAGGGGGAGACATTTTAGCACATGTCCCAGGGCAAACATTTTGTAAAGGAAGAGGTTAACTGCTCAGAACTTTAGAGAACCATTTTATACACGGCCGCCCTTAAAGAAACTTATAGTGAGAATTTTACATTATTTCTCAAGAATTTGGGAGTCAAACAATTATTTCTTTGAATGCCACACAGAACCAACTGGGTGGGCCATGTGGGGTCTCAGTTACATCTGGTGTACATTATATTGCAGACAACAAAACAACTTCCACGATGATATTGGAAGCACCTCAGGATTTCATCCTGCCCTCTTGTTTCATCATCATAGCTCTGTGTCTTGAATAATTTTCATTTCCATGAGCTTAGTTACCAAGAAACATACCAATGAATATTCGTTAATTCTATTACCTGGTCCCAAACCTCTCTCTCATGTTCCACCTTGGAATTCTGTCCACTGGGTCCTTGGGGTTCCCAGCCACCTCAAGCTCACGGTGTACAATAAGGAAAACTAACTTCACATACTTGGGAGGGGAGGCTGCAGAAAAGCATGCTCTCAGTTTTCTTAACTACACAATGGGAAACCTCAGTAACGAGATCCCTAAGTCTCTTTTCAGCTCTAACATTTTATGAGAAAATGGGATAGTCTTGTTCTCCTGTGTTCTGAAAATGCCAGGGTAAAAGTCACAAAGAGGCAAGTTGAGATGTCAGATGAAAGTGCAGAGTTTTTCCAGTAGAGCTGCCTCTAAAGATAGTGAGTCTCCCATCATGTGAGGTAATTAATTCAGACCAACTGTGGCAATACCATAGGGTGGATCTCTTCCTGCAAAGAAGATTATACTGATAACTTCTTCTAATGTCTTTTTTGACTCTAAAAGTTACATATATATATATATATATATATATATATATATTTGAAATAAAGTTGCATATATATAATTTTTTCACAGTTATGCAAATTTCTCATATGAACCCATCCCACCTCTGTGGTAAATTTTATAAATTCCTATTTGTCTTGTTAGTTTTTCTTCACTTACTACAATTAAAAATTATATATACGGTATATTCCATCGAATTAACCCTTTTAAGCTACTTCATTTCTAAATCTTTTTACAATTCTACACAGCAAAGCAGTTCCTTTTATTAACGACCCCTCCAAGAGTTACAATGTATGATCGAAAAGTACAGTGAATGATAAATAAAAAGATTTTATTACAGTAAGAGACACATTGCCATTAACCCCCCTCAAAATACTCGCCCTTGCTTCGAACATTTATCCCATCATTCTTGCCACTTTCTAAAGCAGTTCTGGAAGTCCTCTTCCATGAGTGTCTTTGCTTCATCCTCCATCATGACAATATTCCATGTCACATATCACTTCTGGTACAGCAATTACTGTGAAATAAAAACATTACTGTATGTCCTCATCCACCTTATTCACTGATCTGGCATCATGTGACTTCTGGCTCTTCCCCAAAGTCAAAATGATCATGAGAGGTAAATGTTTTGAATCGATTCGGGACATCGAGGCAGCCATGACAGTGCAACTAAAGACACTCACACAAGAAGACTTCCAGAACTGCTCCAGAAAGTGACAAGAATGATTGGACCAATGTGTTCAAAGTGAGGGAGAGTGTTTTGAGGGGGATTAATGGCAATGTGTCTTTTACTGTAATAAACTTTTAAATTTAAACATTCACCATATTTTTTGATCACACCTCATACTAAAGTAGCTGATAATGCAGCTCCAGCTGCAGCCAGCTTCAGCACTGTGAAAAGTAAGGACATCATACTCGTCAGTGCAAGCCTGTCCCATGTAACCTTGGTCATAGGGTCTCATTAATCACAATATATTTTCCATAGCAATGAAATTGTACATTCAATAAAAAGCAATTGCTCTTAGCAGGAGTAAAACCCCAGGAGATGGAGCAGGAGAACACTATTTTTTATAATAGCTAGAAGACCTACGTTCTATTAAAAGAAAATACAGCAGGAAAGCATAATATAAAAGATGAGGCCTTCCTGAGAGCGGGCTCCGGAGGGTAACTGGGCTTGTTGGCTGTGGGAAGGGTTGTACTTTCTGCGTCTTTCAAGGTAAGAGGAACTAGTCGATGAGCAGAGCTCTGGTGATTGGTCCCGTTTGTCACACGGCAGTATCTTACCTTAACAGTGCAGTGGAAAGTAATAATTATAATAGTAGCAATTGACAGCATGTATTGACTACTACATGTCACACTGTATTAAGTACCATTCATGCTTTATCTCATTTAATCCTCACAGTACATCTCTCATGGAAACCTTACTGTTATCACCATTTTTAAGGTCAGTGAACCAAGGCTTCATGGCTTGTCCACTATCACAGCTCATGCATCTCTGATTCCAGGGCCCAGGTTTTCAGCCAATTGGTTCTGTTGTCTTCCAAATCCTGGGCTCCAGTTTATCTCCAACAAGGGTGTAGTCATTGGTCACTGGGGAGAAATCATTGTTAAAGGTCATGATCTCTCTTTGAAATTCATGTGGAGGTTTTAAGGCTTCAACTCAAAACTCAAAAAACTTGTGAAAGGGATTGAAGAAGGTCAATAGGAATAGGCCAGACACAGGACAGTTGTAAAATACAGACTCTGGCCTAAGAAGCTGAGAGTCTTATTATAGCCTTTCCCCATATGCAACCTAATCGGAAATTGGATTTTGTGGTCCAAATCTGAACGATTCAGAAATAGTGGAGCTCATATTGAGCTCGATAAGGAAAATTGTCGTGAAAATGTCCCACACGGGCCTGTATTGGAGTATGTCCTTCATTTATATTGGATGAATAGGCAGTGGCTTGATGCATTGATGGATGCATTTTAGGTGATAGAATACTTCAGGTTGACTCCAAAGTCCAGGCAAGATTTGGACATGTGTGGAAACAGGAGTGAAGCTTGGAGTTGATTCACCTGCATCTGACTTGCCACAGGGGTGTCCATCTCAGTTTGGCTACTTACTAGCTGTATAATTTGGGGGCAAGTCCTTAATTTCTCTAAGCATCAGTTTCCTCAATCTTAAATTCACGATAATAATGTCCATTCTGTTTAAAGAATACAGCGAGGCGAGGTTCCTCTCCAGATCGTCGCATGGCTTCCTTCTCAGCATTTGGTTCTCGTCTCCCTGCGTCAGCTGCTCAGGAAAAGCTTCCTGCTCTCCTCACGTCCGCTCTTTTTTGTGCTCTACACACTGTCTGTCTGCTCCACTGCCCCCTTTTATATTATTCAGATAGTTGTCACTCTCTGTACCAAACATATTTTTATATTTGTATGTTTGCTGGCCTGTCTCACTGAACAGAATGCAAGCTGTGTGAGGCGGGGGCATTTGTCTTTTTTGTTCACAGCTGTGCCCCCAGTCTTAGGACAGTGACTGTCACAGGATAGGTGCCCGATAAATGCTGCTCTGAGGCATACTTGCATGAATGAAAACGTGGTGGCCACAAGGATGTTGGTTAAAACTACAAATGCCCTTAGAGACTCTGATTCAGGGGATCATTTGGGGGTTGGAGGGGAGGGGAGTGGATTCCAGGAAATGCGAATTTTACAAAGTTCTTTATGTGATCCTGACTGCGCCACTAGGTTTCAGAAAGATTACGTGATAAAAATGGCCTTTACCCTCAGGCAACTTTCAGTCTCCAGGGACAGACACCGTCACTGCTTAGGGGAGGAAGGAAAGGATCTCCACCGATTGGATCCTCACAGGCCCAGCCTGGGATTCCTCGGGCCTTGCTGAATTACAAAGAAAAAGACAGACAGAAAGAAATGCTTTAAAGAAACGAAGGAAGAGGCGGCAATGGGAGGGCGGAAGCAAAGACAGGGTGGGGCGAAGGAGTACCCAGTAAAGCACCCCCTTTGCAGCGGTCTGTTAGAACAATGATAAAGAAATAAAGAAGGCAAATGCAGAAGAAACAGATGTAGCTGCCAGAAGTTAAATACACATCTGTTAAGAATGCTCTTCTCATATGCCGGGTCAGAAAAATATGTACAAATGTAGCACCTTGCTGATTGACAGGAAAACCTTAGTTCTGGCACTGGGAATCTTGTTTTCTTGACAGCGCTTTGTTTTAAAGCTGGAGGCAGAGAAATGTCTTATGCATGTCCTTAAACTGGAAGGCCTTTTGTTCAGGACACTTATACCATTTGCAGATAATGATGTGCATAGCAGTTTCGGCTGTCTCCATATGCATTTTTATGTTTTTTTATGACAGCTCTGCGTACTGAACTAAAAGGCCATTTAGAACTGTCAGGCACTGACAAGCATTACCCTTTACATTTACAATTCTGTTAGCGTGCATTGTCAGGTGGGCTCACCAGACTGCAGAAATGTGATTTCCTTTGAAACCTGTGTATGACTTTAATTTAATACAGCAGCCTCACAAAAAAAAAAAAAAAAAGAAAGGAAAAAAAAAAGACAGTGAGCCCAAGAGAGCTTTATTAAGTATTCTTTTCCATTAATCTACTTTTTTTTTTGTTTTTATAAGACCCTTTCTTTCTTCCTCAACTTCTTTCTTCCTCTTTCTCACCCTTCTCCTTTTTTCCTCGCGCTGTGGAGAAGACCTGTGCGTCATGAAGAAAGGCAGCCAGCCTAGGGAAATGACTTTACCTGTCCGAGCCAGGCCAGACCATCTCTTAGTTTTAAGATGGCCTGAGGTTAATTTTCAGTCAAATCAAATTTTAAAAGATGTTTGACTCGGTGTGGGGCTGGGCGAATATTCAGGACCCAGATGGTGGGGGTTATGGGGAGAACCTACTTCATCCAGCTAATGACATATCACTCCTCATTGTCACTGCCACCTGTCTTTGGGAGTCCCTTTCTCTCCCCAAAGATACTTCCTTCAATAGTATGGAGAGCCGGCCCAATAAAAGGTGCTGACACGTGCACGTTAAGTGGCGGGAAAGCAATGGGAAATGGTGGTTTTGCACTGCAAGGTTTTGTAGGCCAGCTGTGTGTGCGCATGAAACACAAGTTTCAGCTCACGCTGGGCTGAACTGACATGCTCACCACGTATGTGCTAACCGGAAACAGATTTACAAAAAGCGACCAGGCTTGAGTTTAACGGACCTCTTCTTGCCTGACCCGTGTATATTCGGGGTGTGGTCATGAGCTGATGAGAGTTCTAGCAAAAGAGGGGGAGCTGAGTTGCAAACGGGTAGCAGCTGTAAATATTTCTGATATACTGCTTAAAGAAATCACAGAATACAAAAGGTTTGACATCTGCAGCCTCCTTTTTGCAACCCAATGTTTTAGTCGTAATTTTGCATTTTTTAATCTCATAAACATTCCGCAGATGGTAATAAGCCTCTAATCCCATAGTCCCAGACCTGCTTCTGGGGGTCCACAAAGCCGTTTGGTCATCAAGGTAGATTTTCCTGAGAAGCTTGTCTTAACTTAGCCCTTAATAAAGCATAGGATTTGGCTAGGGAGAGAAAGGAGGTAGGCGAATAGAGCTTCCAGAAAATACTGGTCTACAGATGAAATTTTGAGGACCTAAGTTTTTGACACATATATTTTTTGTACTTTCTAAAATGGATATGCACAAAGCCCAGCCAGTCTTAAGTGTGTGACTTGACAAATTTTGCTTTGCTTAAAACCTTAGACCCACACGCAGATCAACATGTAAAACGTTTCCAGCTCCACAGAAGTTTCCTGACTTGAGTACAAAATTCGTCATCCCCTTTACCAAGTTTTCCAGGAAGGCTGGGTAGGGCATACTGGGAGTTCTACATGTGGTATCAGATCATATTTTGTGTTGACCTGCTAACGTGATGACTCTTCAGAAAAAGAACTCAACTCAGTGGGGTAGGAAGTTCTTTCCCCTTCTTTTTTCATTCTAAGAAGTGAGAACACCCTCCCTCCCTATCCAGCTTGATGTGTGAGTGGCAAAAAGTGTTACTTGGTATCTACATGGCGTCCTAATTTCACTCATGCCTGCAGGTCCTCCTTTGGGGTCATGACTTTGGGCTAAGCATTGCCCTTTGTGTTAGGAACTTTGAAAAATTGTATTTGTTCCCTTCTCTCTGTGAGGAGGGTCACATCAAGTCCCAACACCTTTCTTTCAATTTGCTAATCAGTAGCTTTCTTCTCTGGCAAAAGAGGTGGAATGAGGCCCCCAGGCCCCAGATGAAGGGTGGAGGCAAGAAAGAGAGCTGGCTCTAACAGGGAAGCAGAGCAGGGTGAGGGCTTGGAGAGTCTGCGGTTTTTTTTTTAGAGAGGACTCCAGCTCTGCCATGCACGCAGGCTGCCTTCCCCAGGCCCAGGGCGAGCCACACTGACTGAAGCCCCCTCCTGGAGGAGAAAAGGTAAAAGAGAAAACAAAATCCATATAGCGTACTCCCCCTCAGCCCCTCCTTTTCCGTCTCCTCTGTGTCACTAACCCCCAATGCCCTGCGGGAACCAATTACAGTATTCTAATGAGTGCAGCTTCCAATAACTGCATTTGGCGGGCATGTTACCTCCTCTTCCACATGCTGACCGCCACCACCTCATCTCAGATCACCTTTCCCAGCGAGGCAGCCACCTGCCTGGGGCTTGCCAGCGAGCTGAGCATCTCCCTGCAGAGTCACCAGGGACAGGAGACCACAAGAATGGCTGTAGGAATACTCCTGTTTGCAGAATGCAAAGGGCTGTGGGCCAAGCTGGCAAGGAAATGAGCCGCTCAGGTTGAGGACTTCTGACAGACATGCTTCCTCTGCTTGAAATAACCTGTGGTGACTGAAATTAAAAGCCACTTTTAAGAAAAGTGCCCTATGACCTAGCTATGACTACAGAGCAGGGGTAAGATGTAGCGGTCATGAGCATGGGAGTTAGGAAGACTTACCTGCGATTCATGTCTCTATCACTTTCTAGCTGTGTGACCTTGAGCAAGCTCTTTAATTCCTGAAATGAGCCTCAACTTCATCGTCTATAAAATGGGAATAATAATAATAGGGCCTACCATATGGGGTGGTTGCAAATGTTTACATAGTGGATGCTAAGCTTTTTGCATTGTTTCTTGGCTCAGAGACTAAAATGGGGTTAAGGTTATTCTTATACAGTGTGGTCTAATAAAGACAGAAATAAATATGAAGAACATGGATGCTTGTCACTCTCTGGCAAAGCTCTGCCCCCTCCACCTGGCTCTGTTCCCATCTCTGCCCAAGCCTGGTCCCAGGACTACTCAGCACCATGGTGTACCCCTCCCTTTTGTGAAGCCATTACAAAGCACGTGATAACTCTTGGTGTATTTAGAAGTAAACTCTCCCAGACATAGCAGTTGACAAGGGTACTTTTTTTTTTATGTGTACAAATGTAGGTATGAAAATGCATAAGAAGGCATTGACCAAGGTCTTCCCCAGGTGAGGCGTGGGAAAGGAGATAATTCCATTTTATACTGACTATTCTTGGATTGTCCAAATCTTTTAAAACAAGAATATATTCAGGCACTTCTTATGCAATAAAAAAAGAAGTAATAAAGATGTGTTTACATGGTTCAAAGTTTAGAGGCCACGGTGTTGCTGTTTGGGGTCCCTAGAGGTTCCCTATACCCTGCAGCACACTGCCCACCCCCCCAAACTGAGCCATTCCACACCCACCTCTTACAAAGCAAAACGACCAACCTTCATCACTCTGCCGCTTCTTACAACTGCTTTCTTGCGGGTTCACAGGAGACTGTGTCACTCAAGCCTCTGATCCTTTCTACCCATTGATTTTAAGGATTTTGGAGTTTTATAATTTTTTAAAGCATGGGGCAGGGGAGAGGGAGGGAGGGAGGGAGGGAGAGAAGGGGGGGGGAGAGAGAGAGAGAGAGAGAGAGAGAGAGAGAGAGAGAGGGATTCCAAATTGCTTGTAAAGAAAATCTAGATTTACAAATAGAGAATTTGGAAAGTGGCTATTGCCTTTGTCAGGACAGGTGGGAACATACGGAATCATTTCTTTAAGCCTTTGGCTCCCTTATGCATGCACACATCTGCTTCCCGCTCGTTAGTCTCAGGAAGGAGACCAGGAGGCAGTATTGGTCAGCGCCGGCAATTAAAAATCAATACCAAATGCAGAGAAACTCTCTCTAGTGCCAAGCCAAGTCAATGAAAACTAGCAACAGGTCTGCAGAAATCTGATGGGAACTCCCCCTGCACAGTGCTGTTCTCAGTTTGCAATTATAAACTCAAGTTGGTAGAGAAATCAGCATCTGTCTTAGGGAGTTTGTGTTCTGTCTGGCCCTCTACGTGTGTGAAAGACCGTCTTAAAGTGTTTGTCATCAGGCTGGGAGAGAAGACCAAATCCACAGAACTTTGGTGTGTGACACAGGTTGGTGCCTAAGGTGAGAAGCTGATCTCAGAAAGGTGAGGGGAAGATGGCACGCCTCAACGGGTGTCTGAGCCTGCTGAGAGTAGAGTAGAGGCTTGCCTCTCCCTTCCCGGTCCTCCAGTGGTCCTGTCTTCCTGACCTAGTGACTTTGCACATGCTGTTCCGTAAGCCTCCAACACTCTTCCCCCAACTCATTGCCTCACTGACTCCTGCTCTCCCTTCAAGTTACAACTCCTAAGCCCCCTGCTCAGGAATGTCACCCTTGACGTCCCCAAATGCCCACCAATTATAATTTATCTCCTTGGTATTTTTTTCTCATAAACTTAAGTTATTTCTCTTCATAGCACTTATCAATCACAATTTATAATCACATGTTAATTTGTCAGATGACTTTATTTAATGTCTGCCTTTCCAAGATTATTAAACTCTCTGAGTATAGGATTCTTAATTGTTTTATCTTCCTGTTCAGTGCTTAGCACAGTGTCTGGAGTATAGTAGATGCTCAATAAATATATGTTAGATAAATGGATAAATTAGCCAAATAAATGAATTAATCAATTGCCATAGGTATCCTATCACACATGCTTCTAAGTCTTTACTTCCTCTGCCTTATCTCCCTGAAAGCTTTTCTTCTTCTCTCTTGATCAAATCCCCCTCAGCCTCAACACCCAGTAACAATGATGAGAGGGTTGATGATATTAAACACCTCTGGATCCTGTACTAAGCATTACATTACATGTAATCACGTTTGATCTTCATAACTCTATTGTTCTTATCAAATATCAAAGCGCAGGCACTCGTGCTCGCTTCGGCAGCACATATACTAAAATTGGAATGATACAGAGAAGATTAGCATGGTCCCTGCGCAAGGATGTCACACAAATTCATGAAGCGTTCCATATTTAAAAAACAACAACAACAAAAAAAACGCAGGCACTCAGAGACCCTCCAGGAAGGCAGCCTGCCATCTTGGATCCCCAGGCTTGCTGGGGCGTGGAAACAGTGGCCGGGCCTTGGTGGTTTGCACGTGGCCTCCCTCCAGTGTGTCTGTATTTCAAATGAAAGGGCAGGGCTGTGGCTTCCTTGCTTTTGTAATTTTCCCCAGCACCCTGGGACTGCTGGATTCTGCTGAGGAGGGAAGCGCAGAGACAGACGTGTTATTGCTTTTCTGATGCTTTCGGTTCCCTGGTCCTGGAAGGGGGGCTACAAGCAGGGAAGAAGCCGGGGATATGAGGTAGCTCAAGCCTATGAAGATACAAGGTGGGTGGTGGAGAAAGTAGTTTGATTTGTGAGGCAGTAAAAGTTATTATTCCCACCCCACCCCAACCCCCATTCATACACTCCGCCTCCATCTTCTGCAGGAGCTCCCAAAGCACAGAGGTGACGGGAACCTTGTCCTCAGAGGCCAGCCTGCTGTGCCCAAGCAGCCCTGGCCATTAACAGCCTCAGTTTCCTCATCTGTAAAATGGATGTAAGAATAATTCATCAAGTTTCATGAGGATTCAATGAAAGAGCGTGTGTGAAGCCTCCACGTAGTGCCTGGCACAGCACCACATTTTCAACAGACATTAGCTATTATTTGTACTGTTTATTTACTGAATGCCTAAAGTGAAGCATGAGTCTAAATTCAAAATCAGATCTTTCCGATTCCTAACTGTGTTCATTTCGAATCACCCCATCAGCTTCAACTACAGGACTGTTTCCTGCACAGTGAACAGAGGGTGGAGAGGTGTGGGAGAAGGGAAGATTAATTAAGAGTCGTAAAAAAAAAAATTCACTGAATATCGAATGAATGTAATATTAACATACGTAATTACTTCTCAACTTCAGAAACTATAATATCAAAGATAAAAATCATGTCAACTTCAATCTTTTTCTCATTGTAGATTCAGACCATTACATTAATGACTAACTTTCTGAGCTGTATAATTTTCTCTTGGAAAGATACCTTTTCTTTTTTTTTTTTTGGAGCGAAGCACAGAAGCCAATTCCCAGGCACACCCTGGACTTGAGGGAGGAAAGGGAACCTCCCTGTTGAGGCCACTCCCTCTCCTCCCTACTGCTGTGATTGTCAGTGGGTCCACTCCCTTTGTGAGGAAACAAAGGCCATTAATCATACAGGCAGCCAAGTCTTCTTGCCTTTGGCTGGGCTGTGGAATTGGCTCCCAGGATTTCACTGGAAGCTGGGATCCCTGAGTGAGTGAGTGACTCCAATAATCCCCAGCCTCTGGGCGTTGGTTCCGTCCCAGAGAAGAGGTCCCCAAGTATCTTGCAACTAGGCCTTTGTTCATCTCAAACAGAGGCCCTCACCCCCAGCTCTCCCTCCTTGGCCCTCTGGCCTGAACCTTTCATCCGAGATGACAGTGTGGAAACTTCTGTCAGGAACTGAGGCCGTGCCTCCTCCTGAGAGGAAAGAAATGAGAGATGTCCTGGCGATTTTTGTCATACCAAATTTGTCAGGACAGATTTGGGGCAAAGAGGAGGACCCCATTTCTCAGATGCGATGTTACACAAAGTCAAAATGGCTACTAAATGAACCAGAAATTGTGCTCTCTTTTGCCAGCCCTCTGAAACAACGAATAGAAGGGGAGAAAACAAAGTAGTTTGTCTTGTCCCCTTTTTCTCTTCTTTTTCTTTTCTTTTGGCACCCACTCACCCCTCTTTCCAGCCCCTTCCCCCTACTTCCTCTCCCCTTCTATTATATATCCAGTTCTGTTGCAGGAGCTGCTCAGAGCACCCCTTCCCAAGGTAGCAGGCTTTTCTCTACACCTCTCTCTTGTCCCTCTTCCTGTATCAGGTGCAAACTTTTTACCTGTCCTCTGTGTCTTTCCTTCTGTTAGCTTTGACTCAGCCAACTAATTATGGGACCTTCCGTTTGTGCATTTGTTGCCCCAAGGTAGGCTGACTTATCATTGAGGCTACGTAAAATAGAGTCCGCAAAAGGTTGGCAGTATTCTTAGGGAGCGGCTGAAACTGAGGTTTCTGGAGCAGTCTGTGTGATTCCACCTGGGAGAAGTCTGCTCTGAATCCTGAGGTGTCCTGCACAGAGAAAATAGTCTTTCCCCGCCTCAAATCAAGTCTGTCCTTGACCTGGGACAAGACTTACAAATGGAGACCCATGTACCATATTGTCCAAATATTTGTTATAACTTCAGTTAACTATTAAAATACTTCTCCTAATTTGACAAATATGTCTTCATAACATCTTATAAGGTGCATTCTAATTTAGAATTCTTGGGCTCCTTGGAATTAGCATCAGAACATGGAAAAAAATGAGAGCTGACCCATGGGGCCCGGTTCTCGGTGCCCTTCCTTTCACACCCCCCGCGCCGGCCCACTACGAGGAGCCTCGTGGACACTGTGAACACCTTGGTCTTAATCCATTGTTCCAACAGCTGTTCCCCGTTCAGGACTTGGGGTGCCTTGTGCATGTGTCCCCATGGGAGAACAGACCAGAACAAGCCTGTTAGGTTCTAAAAGTGGGTGCAGAGTCATTTGGGTAGAAAATCCCCAGGTCTTTGGTACTAGAGTGTGGTCTAGAAGGAAGGTTGGCATAGGTTCCAGAAGGCACCTTTCCATGGCCCTGTGGGCAGGGCTTAGGGAGGTGCCTTCTAAAGCTCAGAGCCTTGGGCAGGGCTCTCCCCTACAGGGCAGATAGGCCTGTTACAGGTCTCTCATATGGGCAGCTCCACTAGGGAGCTTGCTCTAAGCCACTTAACTCCAGAGACTGTTGACTTAACAATGGCTAATGAGTTTTCTGGCAAAAGGGTGGGGGAAGCAAAGGAGTTCACAATAAGGTAGGTGACCCCTCCTGGACAACACTGACCAACACATTAATAAATGCATTATGAGTGAATTAACGAATGACCTCCTCGAATTTTATAA
Organism: Hipposideros armiger; assembly: GCF_001890085.2. Taxonomy (NCBI): domain Eukaryota; kingdom Metazoa; phylum Chordata; class Mammalia; order Chiroptera; family Hipposideridae; genus Hipposideros; species Hipposideros armiger. Next base: position 1,821,148 of record NW_017731561.1, read on the forward strand.
AAGGTTTCACATATGAAAGGAGGGACCACTGTGGATATTTCAGATAACTAGTAGCAGATGAGAGAAATCTTGGTGGATTTCTAAACTTTAAGAAGAACCTGCTGATTAGGTGACCCCTCTATAGGTGTTGAAAAAAGGACCTATTCTGTACCTAAGGTGTCCGTGGCTCTGCCCAGAGAATATATGCATGATGCTACTGAATCAAAGATTTTTAAAGCAGGGTTTCTCAGCCTAGTGTCACCATTGACATGTGGGGCAGGGTTGCTCTTTGCTGTGGGGACAGTCCTGTGCATTATAGGATGTTTAGCAGCATGCTTGGCTTTTAGCCACCAGATGCCAGTAACATTGCCCCCTACTGTAATCACCAAAAGTGTCTTCAGACATTGCCAAGTGTCCCTGGGTTAAGAACTAGTGTTCCTAAAGGAACTGAGTCTAGGTAGCCTGGCATCGTCTGCACCCAGCCAGAGTAACACCAAGCAGAAATCACAGCAGGCTTCGCTTTGCACCCAGATTTATCGGTAAAGGAAAATGAGAGTCAGGGGAAGCCAAACTAATGGTGTAGTTTGTTTTGTTTCATCAGCCTCTAAAATGCTATAGCAAATAGCAATTTTAAGATAGAAAATGAAGAGTAGCGATGTTTAAATCTTTGATAGCTTAGCTCTACTAATTTCTGTTCTTTGTATTTGTAGTGCTAGTGAATGAGCCAGAGTGAATGTGCTAAAAGTTCAACCGTAGAATGAGATAAACATAGAACGCGAAAGCATATGCCCAAAGTATCTATCTCTGCTCTAGCCTCATATGAGCTCTTTGGGGGATTCAGAATGTGTTATGTGGTACAAAGGCAACCCCCAGTTTCCAAGGCTTTTCTCCAGGCTGTTTTCCTACTGATCTTCCCATAAGGAAGTTGTGACTTAGTGGCATGCACATGTGTGCCTGTCATGACCTCTTGAAACTCGGACTTCATGAAGTTTCAGCCTGCGTGGCTGTGAATGTTATTTTGGGTCCAACAAACTGCCAGGATACGATTAGGCATATTTACTTGTGTTACAAGTACAAAAATTATTTACGCATGAGAGCACACAATTTTGCCTCTTCCCCACTTTTCCTGAGCAGGAAAGAATTGTTGTTTTGTTTTGTTTTGTTTTGCTAAGCGAGCTTCAAGAATCTTTTGTTGTTGAGAATCTACTTAGTAAAATTAAAGAAGGAGCTAGTTTAAACTATATAATAAAGAGCAAGAATGGGTAGGGAATAGAAGAAGCTATATTGACTTCGGATCCATGACAATCCTTGGAAGAAGCAAAGGAGGGAGAGAGAGATTTGGGGGGATAGCTGCCATACAACTGGAGTATGCTATTGTGGTCCAACATTTTTTTAATTAAAAAACATTTTTTAATTTCACTTTTTAATTTTAAGCTTACTTTTAAGGTTTCTCGTCCCATTTTAAGACTATGTGGTGTGAATAATAGAATAATAGAAATTCTTTAAAAAAAACAACAACGTTTAGCTACAGAATTGAGGTTTGTTTTCTGTTTTTGTTTGTTTGTTTGTTTTAATTTAAATGATACAATGTGAAGATTGTGAGCCATGTGGGCTCAAGGCTAATCCAGGGGCCACACCTAGAAGTGAGTGATTGTAGTAACTTCCCTCTCGGACTAATCTTCATACTTACTGTGAGGCCATGACTTTATGTCTAGTTCCTCTCTTAATTCGGTGCTTTGACAAGAAGGCTAAGGAAAGATTTGTCAGTCAATATGCAATCCACCAATCATTCATTAAATGACTATTATGTGACAGTACTTTGTGAGATTCTGGTGACGTTAAGGAGAGGAAGACAGTGCTTACATCCTTGTCTGTAAATAATGTTAATAAATACATATGCTTACCCACCTAGACGCTAAATGTGTATAGTCAAATGAATCTGGTGTTTTCATAACAACAGATCTTATTCCAGAATTGCACATAGCTTGCTGTTGAATTATTGAGATTTGCAGAATTTTAGAATTAGATTGCTGTCTATCATATGAATAACTTTGCGAGGGTTACACCAGTCTTCACAGTTTTTGGACATCTCTAAAATAACAGGGTTTGGAAAGATGTTTATTACATTTTGTACTTTCCATGCTACATCTGATATGGCTCCAGCAATGAGCAACACGGCGAACATAATGACTCAGGCTGAGAATCAGCACAATTTCAGGAGCAGGGCAGGCAGATGAGAAAGCGCCTCCATCTGATGCACGTCCTCCATTGTGTTTCAGCCTGATGCCACATCCAACTCACAGCTTTTTCCTGATCCTTAAACTTGCGGTGGGAAGGAGCCTTCTGCCGATTTCCTCCTCTGGGTTTGGGGGCATGTTCTATTCCACTAGCAGCCTCTCTGAGTTTTCCTCTGAAGCCCTTTCCTTGCCTTGGGTATTGGCTAACATTTTCCACTGGTCAGAAACTTTGTTTACACAGCTGATCTAGTTAATGGTTCATCTCCTCTGCTCTGTAGGCACTCCAATTCTACCGTCATCGTAACAATTAGGATTGGTTATTTTCCTTGGCAGGATTATTTCAGTAATACCGGATAACCAGATTGGATCGGTGATCGATCAGTTTGTTCAGTACTCATTCCAGTGAATAAAACCCACCAGGCTGCAAATGGTTGAGCTGTTATTGCAGTAGAGGCATGATGGGAATCAAAGCTTAGAGACCCCAAGAATTTCATAAAATCTTACTTTGCAACCAGGTGGTTGTCCTGTAATATACACTATACACTATTACCCATACCTCTCAGCCTCTCTCAATGGCAGTAGCTAGTTTTCTGTGATAACCATTTGTAAAGGTTGCCTTTCAAAGCCACTGGACTCAGGGAGGAGCCCAGTGGCCTAACTGCTGCTGCTCCAAAATGGTTAATAGTTGCTCATTTTTCTATTTCCATTTCTGTGTAAAATGCTGATATGGAAAGAATGTGGAGAGTCAGCATAATCTTTGCACTCATGAACACCGAAGATTGAGTGTTGAATCATAAATAAGGAAACTTAGTTTTTAAATATCTTTTGCTCAAAGGGAAAAGATGAATTAAAAAAAACAACAACTTGCTAGGTGCCTCAAAGTTTGCTAGACAAGTTGTTATGGAGAATGTGTCCATAAACTTCAAAATGTAGTTTTTTCCAAAAGAAAAATAGTATTTCAAGTTTGAGAGAGAGTTTTGCCACTGATTTGTTATGTGAGCTTAAAATGTCTTGTTTTGCATTTTTATTTCCAGTAGAACAAAAGTAATAATTATGGTTCTAGCTACATTACCAGAGTTATCATGAGAACCAAAGAGAACATTGTATGTGGAAGCACTTTCTGAAGTCTTGAGAGGTATTAAAAAGCATGAAGTGCTAACAGGGCACCCCAAATTGTGACATACATTGCTCATGGATGAGAGACCTGCTTCAGGAGTGTTCAGGGATTCACTTTAGGAAGTGGACATGAAACAGTGTTGAACTACATTGTGAGAAAGTTAATTCCTTCTTTTTCAATTCTCAGTCACCCTTTCTGATTCCTCCAAGAAGCAAGTCTTTCTTTGGGGCTAGCCTGCCTCCAGCACCTCTTTAACACGTGCTAATCTCCCTTTCCTTAAAGAGAGAACAGACCTCAGGCATGGAGCCTTGAACAGGCAGATGTATTTAGCTGGAGTTTAATAGTTTAATTTAATGGTTTCGCTTTTCTTGCTTGTGTATTTTTGTGGTAAACTGCTTAATGGCAAGTGGTAATGTTTTTCCATTAATAGCAGTGATATAAAGTTTTATTTCCGTGCAACTTTAAGTGGGAAAAAGGGCCATTTAAAAGAAAAATATTAAATAATAGTCAAGTGATAAGCGAATTTGACAAAAATTGCGATTGTGAGATGAATATGTTTGAAGTTTGGGAATGTATACACCAATAAGTATAGTGCATAGACCACGCCCTCACGTGTTTGTCTTAGAGAGAGTTCACTCTGTTTATGTTGCTGTGGTTCATTTCTCACCATCCTTGAATAATCCTTACGAAGAAACACTGGGGAAAAAGGAAAGACATTGGAACCTTCCGCTGCCATTTTAACTTCCACAGATAAGCCCACCCATTGAGAGAATCTAGGCGCTGGAATCCCCCTTACATCTTCTAAACTTTTCAACATTATGCATTGGCAGTGTTGGCTGTGCTAAAGAGACATCCCCTTCCCCAAGAGTCCAGTTTGTCTCATTAACCTTGGAGAGGGAGCCAGGCACACAGCGAATGACCTGGCACATTTGGACACATATATGTATTGTAGTATATCAACCTCATTCAGAATGAGTTTCATGATGAAATACATCTTGCTCCATCCTCTAGAGACCACATGAATTCGCAAACAATTACAATTTTGAAGAAGTTGTGGGGAAGCTAATCCCTTGTGATCAGAGTGTTTTCTCGCCATTTTTCTTCTCTCTCTCTCTCTCTCTCTCCCTCTCTCCCTCTCCCTCTCCCTCTCTCCCTCCCCCCTCACCTCCTCTTCCTCCCTCCCTTCCTCCCTCCCTCCCTTTCTCCTTCCCTTTTTCCCTCCCTCCCTCCATCTGTCTCTCCTCTTTCCCTCTCAGTTAAGAAGGGAATAGAGAAATCTTCACAGTTGTGTCAGAACAAGAAGGGCATTCTCTGGCCTGGAAAGTGTGTTGGTGGGTTTTAAAAACACTATTTCTGAAAATTTATGGATGAGCTCAATTTAGAAAAAGTAGGCAAAGCACATGATGACATCCAGTCAGCTTGGGAGTCTCTATATTTTTTTCCCCATTTGATGTTGTGTTGAGTAAAATCCCAAAGTAATGATTTCCACTTGTTTCTAAATAATTCTTGCTTAAGTGAGGAAGTCTTGAAGGAGAAGAAATACTAATAAAAACACCACTAGGATCATATCTATTTCTTTCAAGTATGTTCAACTCCAACCCAGAAAAAATAACTGAACCCTTTATCCTAATATTTAATGCTGTCTCTTCCTGTGGGCTCTTTTGTTAATTGGTGTATCTTTTTTTTCTGTAGTCTTCTAGCCTGTGTTTATATAATTATTGTTGCACATGTAGGTATTTGACACTTTAATAAGATATTATTGCACTTTCAGGAGAAACGCCCTTCTGCACAGTTCTTGCCTGAGCACAGGGAGCCTCTTCAGAGCAGCCGTTCGTTTCTGTTACGAAAGGCCTTCAAAATGCTGGATTAGAGTGGAGCTTGGAGGCGAGCGCCAATTATGTCATATGGTGTCAGTGCCCAGTTACCACACTAATAGGACCAGCGTTTTTATTATTTTTAATATTTTTGGTTTTAATTATTCCCATGTATACTTCAGGGCTCTCATTATGGAAAGCCAGAATTAGAATTGCCTTTTTTTTTTTGCCTAAACAGGACAGGGAATTTTTTCATAGTCTGATTTTTAGGAGTATCGAAAATATCTTCAAACAAACAAAACAAAACAAACAAAAACCTCTCCTCTTGCCTAGTCGCTGATGACAAAAGGGTATTTTGATGCCTGGCATGTCATAGGTTTCCAATCAATTTGTACTGGATGAATTAACTGAATAAGTAAACTAACACCACTTTTCTATTTTTTTATTCAGTTCAATTATATGCCTTTCCTATTTCGTAGGGTCTGGTACCATTCATGTTTATGTTACCTGAAAAAGTGAAATAGTGGCTCATTCACAGGAGTGCTATGTAATCTTTTAACATTTCCCACATTATTATCACGTGTTTACCTTATGGAGTGATAATGAAAGTAAATTTGTTGTGAATTTTGTAGTTTTTGTTTGTTTGTTTGTTTTTTAAGATTTTATTGGGGAATTGGGGAGGGGAACAGTGTTGGGGAATTGGGGAAGGGGAATCATTGTGTTTTCCCAGGACCCATCAGCTCCAAGTCAAGTTGTTGACCTTCAATCTTAGTTGTGGAGGGCGCAGCTCAACTCCAAGTCCAGTCACCGCTTTCAATCTAGTTGCGGGGGGGAAGGGGGGGTCCACTATCCCATGAGGGAGTCGAACCCGCAACCTTGTTGCTTAGAGCACGCGCTCTCACCAGCTGAGCTATCTGGCTGCCTATTGGCAGCTCCACAGCAGCTGAGCGCGGGTGCAGCTCACTGGCCCATGTGGGAATTGAACCGGCAACGCTGTTGCTCAGAGCTCATGCTCTAACCAACTGAGCCACCCAGCCAGCCCTGGAGATTTTATTTTTGAGTTATTTGTTTGTTTGACTAGAACAGGGGTCAGTCAACCATGGGCCCACATGCCAAATTCAGCTTGCCCCATGTTTTTATAAATAAAGCTTTATTGGAATGCAGCCACACCTGTTACTTTACATATAATTTAAGATAGTTTTGGCTGCATGACAAAGTTGAACAGTCACTTCAGAGACCAGATAGTCTACCCAGCCTAAAATAATTACTATCTGGTCTTTTACCGAAAAAAATTTACTGACCCTTGGACTAGAGTAAAGGGATTTTAGAGGTAGATAGGAGTTAGAATAGTATTGCATTCCTCAAATTCTACTTAAAGTGTTAATTCAAAGTTTGGCTTTCTATTGGCAAAGATCTATGGGCTTGCCTTTATAAAGTCTTAATATAGCATAGACGATAATAATATATCAGTTTATTAATAGTAATTCATTTTTACTCCAATTTTTAATAGTAATGAAAGTAATAATAGTTGTGACAATATGCAACCTTTTTTGATAGAGTCAGCAGATGATCTTTCCTGGGATTGGTGAGGTGACATTTGCATTCATAAAAATCAGCTACAGTCCTTTGCATCAAGATTAGACCAAATGTATGAATGTCACAAAATGAGTCTTTGCGTTCTTTCCCCCAAATGGCTCGACTTCAAATAGCAGTATCAAGGCGTCTCCCAAAGGTTTGCACATTGTCTTGTTTCTTGGAGATCAGTCTGAGTACTGCTTAAGTGCTAGGGTACTTCCGGCAGGAGTAGCAAAGAATGCTCCCTGAAAATGTGAATGCTACTGTCAGAGACCTGCTGGCTAACTTGGGGGCTCAGCTATTGGAGGAGTAAGTCCTGTGACAAGGAGGATGTATTTGGTTTTCTCCACTACATCGCAGCTCAGGCCCTTGGGCTATGTGTCTATACTATGTGATGACTCTGGGCCAGTGAGATTGTATCCACATGGCAGCATCCTGAACCTTGCTAGATGCCAGGGGGAGCCCTAGGTACTGCAGTAGAAAGAAAAAAAAGGGATTTGGTCAAAGTAGCCAGCCCCCTCACTCAAGAAAAGAAAGTAATAATTAATTACCATTTTATTTGTGTCTGTTACATGCTAACGTCTGACCTAATTAAATCTATCCTGCAACTAATGGCAGCTAATTGAGTCCTACCCACAACCCAAAAGTATATGGTTATCCACATTTAAACATAAGAAAGCCGAGGCTCAGAGAGGTTAAGTAATTAGCCCAAGGTTACACAGCTGGTAACTGACAGAGCAAAGATTAGGCTCCAAAGACTTTGTTCTTTAAAATGCTAAGGGAGGGACTTTTTGCAGAGGATTGAGTTTCATGAGTAGGTGATGTCATTTGACCTCTGTCCTGGAGTTGTTCAATATAAAAACCACCTCTTCAAGGAAGTTATACTAGATGACCTCAAGCAGAAAGAATTTGTGCTGTATTAAATCTAGGAAGATTCTCCCAGTCCACCTGGCTACTCTTTGGCATATGATGATTCTTTCCTACTCAGAGTCAGTCCGATACCCTAATGTGAGAAGTACAACCTGGACTGCCCTGCCTTTGACTACATAAGACATCAGGTCAGGGGAGGATGGATGGTCAGCAATTCCCAGCTTTTCAGGCGATGGTACAGCAGCCCCAGAGTCTCTGACTCAAATGCAAGACTTCCTAAAGCCTCTCGAAGCCTCCCCCTGAAACCCTATGGGTTTGCTCCTCCTGCCAAGTTCCAGGGAATGCTGGCAGGGCATCTAAATGAGGAAAATGGAGTTAGAATCAGAAATGGTACAGGACAGAGGGGAAACACACAAACACAGCATGTGTTAGATGGACACACACACACGCCACATATGAGATGGACACACACACACACACACACACACACACACACACACAGTCCATGTTAGATGGTGAAACTGGCCTAAGAGCATGAGTTCCAAAGGAGTGGGCAGTGTTCATCCTCACAGTGTCCCGGATGACTGTGGGCTCTGACTCATTCCTTAAATTCCATGTTTGATGGTCAAGCCTTTCTCCTGTGCCCTGGGTCTTAGATAAGCTGCCTGTGATCTCAGAGCAGCACCCAGAACCTTTTTGGGCAGCTGGAAGAAACCATCCGGGAAGCTTGGGGGTCCTGTGAAAACCCTCATCACCAGGATTGAGATTTTTTTTTCCCAGAAGGAAGACAGAGACACAGACTGTCCCCCCAAATAATCATCCCCGTTATGTATTACAATGCACAGTATCCTTATTACCAATGATTAGTTTACATTTAAACATCACTCTGCTGGGCAGTGCGCTCAGAGCCTTCCACGCATCATCTCATGAGATCATCCCAGTGGCCCTAAAAGTTAAGTGCTATTGTTCTGCTCATTTTAGAAAGAATTACTGAGGTGCAGGGCTGCCCTGGCCAACACAGTAGCCACTAGCCACATGTGGCTTTTGAGCACTTGAGATGTGCTGTGAGTATAAAATATATACAGGATTTCAAAGACTTAGTACAAAAAAGGAAAAAGAAAAACAGAATGCAAAGTACCTTATTAATACATTTTAATATGAGTTCCTTATTGAAATAATAATATATTGACAATATCAGATTAAACAAAATATTAAAATTAACTTTATTTTTTCTTTTTTACTTTTTCTAGTGTGGCGACTAGAAAACTATAAATAATGTACACATGTGCCTCACCTGTGTGGCTTGTGCTCCGTTTCTATTGGACAGCTCTGGTCTAGGGCAGAGGTCAACAAACTACAAGTGTGGCCCGCAGCCTCGTTTTGTACCACTTACAAGCTAAGAATCATAAAGTGATTTTTCCATTTTTAAAGGGTTGTAAAATTAAAACAAAACCCAAAACAATAGGTAACAGAGGTTGTATTGGGCCCACCAAGCCTAAAATATTTGCTATCAGCCCTTTACAGAAAAGGTTTGCTGCCTCCTGGCCTACATGACTAAGTGACAGGCCTCAAGCCCAGGACCATTGCCCCCAAATCTGTGTTTCATCTATTCTGAATACCAGCTCTATACTGGATGCCAGACATTGCATGGAACCTTGAGGCACAATGCCTTTTTTAATTCCGAGATTAAGTAATATCAATTAGTAATGTTTACTAATAATGTTATTATAATACTACGTAGGCTTAATAATGCTGTCATATCCATTATACAGATGAGCACATCTAGGCATGTCTTAAGTCACACAGGTAATGAATGATGGGACTGGGATTGAGTCTACTCTTCCTGAAAGGTACAGCTATAAGCCCTTGATACCTTGTCACTGAATTCACGGGTAGTCAGGGCGCCTTCTTCATTAATCGGCACTGAGTTACCTACTCGCTGAGTGTTGCCTGTGGTGTTTTGGTCCTCCCTGGTGTAGTCTGATCCACAGGTCAACAAATTATGGCCCACAGGTCAAGTTTGGCCCCATTGTCTTTTTTTGTGTGTTTAATAAATAAGGCTTTACTGGACTGCAACCCTGCCCTTTTGTGTGCACATCGTCTTGGGGTGGCTTCTTGCTACAAGAGGGGTTCACTGATTACAGCAGAGACCATGCATCCCACAAAGCCAAAACCATCATTATTGGGGCCTTTACAAAGAAAGTGTGCTGACCCCAGTCTAACCCGTTTAGGACAGGGGCCACACCTGACCCAGGTACAGTGTGGGGTTGGCAAGGGCCCATGAAACATGGAGTGGGAAAGTGAGTGAGTGCGTGGTGGGTGGGAGCCCGGGGACCACTCCCCCCTCTGCCCTGTAGCCCAGAGCTCACTTTGTGTGTGCACACACATAGTCACCACCCTGACATGTTGCCATCTCTCTAATTGCTGCTGTTGGGATTCTCCCATATTCTTTCCCCACTTCCTTCCGTAATAGTTACTTGACCAGGAACATGTGGATTGCATTTCACTTAAAATACACAGGGAATTTAAAATTAGAGGAAAACATGTTTGGCAAAAACGAAAATACTTTGCGAACCATCTGGGGTGTTCTCTTGTTTGTACTGCAGCTGAGGACCACTGTCGTCCACAGAGAAACGATTTTCATAAAACCATCATTAGTTTCAGGACAATGGGACTCCTCACGCTTCAGCAAAACCAACAGGAGTGTGCACTATTGGCCTCCCCGTGGCTTGGGAAAGGGGTTGGCAGCTGACGGGATGTGAAACAAAGGTGGCGATCCAAGAACATTTTGAGGAGAGCCATGGCAAGAACTGTTGCATGAGGTTGCTGTGTGCCATTTCCAAACTGAGTAATAAGAGCTGCCATTACTGAGCATTTCCTATGTTCTGGGCACTTTCCTAAGCACCTTCTACTCTTCACCTCAATGCATCCTCCCAACAGCTGTGTGAGATGGGGTTCTATCACTGTCCACATTTCAACCTGAGGAAACTGAGAATGAGGCGCCGAAACCATTTTCCCTGAGGCCACACAAGTAGTCAGTGGCAGAGCCAGGACTTGAACCCAGAACCAGGGCTAGCTAACTCCAAGGCCTGGGTCCCTTGTTATTATTCTACAGCAGGCTGCCTGTCAATTCCACCAGCTCTGCTTCCCATGCCTGGGACCCATAGCAGTGCTGGGCACATGGTAATCACTCAGTAATTACTCAATTCCTCATTAATATACTAAAAAACAGGCATTTAAATATATGCTGGGCAGTGTGATAGGCGAGAGGTAGTCAGGGCTGATCTAAGACAGACAGCTTTAAGTAAACTTTATTAATAAAAAAAAGAAGACGTACTAACTATCTCAGTATCTAGAGGGTTCCAAACTCATAGAAGCTTTGTCCACCTTACTCCCTTTGCTTATCCATTCCCTTTTCCTTGGAGGATGAAATATTTATTTTTCTCTCTTATTTCTCTGTCCTTCTTGCTCTGCCCCTTACTCCCCCCCCTCCAAATCTCAGCTCCAGAAACAGTCTACATATTGTGAAAAAGATTCCTTAGACCACAGGAGTGATGTAACTCCAGGCCTGTTTTCTCTCTCTCACACACACATAATATTGGATATGAGTGAGATTTTTAAAAATTGGTTTTCAAATGTGATGAAAAGAGTGTCCTTTTCACCAGAACAAAACAACCCCTAACGCTGACGCCTCCTTCCTGATATGGTTGATCTCCAAAGATGAGGAAATCTGTGCATTGGGCCACAGCCTCCAACCAAGTATGAGGGACAAAAGGAAACTATGGATTGGAAAGACCTTTGATGTCCAGAATGAAGCTGGCGGGTCCCTCTGGGCTCCGGAGGCTGTCGTTAAAGACAAGGCCTGTATTTAGATGGGCAGCGGCCCAGGAGGCTCGCTTGCAATCCAGCTGATATGACAGGGTTTTTGCCATGGAAAGTGTTCGCATTGGAGCGTTTCTCAGCGAGTCACTGGCCATCAATTACTTAAGAGTCAGATCTTGGCCAGAGGCCCCGGTTCCACAAAGTATGTCATTCTGTGTTCACAGAAATGGAGTTTACAGTCCTGCCGCTAAATTAAAACTGGTGCTTCCAAATTAAAAGCAGACAGGACAGATGTGCACGGAAGAAACGGACACTCACATCTTTTGTGAATCAGCTAATCGTGGTGCCAGAACTTGAAATCAGCTTTTCCTATAGAGGCCTCAAACGGCACCACACCTATGGAAACCGCATTCAATGAGGTGGAATTAACATTTTACCAGATAGCTCTGTCACTCTGCCATCTGGAGAGGGATCAAGAGCTCAGCAAAGCCCCAAGTCCTAAGGACCCTGCAACATGGGAACATGGGGTCAGCACCTGAGGGCGGCCACGTCTAGCTTGTCCCCTCGCTGAGCAATATGGAGCCATTTAGGACACGAGCAAGGGAATGAAAAGCACATGAAAACAAGCAGGCCACTCCTAAGGACGTGGGACTCAAGCACGACCCCAAAACATTGGGACCTGGCACTTGTCAGGGGAAAATGATGAAAAATAAGGCTTACAGTGTTCTGTCTGCCCTGTTAATCTATTCACGATAGAAATATTAAGCTTTAGTTTATTGAGCTCTTATTATACGAGTACAACATTTGAATACTTTAATATGATCATGTGACTCCCTGCTTGCTTACAAGCCTTCAGTGACTTCCCACTGCCCTCATGATCAAGATCAGCATCATTTTGGGGTCACTAAGGCCAGTAGGGTCTGGTCCCTGTGCCTTCTGATCCCATCTCTACCTCTGTTTCTCTGCTCCAGACACACTGGATTTCTCCCCCACACCACATTTTCTTCCATTTCTAGTTGTTGCGTTTGCTGCAGTGTTTTCCAACCATTTTTTTTTTTAACATCTTTATGGAGAAATAAGTCATATACCATAGATTCACCCATTTAAACTGCATAATTCAATGGTTTTTAGTATATTCACAAAGCTGTGCAAACATTACCATGGTGTATTTTAAAACGTTTTTATCACCCCCAGAAGGAACTCCCTGCTCATTAACAGTCACTTTCCTTTTCCCCCCAACCTCCCTCCACCTCCAGCCTTAGGTAATTACTGATCTATTGTTGCTCTAGTCTTTCTCCTGTTGTGGACATTTCTTACAAATAGAATTATACAATACATGGTCTTTTGTGACTGGCTTCTTTTACTTACAATGTTTTTAAGGTCTAGCCACGTTGTACCATGTATCAGTATTTTGTTCTTTCTTATTGTCAAATAATATTCCATTATGTGGATTTGCCACATTTTGGTTTTCTATTCATCAGTTGATGGAGATTTTTTGAGTTGTTTCCACTTTTTGATCTTATAAATAATGCTACTGTGAGCCTTCACATACAAGCTTTTGTGTGGATATGTTTTTGTCTCTTGGGTATATACTTAGGAGTAGAATTTCTGGGTCGTACTGTAACTCTATTTTAACATTTTGAGGCAGCCATCATCTTTTTGACCTAACATTAACTACTACTCCTTTTTTTAAGCTTGAACAAAAGTATAATTTCCTCACAAATGAATTCCTGTTCTTTTGTTCTCTCCTGAGTTGAGTGCCCCAGTTACATTTTTCGCATAACTTGCTGTCTTTTCCTTCATTATCTTATCCTAGTTAGTTATTATACTTTATGTGCATCATAATTTTATATATGTCTGTCTCTTACTAGACTATATGTTAGATGGTTTTTTAGCTCATCGTTGCATCCCCAGAGCTCATGCCAAGGCACTGTGGTAGCCTTTAAGATGGCCCCCAATGATTCCACTTCCTGGTATCCATGCTCTTCTGTAATACCTTCCCCATGAGCGTAGGCTTGACTTAGTGACTTGTTTCTAACAACTAGAATAAGGTAGAACTGGCAATATTTTATTTGAGGGAGTAGGTGCTCTCTCTTTCTCCCTGTCCCTCTCCCTCTCCCTGTCTTTCTCTCTCTCCTTCTCATCACTTGCTCTGGGGAAAGCTAGTGGTTGCCTCATGAGAGCACTATATAGAGACCCACTTGGCAAGGAAGGAACCAAGGCCTCTTTCCAACAACCATGTGAGTGAATCATCTTGGAAACAGGTCCAGCAGCCCCGGTCAAGCCTTCAGATGACTACAACCCCAGTCCATGCCTTAAGGCAATCTCATTAGGGATCCTGAGCCCAAGGCACCCACATAATTCCTTGAATTCCGGACCCACAGGGATTGTGAGATGATAAATGTTTGTTGTTTTAAGCTACGACATCTAGAGGATATTTTGTTACACAGCAGTAGAAAATGAGTATAGTGCCAGGAACATACGAAGAGCTCAGTAAATGATGAATGAATGAATGACTGGATGAATGAAGGAGTAAAGGGATAAAAGCCATAGGTTTCTCAAAGGTAAATATATTAAGATCTTTCAGATGATGTAGGGTTCTGAATCGGAACTCATCATCTTCTCCCACAAACCTGCTCTTCCCCCTGTATTCCCCTTCTCAGTAATGGACATCACCATCTCTCCAGGAGTCCAAGGCAGACACCTGGGCAGCATTCTCATCTCGCACCCCCTTTTTGCCCCCGTGTCATCAATGCCCAGCCCCTTTCATCTCTTTCCTGGATTATACCCTCCTCACTGACTTTCCTCCCTCTGCTTCCATACTAATCCTGCAGTGACTCTTTAAAAATAAGCCAGCTTGCTCATGACCCTGACTAACAGCCAAACAAGTAAGCCCTGCTTACCAGGCCCTGCACAATCCAGTCTGTGCTTTTCTCTGGTGCTTCTGTATTTTATCACCTCCACTTGAATCTCTAGCCAAATAACCTTCTTCTCTTCCTAGAACCCACCGTGACTTTCCATATGCTGTCCCCTTGACGGGAACACTCTACTCTCCATTATCTCTTAAAATGGCTAACTCCTGTACTCCCAGTTCTCCAGAAGAAAGAAAGGAAGACAATAAAAGCTACATTTATTGAACACGTCCTAGATTTAAGTTTTTATAGCAGAATCTCATCTAATGACCATGTCAACCAGTGGTACAATGCTGACCTGCATTTTACTGGTGAGGAAACTGAGGACCAAAGAAGCTAGGAGTAAGAACAGATCTATGTGACACCAGATCTGAAAAATAAAAAAATCACACCACGTTGTCACCTGGCATCGCAGACAATTTCCTCACCCATCCAAGGGAAACCTTCAGCAGTTCCAGGGCCTGAAGGATCAACTACATAGAACCATACAATTTTATTTTCAATTTTTTGTTGTTTAATTATTATTTTTGAAAACTTTTATTGAGGTGCAATTCATGTAACAAAATATGACCCACTTTAAAAAGTGCAATTCAGTGGCATTTAGTACAGTCACATTGTTGTATAGCCATCACTTCTATCAAATTCCAAAATACACTAATTTGTTTTAGAACTTGAGTGCAGAGATTCGACTTAGTCACACTTCTCAGTTCATGGCACATTTAATACCATTATCAGGGCAGGGCTCTTTCTTTAAATCACTTCTTTATGATTCTCTTTTGTTCCCCATCCTGGAAGCTCTCCTACCAGTCATACTAACATGCTTAATGCCTAGCTTATGGTTTACCTATGGTTTTATAAAGCCCTCATGCACTTTCCAACTTTGATCTTCCATTTTCCTTCATCATTAAAAAAAAAAAGAATACATAACAACACTATACCATTCATCTGTCCTTAAGGAGGAAGCTTTGCTTTTGTAAAGAAAGTGCTAAGTAGTCAAGAATCCTTTGTTCTAAATAAAGGGTCCACGAACTATGGTCCAAGGGCCAAAGCCAGCCTTCAGCCTGTTCTGTAACTAAAGTTTATTGGAACGCAGCCATGTTTGCTTGTTTATGTATTGTCTGTGGCGCTTTTCTCATGACTATGGAAGAACTGAGTGGCTGTGACAGACACTGCATGGCCCGCAAAGCCTACCCTTGACCTTTAATGAAGAGGGTTGCTGAGCCCTGTTCTGAACCACAGCCTGTCAGCGAGAACTCTTTGTCTGATCATTAGGCAAATCTTTTCATCTCCTGGGCCTTCATTCTAGATCCTAAAATTGAGGCCACGGTACTAAAACTATAGATTTTAGTTCTCTTCTTAATTTTCTTCTTTACTTTCTCTTTGCATTAAGCAGTAAAACATATTTTTCAAACAAAATATACATGAGAAAACCCAGTGCGGAAGATACAAGAGTGAAATATCTCTGGTAGAAGCAGAGTTCTGCCTGGCTGGCCTCCCCCCTTATCTCTCCATTAGCCTCTGAGATGCCATGTTGACACACCAGGGCCCTGGAGACCTCTGTGAGAAAAGCAAACCACCTCTTAAATACTTTCAATGCCAGTCCCCTCTGTGGCATCCTACTGTTGTACAGTCATATGGAAAGTTATAGATTTAGGAGTTAAATTCTAACTCTGACATTTGCTGTGTGCCTTGGGCCTGTCACTTTAACCTCTCTGAGCCTCAGAAAATGCGGATAAATGATCTTGACATCATATGCTGGTCATGAGGATTTAAGATAATATCTCTAAACTACCTGGCACAGAAATCTACACTCAGTAAGTGGGAGCTACAAAGCATAAAAAATAGTATTCATGGGAGGGAATCCATGTGACGCCTGCTTCTTGTACTTTGGTCCTGATTCTCATTTAGAGAATAAGTTCCTTGAGTTCATTGATCACTGGAGTCTTCGCTTTTTTGGAGATTGCCATTGAGGTTGGGAAGATCAGCCTTTTTATTTGGATGGAAATCTCTTACTTATGACTCGGGGGACACTCCTCAAGGTCAGCCTCTGCTTCAGAATGTGTCCACGGTGGGTGGACGAGCATCTGACCCCCATCGTTAGTGGTCAGCAGACTCTGGGCTAACGTTGTGCGTCTTCAGCCATAGAATGCCCCAGGTAGGAATAACATGGCATGCCATTGCTTTCTGCAAGGGCTTAGCTTTAGTTTTAGTGTGAAATGTATCAAGTTTAAGTCATTGAAGGAAAGAGGCTTAATAGGATTAGGAAAGGCCCACGAAGTGTGTAACCACGTCCGAGAATACACACCAGTCATCTGCAGAGGCCCCGAGGAGAGTGGAAAGGGCCCTTGATGGGGAGTCATCCTGAGTCGAGTTCGCCCTCCTCTCGTGCAGGCTTTGTGGCTGGAGGCAGACCCCTAGCCTCTCTTGAGCTTCAGTTTGCTCATCCAAACAAGGCTGAGCGTTCTGAGTGACCTCCCAGGGTCCCTGTGAGCATGATGCCTGGTCTACTTCCTGGCACATGGTGGGCATCCAATCAGACCTTCCAGGTTGAATCAGTCCAGTGTCACAATCGATACTCTGAGAGCACGTCAAACACCAAGAGTGATCCTGTAACATTGAAGCTGTTACTTGGTGGCATGCCACAATAAGAATCATCCATGAACTGGGGGTCCACTTGAGGGTTCCAGGCACTCTGGACGCACTTGAAGAGGGAAAAGAGATGCAGAAAGGTAGGGACACATTGATAAAAGTGGGTGACAAACATGGCTGCTAAGAGAACCTGGGACCTACCATGGACCATGGTCAGGAATGACCAGTGGTTTGATCTGAATCAGAATTGCACTAACTCATGTCAGACGGGACTGAGTCCAAGCAACTATCATCAGAACACACAACAGGCACTCACTGTGTGCCAGGAACCGTGCTAAGCATTTCGTACACACTGTCATTTAATATTATTACAGCAGTGGGGCTTCGGCTCTTGGTCCAATTCACATTAACAACTGCTTCCTGTACAGTGAGATCGGGGTGATAGAACCAGCTCTGGCTGAAGGATTGCCATGCGCCACCTTCCTCTTCTCTGCCTCTGTGAACTTGAAAGCCATTGGTTGATGGGGCAATGCCAGAAGAGGGAAAAAACCCAGATCCCTGAGTTTCCTGATACAAAAGAAATCCCTCCATCTGCATGAGCGAAAAATAGACTTTTATTGTGTTAATCCACTGAGATCTCAAGATTTACTTTTCACTGGAGCAGAGCAGGATCCATCCTGACCAAACAACAGCCAACATTTATTTAGTGCTTGCTACTACCTTAAGGACTTCATGCACATTTTTAGTAGCATTTCGTCCTTACAGCAGACCTCTCATTCTCTTTACAGATAATGAAATCCATAAATTATCTGAGAATATACATGCACAGTTAGGATGTATCCGACCCTGAATTTGAACTCAAGCATTTGAACCCAGAGCCACCTTCTGAACCACCACATGTACCTGCTTCTCACAGAAGGAACAGATGGGTGAGAAGTGAAGGCATTTGCCCACGATCACAAAACTCAGAAATGGCAGAACCACATGATTCAGACCCAGGTATGTCCAGTTTCACATTCTGTGAAAGGCGCCGCCGTTCTTTGCACTCTGCTTTGCAGCTTTGAGCCGGGCTGGTTGAGATCCACCACTGTGTGTCTGTCCCTGGGTTTCGCACTCACTGTCCAGCACGTGGAATGTGAAAACGCTTTGTGAAGTGTAATGGGCCATGCGGGCAGGAGGGGTGGCATTCCCAGCCACTGTCTGGGTGTGGGAGGCAGGCAGGGCTGTCTGGCTTGCCTGGTGCAGATCCCTGGGCACAGGGAGGCTGCAGACGCTCTGGCCTGACGGTGACACAGCCCTTCCTCTGGGCAGCTCTTCCTATACTCTGAGACTCCTCTGTGCAGGGCTTGCAGAGCTCAGCGACATTGCCGTGGGCGGTCCCTGGAGAGCCCCTGAGTCCTGCTATCGACAGACGTATTGACTTTCAAAACCACAGGGCTGGAGCCTCAGGGCACTCTTTGACTCCTATTTCCTTTTTCAGTCTATAATGCCACAGAGGTTCAGAGAGAGGACTGGAAAGTCAGACAGCCCTGCCCGGCTGGGCACTGAGGAGTGGACTGTATCCTGAAGGGAAAGATCTGAAAGAGATAATCAGGGTGGCTAACATTCCGGGAGCACCGGTGCCAGGCCATGTTGAAGCTGCTCCGTGGGCATAACATCATGGAGTTCTCGCAGCAGTGCTGAGAGATGGGTACTGTCTGATTTTACAGGGCAGGAAATGGAGATTCAGAGAGATCAGGTGACTACCCAAAGTCATACATCTAGGACTTAGAGATTATACTGGACTTGTCTGGAACCAGAAACCTTCATTTGCTGGGCTCTTTCAATGTTGATTTGGTTTATAAATGCTTATCCATGTGGGTTCACTTGACAGTTTTGCTATGATAAATAGTTTATTGGGGTTCTTACCGTGCAAAGAACGTATGTACATATTAATTTATTTGATCCTCATGAAAGCTTTGTGAGGCCAAAAGAATGTATCTAATTTCCAATTCGAGAACACAGAGAGGTAAGCATCTCACCCAGCGTCACACAGGGTGTGACCGAATGTGCCTCTCATGCAGAGACAGGACCTAAAACCTAGATTTTCTGAAACTTGGTTGGATGTATTCCGATCACCCCCCTCCGTCCCCATACACACACCAAGCTCTCTTCTTGGAAGCCCAAGATTGTTCAGTGGCCAGAGCATAGGCTCAAACATGGGGCCATCTTGGATTTCAGTCCTCACTCACAGTGCAAGAGCTGTGTGGATCTGCAGTCAACAAACTTTCCGAGTTCGGGTTTCCTTCGCCATAAAGTAAGCATAGTAATACCCACCTCGTAGTTCTTATGAGCATTCGGTGTGGCCAACGGCTAGAAGCTATTACTTTTCTTTTACTATACGATCTCTTCCTCTAACTGTTGCTGTCTGAGAAAGATCCCACTGAACAAAGCCGTCATGACCATGATAGAACCTGAAACTCCTATCAGCTCAAGTGTGTTTCATCCTCTGAGATCTACAGAGAACCTGCCTGTGCTCAGTGCCGGTTTTGTGGAGCCAGTGGGAGAGAATGCCATTTGGTTCCCTCTCCTGTGGCTTCTGGCCCTTCAGGAGGGGAGGTTGGGTTCAGGCTGCATGAAAGACCCCACCTACCCGTGCATGGCTCCATGGTCTACACAAGCTTTAAGCTGCTGTCCCTCACAGCGACTTCAGCTGCCTTCCTCATAACAGTGTGATTCTCTTTGGTCTTCTGGGAGTCCCACCAGCATCATTAATCAAAGCACCGCCTTGCTTACTAGTACTGAAGTATCCTCACCGCCTCATCAATCATAAAAGCAGCAAAGGGTGTGCTTTGGATTTCTAAGGAAAGCTCCAGACAGCACCAGAAGGAAAAAAAAAAAAGAATGTGGGGGCGGGGGGGGGTCTTAATTATCAGCTGGTCCTTGGCCCATCACTCACTCTGGAAATGTCTTTACAGCTTTATTTGGGTTGTGTCTCTTTTTAAATCCTAGTAAACAGCCGTTAAGCTAAAACCCCTCATTGCTCGGCACAGGGAGCCCCACTGGTTTTCAAGCTATTATTTTAATAAGGCCTATTTTACAATTAAGGCACCATGGGCTTTAAATTACATATAAAATAAAATGTGGAAATTGAAGCATTAAGTGTGTGACTGCCGTTAGAGAAACAGCAGCCGCTCTTTGTGGTAAAATGCTGTCTGGTGTAAAACGAATAGAACAGAAGGCTGGGGTTATGTACCACCATGATAATAAAACACACACACACACACACACACACACACACACACACACACACACACACACACACACACACCATGAGAAAGGCCTGTTCACTCTTCTCCAGTTAGGATTTAGGGTCATGCCTAAATGGAGCTAAGTAATAACAACTACAATAGCAAAACTATGAATAGTATTATTAATTACAGCAGCTAACACTTTCTGAGCACTTACTATATGCCAGGCACCACTGAGAACTTCTCATGCATTGCATCATCCTATCAACAAGTGTAAGAGGAAACTGCCATTCTTATCCCCATGACGAAGAAGGACATGGAAGCTTGGAGTGGAGGTCACATACCTGAGGCTTCAGTACTGGCCAGGGACAGAGCTGGGAGCTAAACCCAGGTCCACCTCACTCCAGACCCTATGACTGTGGTCACTTCACTTTGAGCTCTTTATTTTATCAACAAATATTTATGACACCAATGCTTGGCACTGGGCAGTCCATTAGCAAAGGAAACAGCCATGGTCCTTGACCTTGTGGTGTTTATAATCTAGCAGGAGGTGCCAGGGGTAAAAAGGAAACAATTGTATAAACTTGTGACTGTGTATATGGTGTTATGAAGGAAACGGCAGGACGTAGGGGTGGGGAATACGGTGGGAAGTGGCTTCTACTTAGAGTTAGGGAAGACCTCTCTGCAGAGGTCGTGTTGACGCTAAAGGGAAGTAGGAAAGAGGACCCAACTACGAGATGAAGCACAGCCCCTGCCACAGCCCAGCAGAGGGAAAGCATTTGGTGACTTCAAGGAACTGAGGGAGGCGGTGAGGTGGAGGCCACTAGTGAGAGAGAGTAGAGATGAGGATACGGAGGCAAGCAAGGGTCCTCCCTATCGGGACCACCCTAAGGAGAGGGCTTTAGTCTAAGTCTTGGGAGAATTAGGCAAAAAAGACTCATGCTCCAACTTGAAACCGATTGCTTGGGCTGCTCGTGAGGATGGAGTGGAAGTGGACAAGAGTGAAAGTGCGGAGACAAGTCAAGAGGTTGTTGCAATAGCCCAGGGAGGCCAAAATAGCTGGCATTGGAGATGGAGACTGCAAGTATTCAAGCTGTGTTTCGGAGGTAGAAATAGCAGGGTATTGGTGACCGCCCGTCTCCCAAGGTTCCCACCAGGCTCTGTGTTGTACTGTCATCTGGTCCTCATCCTTCCAGAGGAGGCTCTCAGTTCACTCCCTCAAGCAAAGCTTTGTGTTCCGAACTGTTCTGCCCCTCCCTTCCTGGAATGTCCATGGGTTTGTTAAAGAGCTTCGCTCCTCTTGCCAGTCACCAACTCCTCCCTCCCGTGAAACAAAAATATGTTTTTAAGCTACCACCCACTCCTGCCACCCTCCCTGTGGCTGGCTTTTAAGTCCAGAGCATTTGAAAAGGTTTGGAGGATTCTTCTACATGTAAATAAGCTACATGCAAATCAGACCTGCCTGCCTCTATAGACAGTGATGCAACACAAGCTTATTTGTCTTTACAAAGCACCACAGCACCATGGGCAGAAGGCTTTTACAGAATAGCCCTGAAGGGAGGGATAGAGGCTGAATCCTCTCTAATGGCCAAGGACACTCTGGTGGCAAGCCTTCATACTCCCTCAGAAGAGGCACCTCCTCTCCAAGGAACAGAGGGCGTGACCAGTTGTGTCATAGTCTTGGAAGCTCGTCACTTTTTGCCCACAAAATTCAGCTCCTGGGTGGTACTGAGTCAAATTCATTAACATCCGACAGCTGTTCAGTGGCTTATGGAAAATGACTTACAGCTTCATGGTTTGATTCCCAGTTTGGCCTTTCACAGCTGGAGTCTTGCTTGGCAAGCATGACAGAGATCCTGGGATGGGGTGAAGGACTGTCGGAAAGGAGTGGTCCTTTGGAACTCTTCTGACATCTTGGTGCTAATAGGAAACCTGCAGAGGCCAGTGCTGGCAGAGTGGAGCTTAGAACGTTCCAAAGATACTCAATGTGGATCTCTCTCTCCTAATGCCCCTGAAAATATATCAGGAATATTCTTAGCAGCGATATCTCTTGCGTTGTTTGTCAGGCTCACCTTATGTAGAAGGTATCTTCCATTTTCTAAGAACTGATTCTCTTACCCCATCAATCCACATGCTTCCTGTGGGAGAAACCGTATTTCTGCAATGAGCTCTCTGTCCTGGCATCAGCTAACGGAAGAACAATCAGACTCCCTCACCCAGGAAAGCAGAACTGAGATTAAGGTCTCAGTTAGGCTGGTCTCTTGAACAGAGGAAACAGAATCATACTGGCTGGAGAAAATCATGTTTTACCTCAGGTGGTGTTGGGGAAATTAGTGCTATCTACCACAATAGACAAATCCCAAATCTCAGTAGCTTAACACAATAAGAGTGCATTTCTCATTCATGCACATAGGCATACCAGTGGAAGACATGGCCTTCAGGTAGCCTTAGCAGGGGAAGAGAGAGCTGGAGGATCACAAGGGATGTTTCTAAGGATCAAGCCTCACATCGATTTCATTTGCATTTCCTTTGGTCAGGATTAAATGAGATGGCCCAAACAACAAAGTGAGGCTGGGAAATAGAGGAAGTGCAGGTCTGCATGCTAAGGAAGAGGAAATGTCGTGAGCAGGTAGCATTGCTTCAGCGCATACAGGGACCTGCAAACAAAGGAAGTCAGTCCCCAAAGAGAGGAGGGAATGAAGTAGGAACATGTTACAAACAGCGCCCCTATAATGAGCTCTCATAGCCACCTGGGTAGTTCAGGCGGGCGCTGTACTTACAATGAGTAGCATACCAAGACAGCCTTTAGCACCCACTGCAGAATGACTCTTGAAGACTTAAAGGTAACACTGTTCAACGTCAAGCCCAACTCCTCACAATGATAAAAAGGTAAAGTTCTATATGCTTACAACTCTGGGCTCCTAACCGTAAATGACCTTGAAGATACAGGCGTTCCGGTGTTGTGGAGGTCTGTAGGCTCAGGTTTAGAGAGATGAAACTTTTCATACCACCAACTGAGAGAGTACACTGCAACGCAATCATGATTTTTTTTTTTGAAAGAGCAGACTGTCGTTTTGCAAAAGTCATGTTTGTTTGCATTTCTGACATAGGGCTGTAGAGCAGGGAGTTGCACCATTACACTGGGCAAGTTCTATGTGCAGCTGGAGTGGGTGGCATCCTGGGTACTGATTTCACTGGTGTCAGGGGAACCTCACAGGCTCTTACTGTCCATCCCTGAAACCCCATCCTAAGAACTTCATTCATTGTCATGGCTTAAGTCTTTACACATTCCCCCAACCTCATCTTCTTGTACCCAACATGCCAAAGCTGGTGATAACTGTCAGATGCCCCAGGCTCACTCCAATTTGTCACATTCTGTCCTGCTGTATCCCTCTCTCTCCCCATAATGTCCGTGGTCTCTTCTTCTTCATGGAAAATTCCACTCACTTTTCTCCAGCCCTCTTTAAAGCCTTCCTGGTATGGCCAAAGATGATCACCCCTTCTGTGGCACCATCACCTCCATTACTGCTCTGTCTCATAATTATTTGCTTCTTAGTCTCCCCTGTCCCTGCCCAGCCCCCCAAGCTCCAGCCTGGGCTCTCCTTGGAGGCAGGGTTTTCATCTTACTTGTATTTAAACTCTTATGGAGTCATCCATTATCTGACACATAGTAAATGCTCAGTAAATAATTGACTAAATAAATGAATGAACAAATGAATGAATGAATCTGTAAAAATTGTTACCTCTAGGAAGGATAATCAATCATGTCTTAGTAAACATAAAAATCAGTATTAATCAGTTGATTTGAGTTTTAGGGTAAATGAGGATAGTTTTTGGCACTGCTGCTAGAAGCATTTATTTTTTTCTCTCTGGCTTTACCACATGGGTTACTCAAGCATTCAGTTCCATCTTGGGCCTTTCAGAATCCATTTACTCCATTTACAACTGTAAAGTTTTCTGCTGTACCTTGCAGTACTGTTTACTTCTGTCTCTTGCTCCTAAACTTATTGACATACTTAACAGTATTATAACTTGGTTCTATTGGGAAGGGACCATGCTTGTCACGGCTGTCAGCATCCCCCCTGCCTAGAACAGTACTGGGCATGTAGTAGTTTCTCAATAAATACTTGCTGAATAAATGAAAGAATCAACAAATCAGTAATTATGTAAAAGATTGAAGTCCTTCCCATTAATATGCTACTGATGTCTTAGAAAGTAGTCTGGGATTTAGATAACATGTTCTCTCCTGTTATAAAAGGATGATAAATTGGTTTTATCTCATTTAAATCTCTGATCAGTTGGCACACTCTATTGAGAAGAACTCAAATTGAGTTCAGTGGAAAAAGGACCATGACTGGTGAGTGATGTCTGTCTTGGGGAAAGGAGGAAAAAAATGGTGATGCACCTTTATTCCTGAACTAGAGCAAATTCCAGGGTAATACATGAGTGCTACTTGATTGTGTGGTTTAGGCTGTAGACGTCTGTGTAAAGTGGTGCAAAATAAAGGAGTGCAGGGATGATCAGAATGTCTGCAACTCCCAGGTAACGTGAATTTGAAAAAAAAAAATTGGTAAGAGGTTTTTTAAAATAAGCTGGTTTAAAAACTTCTATTCAGATGTGTAAATAAGTCTATTTATTTAAATTGCCAAAGCACTAAAATATGCAACCGTCAACCAACTGCTTATCCAATCATATTATACATAGACTGAAGCAAGTGTTTGGATGTCTTGGACAAATCAGTTTGAGAGTCTCTGTGGTTTGCATTAGTGCCACTCATCAAAATGTCCAGTATTTCTTCTGCTGTGTACATGGTAGGGTCGCATCTTATTTGGACCCTTGACGTTGGGTGTGATCATAAGACTTGCATTGGTCAATGAAATGCAAATGGTGGTGCTGTGGGCCCTCTTTGGGCAAAAGCCTGTCAGGGCCAGTGTCTGGCTTGCCCTTCTTGGCCCCTCACATGACCCAGGTGGCAGGGCCTTCAGCTGGAATCCCTGACTGACTGAAGCCTGCTGCACAGCAGAACCTCCAGCTGATCTGCTGCAGACATAGAGCACGAACAAGAAACCAACCTCTGTTAACATTTTAAGGTTCTGAAATCTGAGCTTTGTTTATTGCCACAGTATCACGGAGCCTGTCCTAACTGATATCCCCTCCAAATGGGGAATTTATGATATGTCACAGTGCAGGATAGAGATAAGACTAGTCGATAAGGACCAATTACTTGGCTAAGCATCTTCTTCTCTAAACTTGCTTCTGTTCATCTGAAATATTTAGGAAAAGAATCAATAGAGGGAGAAATGAAAGCTCTGCCTCCCCACTGCTCCTGCCATCACCTTGTGCTCCAGCCGAACAAAGCAATGCACTGTTCTCTATAATCACCCCCAGGCGTTCTCATTTCATGGCTTTGTTCCCACTGTCCTCTCTCCTTAGCAAACCTTTCTATCACCTTGTATCCAAGTTACTCCCCTCTCCCAAGGACCAGCTCCCATGCCGACTCCTCCAAATGTATCTTCCCACTAGCTAGGCGTGAAGTCTCCTTAACTCTGAGAGTTCTTTATCTCTTTTATTATACTTTTCATTGTCTACCATGCAGGTTTATTGAACAATTATATGGCAGAATAGAGGGAAGGGAGGAAAGGAGAGAAAGAGAAAAAGAAGGAAGCAAATTTAGGGAATTATGGGTGGCAATGTGGAAATAATATTTGCAAATTGAAGAAATTGGTCTTTGCCTTTCTGTTTTATATTTTGAGCTTCCCTCTAAGAACTCCTTACTCTAGTCACCTCCTGTGCTACCCCACATTTTTTTGTTCCCCACAGTTGCCTTCTCTTGACTATGCCTTCTGATTAGTTATGATGGGTTAGTTGTTCAGATAAGATGCATCCTTGCTATGGGTTGAAGGAGTCTATGATCCTTCCTGATTAATGTAATGCATATTTCTGTTGGCCTTCCCTTCATCCCTTGGTGGCTCATAATACACCTTGGTGGTAATTCTAGGTCTCCAGGATACACTATTTGAAAAATTATAGCCTTAACTTCTTTAATGGCCCTTTTGGAAGATACAAACCAACTTTCACTGCCCAGTGCAAAATGAAAATTCTGGGTCTCTTGCATGAAAGTTACTGAGAATTTCAAAATGGCAACCGCAGAGCGTTAAACCAAGAGCGAGGCCCTTCCACTTGTGTGGCTCTGAGGAACTAAACAGGTCACATACCCATGAAGGCAGCCCTTGTGTGTGATATGGGAATTATCAATGCCTTCAGATCCTACAGTGTCAGTGACATGACAGTGATCTAGAAATCCTCCGTAAACTGGCCACACCTTCACATCCCTCCTCATATTTCCTAGGCAAGTCCTAACTGTCATATGAAGACATTGACTTCCAGGAATCAATTGTCTAGGGAGTTGGACAACCTTCAGGAATGTTGCCTGCTAGTCTTTGTTTGCTACAGAGAAAATGGGATGCATTCCATCCTCAAAGCCACAGCCCCACTCAGCCTCTTCCAGCCACCCTTCCAGATGCTGCTGTGGAGTGAATGTTTGAGTCCCCCCACAATGCATATGTTAAAACCTAATCTTCAAAGTGATGGCACTTAGAGGTGAGGCCTTTGGGAGGTGATTAGGTCATGTGGGTGCAGCCCCCATGAATGGGCTTAGTGTTCCTTATCAAAGAGCCCCCAGAAAGCTCCCTTGCCCCTTTCACTTGTGAGGACACAGAGAAATGACACCCGTCTGTGAATTGGGAATCAGGCCCTCACCAGACATCGAATCTGCCATTGCCTTGGACTTCCCACCTCCAGAACTGCAAGAAATACATTTCTGTAGATGACAAGCCACTCAGTCTATGGTACCTGTTACGGCAGCCCGAATGGACTAAGACAGATGCCAAGGAAGAGTTTTGATTTGTCCTCATTTTCCTTTAACAGTTTGTCTGTGTTCATCTACTAGAGCACTTCTCTATTTCTTCACAGAGTTGAAAGTTTGCCCACATCTTCTAAGAACGATGGTCTTGATGGTCTGGGAGGATGTTTAATTTATCTTAAAAAAAAATTTTTTTTTTGCCCTACCTCAATCAAAAGGAGGTCGCGAATACTTTTAGCTTATGTTGTCTAACTCCTCTACAGTTCAATTCTACATCAAGGTAACAGAGAAACTGTGGCATGTTCTCCAGTAGGGCAGGCCAGCAGGAGTTCCCAGCATGGATCTGTGATGCTCTGTGATCCACTTACAGCTTTGGAGAGTACACCACACAGGGGAGGACTCGTCTGCTCCTGTTCAGAATTCCAGGAAACACCAAAAGATTGCTACAAGACCTGGAAGTTATGTTGCTATTGTCCTTGCCCTGCCTTTGACCAAGTCAGTAGGCTTGGTGAGTGAGTGCCCAGGGCAGGTGAGGTCAAAATGGCGTCCTCAGTCCTCAGAGGGCCAGATTGCTCTATGTTACTCTACTGCTCCTAACAGCCCTGTCTGCAGTGGTTAGAACAGCATCTCTGTTATATTAGTTATTAAATTCTGTTTATTATCATCCCTGGAATAGACCACACACCGTTTTTCAATCTGGTGTCTCACAAACGTGCATCTGAGGACAACTGGAGCAGTGGCGTGGGAGCCAGCTAGATGATCCCAGCTCACACAACTCTTCCCAACCTCTCATTCAGCGACGTGACATTGGTAGCTTAGAATCAGCCATAGTGGGCGTATTTACCACAGAACTCAGCACATAACAAATTGGGGCTTTTGTTTTTTTGTTTTGTTTTGTTTTCAGAGAACCAACTTATCAATTCATCACACATCTTATTTGAGAGATGTGTGACTCATTTGTTAGGTTATTTATCCATTATTGCATCCATGATGCAGTCAAAAACATTTATTGCTACATATTTTATTTCCCACACTAGGGCATTTTCAAGAGTGAAAGGGGTTGCTATTAAGAATTCCACCAGCACAGCCCAGGGTAAACAGAGACCGTCTTGGGCAAGCTGGAATGTGTTGCCTCCAGGCACTTTGCTCATTATTGGGAATACAGCAGTCACATGGGAGATGTGATCTCTCTCCTTCTGACATTACAGTCTAGTGGGCTAAAAGAATATATCAATAAATAGCATTACTGCTTTATCTCCCATGAATACTATCAAGAGGTTTAAATCAAATACTATAAGAACAGCTATGTAAAAACTGGCTTTAATCTTCAACTTTAAGAAGTTTTGAGTTGTGACTATATAAAGTGATTTGTCCTACAAAACAAAACCCGTGAACACCGCCATGTTCTAAGTGGTCAGCCTCAGAGGCTGCCATCATGAGAACACTCCAGTCCTGAGGATATTTTGAATAGCTTGGATGGCAGTCAGTCTGCATCTCGGCAGTACCGATTTACCTTTTGAAACGGATCAGAAGTTATTTGGAATTAAACGTGATGAAGAAAGAAAGTGACCAATTTGGGGAGAACACTTTATTTGAAAACAGGGTAGAATCATAGGTCATGAGATGTAGTTTCCTGTGTGGTTAGCTCAAGTGGCTTTGCCAATAGACACTCCCAAAGAACTTTACAAAGTGAAGTTGCACTCAATTCATTTAAATAAGCAATCTTAAGGTTTTTTTTAGTCACCGCCAGAGCTTTTGGCCGCATCATATACATTCAGGTGTGGGGAGAAGCCAGGCTGCAACGGAATGAAGAAATCCCAGTGGTCTGGTATTTATGTCACTGATTCACAAAAAGCTCACTGATGCATGTTTTTTTCTTATAGTATAAGCATTGAAGTAGTCAAAAGTCAAAATGCCCTGAATATGATCAACCTTGACATGTTGCTGTTGAGAGAGAGCGGTTGCTGGTTTCCTCATCTTTCGAAGGTGCTACTCACACAATTCCTATTCATAGAAGCTGAGCTCCAGCCCCATTGCTGCCTCACATTCATTCAATCAGCCGAGATATGGGGTACCTACCATGTGCCAGGGCTGGGCTCTGGGCTTGCTGCCGCGCAGGACAGTCACGGGACTCCTGTTTCCTTGGAAGTGACAAGCCTAGCAGGGAGAGCTCAGCTCTGCTCAAACAACACGCCAATGAAAGGATGGTTTCAAACTGCTCGACTAAACGCGATAAAAGGAAAGTACAGGGCTCTGTGAGAGAGTATAACCCTCCTGAGGAAGAAAGGTTTAAGCCAGCGCGTGAAAGATAAATACGACTTCACTGGGCAAAGGGAGAGGACCAAGCAGCATCGTAGGAAGACAATAGCATGTGCTTAGAAACCCAGAGGCCCATTTTGTTTGATAACCTTTTACCATCTTTCAGTGAGCTTCATAATTCCTCATCATAGAAGGACCTGTCTTTATTTGCGAAAAACTGAACAAGGTGCTGATTTACACCCTCATCTGAATTGAACGTTATACCATGCAAGGAGTTTTGAAGACAGCGAGACAAGTGGAAGTCTGACCGTGCAAGGTCAGGCGAGTATGGTGGGTGTGGCAACACACCCCATCCAAGCTCCAGTAATTTTTGACGGGTGATCAAGCTTGTGTGTGGTCTCGCATTGTTGCGATGGAACACAACTCCTTTACAATTAACAAGCTCTGGATGTTTCTGGATAATGGATTTGTTCAAACTGTTCAATTGCTGACAGCACACATTCGAATTGATTGTTTGGTTCCTTGGTAGGAGCTCAAAAAACACAACACCTTTAAAATCCCACCACACTGAGAGCATAATCTTCCTCTGATGAATGTCTGCTTTCGATGTCATTTGAGGTGAATCATCACGTCGGGACCAAGACCGTTTGTGCACCACATTGTTGTAAACAATCCACTTCTCATCACCAGTTAACAGTCACTTCAAAAAAGGATCGTTTTCTTCATGTTTAATGAGCATATTGCAGATGTTTATACACGCTGTGAAATGAACTTCTTTGAGTTCATGCGGAACCCAAATATTGAGCTTGTTTATGTATCCCAGCTTCTTCAGGTGGTCATGAACGCTTGCATGATGGATGTTCAATGTGTCTGAAGTATCTCAGTCATGTAACATGGGTTTGACTTGATCAATGCCATTATTTTGTCATCATCAACCTTGGTGGGCCTCCCTGACTGAGGAACATTGTTGAGATCAAATTCACCAGCATTGAATTTCATGAACCATTGTTGGCACTGATGTTCTTGTAGAGCATTGTCACCGTAAACTTCATGCAACTTTTCACAAGCTTGACGCGCGTTCTTCCCTTTATGGAAGTAAAACAGTAAAATATGGCAAAAATGCACAGTTTGGTCTTCCATCTTCAACTTGTTGTAAAATCTCCAAAACTCAACCAAATCACTCATTTTTTTAAAAATGAAGCTAGAACTGTCAGCTGTCAAATGACATAGCAATAATATAGATGCAAATGACTCTAATACTTTCAAAAATGAACTAGTGCCATCTGTCACAAACATGTGTCATGACTTTTCCGACAACCCAATAGTAAGCAGTCAGAAAACTAAATGATGGTTTGGAGACGTCTCTTGTGAGGTAACACTGCTACTTTGCTTCCTTCTTTGCCTGTGTATCTGGAAATTCTTTACCTTCACACGGCCACTTAACACAGGTTTCAGAGATCTGGCACCATGAGAACTGTGAAGCTAGACTCAAAGCCCTTCCAGGTAGGGTTCAAGGTCACATGCTTTGGAATCACAAAAATCCAGATCACCATCCCAGCTCCATTACTTTCCAGCTCCATCGCCCTTAGAAAAGCTTTTTAATCTCTCTGAGCCCCAGTTTCCTCATTTGCAAAATTTGGTTACTAATATTTCCCTCATAGATGTGTGAGGAGTAGAGACTGTTTTTGTCTGAGACACAGGATGTCTCAGGAGACTGCCCCTGGCAGGGCAGTGATGTGCTCCCAGCGTCAGCCCCAGTCATCGCCCAACATCCAGGAGCCTGGTGCATCTGTTACACCATCACGGATCTGGCTTTCTGTAAACTTCAAAAATCTTTTGGGGTACTGATATTTTCAGTCCATCCCATGTCTAGGAGTTGATCTAGTTGTTTGTTCATTCAACAAACATTTATTGAGCACCTACTACGTGTCAGACACCATTCTAGGACTTGGTATACTGACCCAGAGATACAAGTTCCAACACGGAGTTCTCAGTTCCAGAGGAAGCACTATCCTGCTTACATCTTTTTGTGACAGGTTGGGGTCACCTTCCAGGCTAATAGTTTCTGAGTTTAGTTCCCACTGGCATTTTACCCTATATCCTTTGGAAAAATTCTTTTTCTGCATCAGTCAGCCCAGTTCAGTTCTGTTGCTTGCCACCAAGAACTTTGCCTGAGACAGAAGGTAAGACATTGAATAAATAAGAGCTGATTTCTGAAGACAGAGATGGAAGGAGTTGAGTGCCCCCACCTTGGACAGAATGAGCTCTCCCCAAGTATTGCCACTTGAGTGTTCTTGAGCATTTTGATATTTTAGCCTCCTGCCCTCATGGCCTTTGGGTTTTTGAAAAAAGAAGAAACAATCAAAAGTCTTAAATGTTCAGAGACACTACTTAACTACCTTAAGGCTTTCTTGAAGAGACTGATAACGGCGTGGGGGGAGGGGGCAGGCGGCATGGTGCTACATGTAGGGACTTGGGTTGTAGACGGAAGCCTTTGAGGCCTCTCGCCACTGAATCCCACCCATCACAACTCCCAAACTGTCTTTGAATTACAAAATGGCGGCAGCAGTTTTTACTAGACTGTTCTGGTGGTTTGGCTTGGACTAGTCGGGTGACCTCCTGGGTACCTCTGCTGGTTGATCACAGTGATTGAACCTGGCCCTCCCTCAGCCAGGTTCTGAGAGAGAATGAAATCCTGATGTCTTAGCACATCCTTTGTATGTAGTAAGAGAGAGAAGGGATTTATCAAATAATGGCGATAATAATAAACAAATAAACAAATAGTAAGAGCTAAATCTGCACACATTCCTGTGCCAGGGACTGTTCTAAGTTCTGCACGTGTACAGCCTATCGTTTAACTTCACCTTGACCATATGAAGCAGGCACTATTATTATCTGCATACTATAGATGGGAAAACTGTGGCATGAGTGGCTAACTAACTTGTCCAAAGTCACACAGCCAATGAAGGGCAGAGCTGGGAGATTAATGATTGACTAAGTGATTAATTGATTGGCTGATTGATTTAGGAGCATCTACTCCATTCAACATAGTGATTAAATCTTCTGGTCTTGAAGCCATGGGTTCAAATGTTAGTCTTACTCCTTATGAGACTTGCTATGAGAACTTGCTTTTAATTTCCGTTTCCCATTGTTAAAGTAAAAGTAAATAATAATATCTGGCCTCATAGGGATGTGAGAAGATGAAATGAGTCAACGCATGTAAAAGCAGCATGGTGCCTGGCACCAAGGAAGCATTCAATAAATGTTGGCCAATATTATTAATATGACCATTATTTCTTTGTGCACCACTCAGGCAGATGGACTCCAGAGCTTCTGTTCTAACTACGACCCTGTATTGTTCTTCGTACTAGACTCTGTGTCCTCAGTTCCTGCGCTGAATGGTTGACACATATTAAGCAGTCAATAAACACTTGACAAGTACAAATACATGAATAATTGAGTTAGAGAAAGATGCAGAGAGGAGAACTGGGTCTGATCCTACTGTGTGGAGTTTGGAAGGAGAAACACAAACTCATATTTTTTTAGGAAAAGGAAAAATAATCACTGGTGTCTGCTACCATTAATGGATCAAAAATGTGCCTTCCTGCAAAGGGAAGGGACCAGCTTGTCTACACTACAGCAAATCGCAGGCCGTTGGACCTCCCAAGCGTTCCGAAGCATTCGTCCCTCTCGCTTTCCCTTTGCTTCTTCATTTGTGCCTAACCACCACCCCTCCCCAGTGCTGTGAATTTCATGGCTGTAGCTTATGCCAGTAAAAAGCCTTTCATGCTCTGCTAATGTGGCATTTGTTTGGTAATATGCGGGAGAGAGCATTAAAAATAAATCCAGAAATGGCATCTTATAAATTTGGATTTTCTGTTCTCGTAATTTATAGGAGTTCATGTTAGAGAGCACTGTCTTTATGCATAAATACAATTTCTTTGTGAGCGGAGGATGGAATTTATATCAAAGGGGGTCGAACATATACCTCATGAACTCTGCATCCACTATTATAAGCTATTTCATGTATAACTGGAGACAAATGATCTCTCCCCCTGTTTGTCTTAACTTAAAATTCAGTTGGTTTGCTTGAATTCATTTCCAAGGCACAGGAGTGGGGGCAGGGAACCCAAGATTTATATACCTTTAATATAATCAATTCTAAACATATCTTTAGACAAATAATTTAAAAATCTATGCATCATGAAACACCTCTATTAATTTCAGGATACACAGTTTGGTGAATTTTTATGTGATTATGGGTGTGTGTATTTAGGGAGATTTAAAAAAAAATTCCATGTTCTCTTTTCTTCCCTGTCAGAAAGAAATTTTAACAGGAACGTTTTGAAATAAAATCCCACAAGGAAACAATCCCCTTAGACAATTAAACTGGGAGAGGGTCCCCTGAGGGCAGACAAAAAAAAAATCTGTAAAAATAATTGCTGTGCTGGGTTTCTGCTGTATTTTGGTTGGGGGTGAGAAAAGACGGCTGTGCCATGCATACACTCATAGAAAACACACACACAAACACACACACAGCAAGTATGTCCCTCACAGGCTTGGGACACTGCTGTGTATAACTGCCTGACCACACTTGGGGCCTTTCTGGCAAGCAGCAATGATTTGGAGACTGTAGGCAATATAAAATAACAATCAGGTCATTTACAAGGTTCTGCCCAATATTAACCTTATATCCAATTCTCCTCCAACCTTTCAGAGGTTCCCTAATGTGAACCAGGCCAGCTCCCACTCCCCTTTACAATATTCTGGAACAGGGTGGGGCGGGGGGTGGCAGCAATGCGCTGGTGGAGGGAACCAGAACACACTTGTGAGAAATATGTTAAAGGGGTGTGTTTATACCAAGGTAATGATGCGGTCTGTTGTCGTCGTTGTGACATGCCAGAAAGATTGTTTAATTGCCCTCCCCTTCCCTTCGGGGAAACGCAGAGGTTAATTCGTCCAAGAAAGTGGGGTTTGCATTTGCCCTGCAGATAACAGAATCACTCGAGCTGTGTTCCAGGGTGTAGGAAACTGTGGTTGAAGGCCAGGTGGCCGAGAGTGTTTTGGCAGGGAGGACTGAAGTTATGGTTTTCTGTTAAGGAATTGCTTTGGACGCGGAGCATGCCGCACTGCGTTGTAATGCCACAGCTTAGAAGTGCACGCGGACAGTTAATGCTGTCTGAATGTTTATTTTTAACGCCATACCGTGATTATTTTGAGCACTTTAAAAGAGGTCATAGAGTGGACTGTGACCTCTACTTCTTCACTTCTTATTTTTTGTGCAACCACTTTGGGCCCCTTCCCAAGTGTGCCAGATACCTCGGTTGACATACATTATCATTCTGTGTAATCTTTGCAACAGGCCCTGGAAGTGAATGAATACTGTTAACATGTACATTTCAGAGGTTAGGGAATCCTGTTCCCAGGTCAAGTCTCACTGAAAGTGGACCTGGACGCAGCCTCCCTACCCTGGCAGTCCATACTCCTGGGCACCCTGGCTTTCTGTTGCACCCGTTTCTGGTCTTTGCTTTCAAATGCCAAGGAGGCAAAGGTGACAGAACTCGTCTGAGCCATGTCACAGAGAACTGTGCTTCTCAAATCATCCATGATCACCAAGATTGAACGGCGAAATCCTCCCTAAGGAAGCCCCTCTTGTTTGAAGACTGGATGTTAGGCATTTGCTCTCCCTGCTGCATAAATCCTAGCCAAGTTTTCTTTCCCCCTCTAAAGACTGATCAGGCCTTCCTACCAAAGGCCTGGGAGAACATCAGTGCCAATTGCGACTTGAAGTTAAGCCAGGTGAAGGCTTCAACAATAACGACAACAGCGACACTGGTCTCTCTGGGTCTTCTCTGGAAAGTGATGTTTTCACTTACTTCATTGGAAGCAGCAGTGACATTTCTTGTCAGCCAAGACACTACATTGTACAGTTAGTTCATCTCCTTTGAATGTATTTTCTTTCTTTGTGGAGTGGAAGGGGGCAGCCAAATTCTTTAGCGAATAGAGTGTTAGAATAAACAGCTCTGCCTGCGTGTTGGGATGGTGTTTTAAAGTGAGGACCAGGGTGTGTAGTCAGGAGACCCAGTTTTAACAGCAGGGCTGTTATTTTAACAATAGGTTACCAGATCCATTGGGCAATCCGACTAAAAGCCCATATTTATTTCCCTAATTTTATAAACATTTAATAGGTCCTTATTAAACACATCAGCCAGCATGATTTAATAACACAATCAGTCTAGAAGTTTAAGAAAATTGAAAACAGGATTTGAATGTAATGCAGCCACAATTACTGGAGATTACAGGGAATCATTCCCATATGTCTCCAGTGGAGAGCTGCTAATCTCTGTTTGCGTGGAGGTGATTTCCTTTGGAACCCTGCCCAGTCTTCAACAGCACTAGCACTGAACAAATTAGATTTGAAAGTCCCCAATTTTATGACTAAGGTAATATACTCTGTGAATTTAGAGAAACACTGAGTTCCTATTTTCACTGGCTCTCAAATGCTGGACAGAGACCTTGATTTCATTTAGTTTGGCTCCACTTAGAATATGGTCATAGGCTTGAAGGGGTCAGCATATGTTTTTGTGTGTCTTTCATAGATACTCTAACTTCTCTCCACCCATACTGCTGAGGCATTTGCATCATGGCTCCATGAATGACGACAGATCTCAGAAATGCACTGCAATTAAACCTGGAAGGCAGCCTGCTGCTTGGGGCCAGGGGACCTGCACTCCCTCCTCTGTGCTCCTGAGGCCCCACCCCATTCTCCATCCTCTGCTCATGAGCCCTCCGGGGGGCCTTTGCTTTTACTTAAAGAGCGGCAATCTGGTAAACTAGGCTTTGTTTTTCCCTCTTTCTTAGGCGGCTTCTAGAGAAAGGGTGGATGGATTCTGTACAAGGAGGCAGGATTGTTTGACTCTGGGCAAAAGGGCAAGGACCAGTAGGCTACAAACTGAAGTTCTGGGGGCTACAGTATTAGGGGCAACGCTGAAAATAGGTTTCCTATTAGACTGGCGGTCTCTGCCTTGATGTTCTCTTTCCATCCTGCCTCCTGCTTTTGTCAAACTAGAAAACATACTAACGGTGATTCCCCATTACTGGGCACTTACTATATAGGCCAGCCCATTCTGGTATTAACAACTTTAAACTACATCACACCCCAATAAGGTCAGTGTCAGGAATTACTTTTTATAGAAAGGGAAACAGATTCTGTCAACTTTTGGACCTTGCTATGGTTTCAGCAAAGGAACGATTCAAACCCAGAGAGAGGCCTTTGATTTCAAAGCTTTTATTCTTAATTGCTGTTTGGGGTTTGCTTGCAACAATGGTGAAGATAACGAGATGATAACAATGTCTTCTGCTTGCAAGAAAAGGAAACGTAGGTTTTCCTAAACACCTTCCCACTCAGTCCCAGAGTTGTGGTTTTATTCACTCAGTTTCTTCCTGGCGGTTTCTGTTTACAATTGCTCTTCTGTTGTAGCTTTTGAAGCTACAGAAGCAGCAAGACGGGAAGAGCCAAAGGACTGGAGGAGGAATTTGGGGTAAGGTTTAGGAGAAGTGCTGGGCTGCTTGCAGAGAAGGAGAGGAAATAAGATTTCGAAGCTCTTCAGTTAAGATGTATCACCAATTACCATGTGCCAGGCACTGTTCTAAGCACCTTTCTTGTATTTCCCTCCATTTTAATCGTCCCAACTCTGTGAGGTAGTTCTATGCTAAGTTCATCCTTATTTTACCCACATTAGATAATTTGTTCAAAATTACCCAGCTGGGTAGAGGAATTCACACCCAGGTTTTCTGGGTCTAACGCCCAATCCCACCCCAATGCTGAGGCGGTTGTGTATCATGTAGCCATGCTGAGAAATGCAAGTGAGGAATCATGTTACTTTCAGGTTAATTTTTGTTCGCTGAATTGCATTTGTTGAGCCTTCACTGAACCCCTGGCCTGAAGACCTTAGTAGAGCTACTGAGTGGGATGAAAACATGTTACTTAGCAGCTGACTTTACACCCTAAGCCCACACCCTCCTCCCCACTGCACACACGTGCACACATGTGCACACATTTCTGTGATACAACTCACAAGCACAAACAATCCATTACTATAAAGTAAGGGTACACGTAGTAAATATTAAAACAGAGTACAACAAAATTAACCCTTCAGGCAATCAAAGACCAGAATTCTTGGTCAGTCCACCATTCTAGCCAAGGATTTGGTTGCCTAAAAGCAGAAAATTCGAACACCCAGACTTCGGCACTTAGACTTTCTTTTCATTCTTTCCTTTCATGTAGAGAAATTGGTCCCCAGCTCTAGCATGTATTAGAGTTACTGTAGAGAATCAAATGCACCAAGCCACAGGGGCTGCCCTAAACATGACGGGCACTGAGGGATCTGCCCCCCTGCAGACTGGAGACCACCTCATCCAGTGACACATCACTTGGAGGCTTTCCAAGTGCCCCAACCACCTCCTTTGTCTAGGGTCCTTTTCACCAACTCCAGGGGATAGCCAGTCTGGGGCCTGTTCCAATGAGGCGTCCTATTCACAGCGCCATTTTGATGGTGACTCCAGCATAGGGGAAAGCCTCACCTCAAGTCAGGATGTGCTGGATTCAAAAGAGAACCTCGGAACTGCCCTGAAATATGGTTTCTGGCCTGTATAGAGTAGCATCTTTTTTCAACATTTTGCTTTTACTGCGAGTGACTCAAATGGTTTCTAGAGCCCTTGCACTCCGCAGCCTGAGAGTTATTTAACAACTTTTCAAAAGAAATACAAATAAATGCAGTTGAACTCTCTGAGAACAAATCCAACTAAATAAACAGCAGTTAGGCTTTTCCTTTTCCAAAGGACAATGCCTTCTTGAGTGTCACCCCATTCTATCCCTAAATATTTAACTTATTTCTCAGTGCAGGCTTTCCACCAAATCCTCAGCATTAATTCTAATTGCATAATGTGGCTGAGTGGTCTCAGAGCATGACCTCTCCGGAGGCTGCCTGCTTGGCTTTGACCTCTCACCCCGCCAACCACTAGTTTTGTGTCCTGGAGCAAGTTCACTTAATCTCTTTGTGCATCTGTGTCCCCATCTCTAACATGGGGACAGTAATGGAATCCACCTCTTGAGGTGGTTGTGGTGATTAGTTAATCCATGGAAAGTGCTTAGAACAGTGCCTGGCACATATTAAGAGTTTAATGAGTGTTATCTCGAATGGGAAGATGCCTCAATCAAGATGGAGGTCATTGGGCAAGATATAGATCTGCTTTCAAAATAAATAAAATCCGTTGAGTGTTATATAGTGGACCAAGGGTGGGATTTTAGAATCAGTCAAGCCTGAGTTTGCATCCTGGCTCCGCCTCTTTCTAGAGCCATCATCCATGTAGCTTCTCCAAGCCTCAGTTTCCTCATTGAAGGAACATGATAATGCCCATGTTAAGAGCTTAATGGATGGAATGAACATGAGGAAGCAAGTGGTCAGATACAAAGACCAATGGATAACTTTTGTCCCCTTTTTAAAATTTCCATTGAGGATGAGAGTGTGGGGCTGAGGCCCATCCAATGTCTGGCAGGAACCTGTAAAAATAACATTCCTGTGGTAAGTTCTCCCAATATGCAGTGACCTAAGAATATTTCAAGCATTTTATTTTCATGTCTGCTCCAATAACTGAAAACAATTTAAAGAAGCAAAATGTCGGGGCCAAAATTTTTCAAAGAGATTTTTTTTCACCTCTAGCTTGAAAGCAAATTGTAACTTTTTAAGCAAGCAAACAAAAAGAGCTTTTATGCATATCTGATTAGCTCATTTCCTTTGATTTTGGCGAGTGATGTCATTTGGGCCCAGCTGTTGGTTTGCTGCAAATGATTTCCCTTCCTCGTGTTTCAGCAAGCCATTTCTGCCCCTAATGGAATTACTTTGACAGGAACCCAGCATTTTTCATGGTTCACCTCTCCTATCAGCTGATACCCAGAACTCCTCTGGAAAGAATGAGGGAAGGCTGCAAAGGCATTTAAGTGTCTGGAGAACAATAATTTCATGTAGACTTTTATCACACAGTTGTCTTTTTGAGGCCTTAGACTCTTCTCGACTCATCCTATAATAAATAGTGAGAAGTCTGAGGCAGAGGAGGGGCTCTGAATTAAAGGGTCCTGGGTCCTCAGAAAGAGACTTGGCCCGTCCCTTTTGCCTCACGTGCTCAAGACAGAACTGACATGTCACAGAGAAGGCAGGGGGCTGTGTGGGAAGAGCTAGGTGATGCACAGAGCCGTGGCCCTCCAGTTCCGCTGACCCCAAACCCAAGTCCCAGTGCTGCACCTTGCTAGCTCAGAGTCAGATGCTCTGTAAGCCTCCCTTTCTTACAGGTGAAAAGCAGCTACTAAACGTGAACCCAGGTAATGGGGGAGGCTATGCGTATATGGGGGCAGGGGGCATATGGGAAAACTGTACTTGACGCTCAATTCTTCTGTGAACCTAAAACTGCTCTAAAAAAATAAAGTTTTTTGTGTTTTTTTTTAAAAGTAATCACAGAGGATTGCTGTGAGAACAGGCTGGAAAATGCCTAAAACCCTATGTGATATAGTAGTCATTATCTGCTGCTGCCAGTTATCTAATATACTAGTTATTAGACATCGGGCTAAGGCTACTCTTCTGTGTGAGGGATTTCCAACCGAGCCGCTGCTGACATTTTGGGCCGGTCCTTAGCTGTGGAGGTCGGGCTGTCCTGTGAATCGTAGGGTGTTTAGCAGCGCTCCAGAGCCCCTGGTCTCTGCCCACTACATGCCAGTAGCACACACACCTACTCAGTTCTAACAACCAGAAACATCTCCGGACATTTGCCAAATGCCTCCTGAGAGACAAAACTGCCCCTGGTTGTGAACCACCATGCTAGGTTAAAGGGAAAACGCTGGTCAGTACATTCTGTGGCTCCACGTCACCGTCAAGGTGAAGACTGTCTTTGAGAGTTTTGCTTACTTGCCTCTGTCATACTCACACCCATCTGCTCAGGTGGATCTCACAGGCACATCTGGCTCACCTCACCCCTGACCCTGATCTCCAGCTCCCTCACCTGGAATGTACTGTCTCCCCCTCCCCCCCACCTCCTGTCTGAACCCTTCCTTGCCTCAGCCCCCACCTCCTTCAATAATAAAACTTCCTGAATCCTTTAGGCCTTCTGAGCCCTCTTCCCAGCTTCTTAGCCTGCCGCTCAACCTAGCCCCTAATTCTGCCCTGGTCCTGTAATGATTGCCTTTGAGACAGGGCTTTTAGAGCAGGAAGGGACCACGCAAACCATGTAACCCAGCAGCCTCTGGAGCAGACAGACGAGGGAAGTAGGGCTCAGAGAGATTCAAGAACTTGTCCAGGGTCACAGTGCTGGTTGGTAGCAGAGCTGTGCTGTTGTTACCCTTGTCTGGCAGCTGTTACCCTGAAGCCACCATCCCAGGACTCCTAGGATGTCCAGTGTCCCTGCGTCCAGCCTGTGCCTTCAGTCACAAATAGCTCCATGTGTAGACTGGTCGGCAGGTGCAGACTCATCAGCTGTTCAGAGGTATTCAATAGCTTCTGGTCTTCCCAAAGATGCTCAGTTTAAAAGACTGCTTTCCTCATTCTCCCTGCTTACACTAAACCCTATTTAAGCTCAACACTCAGAGAAATACATGTACATATACATAGTAGCTCTCCAACTTGAGCCTGTATCAGAATCACTTGGAAATTTTTTTTAAAACACAGATTGCTGGATGCCCCCCACCCCCATCCCTCATTGTTTCTGATTCTATAAGTTTGAGGTAGGCCGCGGACTTTGCACTTCCAGGTGATACTGATATTGCTGGTCCCAACCTCACTTGGAGAGCCTGAAAGAGGGTAATTAAGAGCCTGGACAACCCACAGACAAATGACTTTAACCTCTTTGAGCCTCAGTTTTCTTTTTTGTAAAATCAAGATAATAATAATTAGAAGTGCTCATTAAAATGCACTGTTATTTTTCATTAAACATAATATCTTCAATTTCTGGCATTTACCAGGTCTCAGCATGTGTTCTGCCCAGGGGAGTGAAAAGAAGCCAATTTCCTTCTATTTGTTTAAACTGGTGGCTTAAGAGGAAACCGCAGGGCAGTCGAGCTCAGGGAATGTGTTTCATTTGAGTATGAGACTGCAGAAATCACTGGATCTCTCAGCCGTTTCTGTAAAATGGGCAAAATGGCCCTTCTCTGATTTCCCCCCAGCCCCAAGAACCTGTTAGACAGGTCAGAGGAGAGTGATGAGTGTTTTAAAAAGTATTGCTTGATAATATGGCACTGTTTATTCAAGTTTATTTTGTTTATTGGAAGCGTCGTTGGTGATCATCCTTTGTTTCTTTCAAAACCTGCATGTTTTCCTTCCAATAGGCACTTTTTTCCTCCTCTAGCCTATATGGATAGTTCTTTTCTGAGTTGTCTCTATTCCCTAATTGCTATTTAACTATAAGCAGCTTGCTTTGAAACTCACCTGGCTAATGGGCGCCGTCTCCCTGTCTGTTCTCTCCAATTAGAGTAAACGTTCTTTGAGGACATGAACTATGCTTTCTGTTTCTTTTACATTCCCCCCCAAGTACCTGGCATCATTCTATGAATAGTCAATAGACAAATGTTGATTGAATGCATATTATATATAGTTTGCAATGAATTAATATCAAAGCTTTAACCAGGACATGGGAAAATAATTTCCTACATCTTTTTATTCAAAATGCAGGTCCTTTCATCTCCCAGGTTGTTGGTTCTTGTGTACTAGGGATTGGTCACTGTCAAACTCCTGACCATTCGAGTTGACTGCCTACAGAAGGAGAATTCCTAGGGTGAATCTATATGCAACATATTCCTCTGGTATTTTATTAACCGAATTATTTGGGGGTAATCACAATCTTAGGAAACTGAAATATGCCTAGCTTTCAATCGTCGTATTACTTGGTGACTAAAATTATAAAAGCATTATGCTGAGTGAGTTGCCCAGCCTTCTTATTTTAAATAGACAAATGTTAAACTCTTAAAATAATAAAACCCAGAGAGGAATGGGAAGTGGAGTGGAAAGGAGGAGATTGAGAAATGAGATGAGGGCTTCCAGTCCGGGGTTGCCCATTTGTGTCCCCACTAACGTGTAGCCATAAAATAAATAACGGGCCAGATAGAGTACATGAAGTTCAGCTTGTATTCTCTCTCCCTTCCCAAATGTGCTTTACTTTAATAGATTAGTGATTCTTCAAAGATAGTTTTTTTTCTGGGAAGAAGCGAGCCATGATCACAGGGGTCCGAGGACTACCCACGAAGTCTAAAACCTTCCGCTATCCTCGATCGGATTCCTTATTTATTTATTTTTGCCAGTTATGTGTCATTTCAGGAACACTCTTCCACCTCTTTTAATTGTATTCCCCACTCATTCGTTATTGTCACATCCTCAAAGAGGACTTGGCATACGAATCTCATTCCACTACTAGTTATGAAGAATGACTGTACCCAGCAACGGGAGTGGCCCCTAAAGAGGCAGCTGGATGGAGGTGACAGGACTGCAGATTCTCAAGAGGCAGCTTAACTCTGCTAGGATGCCTTTCAGTCTTCATTTGGGTCTAGTGACTCTCAACAATGGGCCATGACACACGTTTGCATATGGCGTTACAAGGTGTATGTTGCCAAGCACAAAGCACAACACTGGTGGGTGATTTTGTCTTTATAAACTTGAATGAAATCAAAGCCTTCCTGGGACAAAAATCACTCTCATGTGTATCCTAATGTTTTCTAGGGTGGGGTTCAACCATTGTGCCTACATATGCCTACAGGACTGCAAGTTGAATGTGTCATGTCGAAAGTGATTTTAAAGGGCTGGGAAACATTATATTAGACATTTGTATCTCGCCCCTATGGCCCCAGTGAGCAAGTTACTGCTATTCTTTTGGGGCATGCAAACGGAGACCATCAAAATAGCTCCCAAGTTTGTAGATCACAGAACATTATCTGCACCCAAGCCCCTCAAGTGAAGAAAAGGGAAATTTGGAGTTCTCTTTCCTGTCGATGCTTCAAACATCATTTCCAAGGTAGCGGTTGATTAACTCTCAAATCATACCACGTGTCCAATGTCCAGTAATGGGCGGTCTCTGATGTGTGAACGAATTTAATTGTGGGCCCAGATGTTACTTTCAAGAGTAATTTGTCTGTGATTTGAGGAGGTGGTCCCACACAGATCAATTGAGAAGGAGAAAATTATAGTGACGAGTTGAAAGCAATCACTGTCAGGGAAAAGGGTGGCTGAACTATTTCTGCCAGGTAGGCAGGATGTTTTATGGGATTTAAAAGAAAAGCATACTGTGTGCGCTCCCCTTTGTAAACATCCATGTTAGCCAGATCCCCCACCTCTCAGGAC
Source organism: Hipposideros armiger (assembly GCF_001890085.2). Lineage (NCBI taxonomy): Eukaryota > Metazoa > Chordata > Mammalia > Chiroptera > Hipposideridae > Hipposideros > Hipposideros armiger. Next base: position 1,864,786 of record NW_017731561.1, read on the forward strand.
ATCAGGAAAGAATCAATATGAGCCACTCAAGAAGGAAGTGGCTGTGTTTTGTCTTAAGTAGAAAAAACTTGAAGCTAAGTTCTTCTTCAAATTGTCCAAGCAAAACTAAAAATGTTAAGTGGTTGAACTGAAAGCATTTCTTCCTAGTTTGTTATTTTATTTATGATCATGATAATGTTGTTGTATCCATATTCTTTTGGTTGCAGTGACACAACTCATCTTGCTGTAAGCAGTAAAACAATCAAGAAGCTTTCAATAACGTTGACATAATCAAATACACCAGGGTAGATATGGCTGTATCTATGGCTTGATGCAGGGCTCAAATTATGTCACCAGGACCGTTTCTCTATCTCCTTTTGTCTCCTGTCCCTTGGTGCTGGCTCCTTTGTCAGGATCCATATACTCAACGAATGGTGGCAGCAGTCTCAGATCCTATATGCTCTTGGATTGACTTCCCAGAAGGGAAAAATCGATGGTCTCTTTGCAGAACTCCTAGCCAAAGTCCCAACGCTCTGATTGGGTCATTGGCCCATCTCCAAGCCAATCACTATGGTCAAGGGTGGGGATGTAACACAGTGATGACATGGCTGGCATACATATATGCTTTGCCTCAGAAGGCCATGGGTTAGGAGTTACCAAAACAGATACCCATGAAAATATTAACACCCACTACTATTGCCATGTATTGAGACCTATATGTCAGCCCCTACATAATATTATCCCCACAGCCTCTTATTTATTCATGCATGCTTGCATTCAGAAAGCATTTGTTGAGATCCTTCCTACCATGATGACCAAAAACACAAGGTCTCCACTCACAGTTTAGAAAGGGAATGTGTTATGAGGTAGATATGACCATCTACATTTACAGATGGGACTACTGAGGCTTTCTCGAGTAATTTCCAGTTCCTACAGCGTGACAGTTACTAAGTGAACTAACTGAGAAACAGAGATCCAAACCCAAGTCTCAGTTTCCATAGCCCACGTCCTTAACTACGAGGCTGGTCTAAATTGGGATAGTATCTGCCCCAGGCTAATGTATGTTTACCTGTGACCATGTCACCCCTTCCCCATCATGAGGATGATCTCATGATGAAGAGGAGAGGGACAGAATATAAAAGAGCTGAGGAATATTTACCCTCCTACACCCCCCCCCCCATGCTGCTGAGTCGATATTAAATTCTTCTGGCTTCTTAATAAGTGACCACAACCTGACCAACTAACTTTGTGACTGTGCTTTTACTAAACATTATGTCTCCTCAATGCTTTATACATAACAACCAATTTGGTCTCTGATATTTGGCCCTGTGAGAGCATCTATGCAGCTCCTTTGGCAAGATCAGCATTTTCCATTTTCTCTGGTTTCCAAGAGTTCCACAGGCTACCTTCTACTACACACGAGGAAACTGAAGCTCAGAGAGGTTAACGGACTTGTCCAGAGTCACTCAGCTAGTAAGGAGAGCAGGAGCGTAAACCACCTATCCTTTCAACTCCTACAGCAGTGCTTCTCAAACTGCTGTCATAATTTGTGAGTGTTGGGTCAGACACTTACCAACTCTATTGGACTATTTCCTCTGTCATCATTCTAAGCAACATTATTTCTTAGTTGGTGTCACTGAGTTAATAGTTTTCTACAGCACGTTTCAATAAACATAAAACTATTCAAAATTTTTAAATCCATACATGAGTCCCCTACAGATGTCTCATGTACCATCAGCAGTAGTGTCTGGCACACTGAGAAACATGGTCTGTGCTATGTATTGGGTTGTCGGAAAAGTCATGACACATTTTTGCAATGAAAAACATAGAAAAAATGCGTCATGATTTTTCCGACAACCCAGTAGTTGCCTCACCAGTTAGCTGGTCATCGTTTCAGGACCAAGGCTTAGGTTTATAGGCAGGCGATAGGCAATTTCCATGGAAAGTTTCCTTTTTTTTTCTTTCCAGGAAGAGACACACATGTATCGGCTGAATGGGGATGTGATCATTTTCGCTTCCTTCCTGTCCAGTGTTGACCTTCCCAGTCACAATCACGTCCCCACGCTCAGCTCACTTCCTGTCTTTGCTGGTGGGTGAGACATACCTGCTATTTAAAGGCTAACCCAACTGTTCAAGCCCCACCAATATTGGATTAGCCTTTTATTGTTTTGCAACCTGTGTGAGCTTTTGTGGTACATTTCTTTTGTGGCTATCCAAAGGCATGATCGTTCAGGTTAAAAAAATATCTATTTTGGAGAGACGCTTCAGCAATGTAGCTACTGCCACCTTTGCTTCATTTTGTTATAATTATTTTTGGCTCCTCATAAATTTTCCTACTGATTCCTGAAGTTCTGCTAAACTCATAAGCCACTTAAGGATGAAATTCAAATCCCAAGTGCATTTTTATCCCTAGTTACTTGGAAGGAAAGAATTAGGTAAACTACCTACTACCTCTCTGTTTGATCACAGAGAATAGGAGGAAGAGAAAAGACCCATTGCACTTAAGCACATTTCTTCACAAAAAAATCAAGGCTCATTTGTTTTACCATTTAACAATGAAATTAAGGAAGTCTGTGTTTGTCCTCATAGCTATTCTTGGCTGCCATGATGCTCAGGGAGGTTGGGCGTGTTGAATGCTAGTGGTAGTTCTTTAGGGAAAGACTTTGCATGTTTATTTTTTTTATTTTTATTTTTTTCCTCCTGAAAGAATCTATCAACTTGCAAAATAGCACTTCAACTTTCCTCCAACTCTGCATCAGGGCATTAAGCAGGTCACTGATAGTCATTGTTAACTCCAGACAGAGTTTAGATCTTTTCTCCTACTAACCCTCAAATCTGTTGCACATAGAATCGCATGATATGTGTTTAATAAATACTGATACTCAGGTTCCAGGCTGAGCAGACCAAACCAGATACTCTGAGGTTAGAACTATGGCATCCTCTGAAAGTTTACCTGGTGACTCTAGTGTGCACTCAGGATGGAGAACCTCGCTTCCACAGTTTCTGGCTTCAAGAGTTTCTGTAGTGTCATGATCAGATGAAGTCAGGCAGGTCCGGAATAAACCCTTGCTCCAATTACTAGCTATGACATAGGGCTATTCACTTAGCATTTCCAAGCCTTAGGTCTTCATCTATAAAACAGAGATGATAATGGCTCCTACCTTATGGAGTTGTTCTGAGGTTAGATGAGATGCTGCATGACAGTGCAGCCCACTTCTGCATTGACTAGCTAACTAGTCTTTCTGCCTTCAAGTGTCAACTCTGCTCAATATAGTTTTATACACCAATGACTCTTCCTAAAGCACTCTACCCATGCCCGCGTAGAAAGAGAAGAACAGCCTCTGACATATGGGAACTGGACCTGATACATAATAAGTAGGATTCTATGTTGTTAGGGGCTAGCCTAGAACTCAAGGCTAGACCATGATGTCCTCCTGTTTTATATAAACAATCTCACCAAACAAAACATCAGGCAGCAGGACCATGAGGAAGTAAGAAAAAATAAGACCACTTCATAATTTTGTCTGAGCACAAAAACAGATTACTGGACAAACTATGAAAATACCAAACACCCTGAGCTAGTATGAGTGACAGCTGCTCTTCACCTATTATGGCTTTAGCCTCACTGTAGTCTGCCTTTTCCTTCTTTCCTCCCTCCCTCCCTTCATTAATTGAAATTATGCTATTCCCAAAGATATATCCATAAGTTGATTCATTAAGTCTGGAGGACAAACTTTGAAATAGGTGCTATTATGATGTCCACTTTGCAGATGAGGAAACAGAGGCACAGGAAAGTGAAATGCTAAGTGGCAGAATCAGGACTGAGAAATCTGGTTTATCTTTCTAATAAGGTTGTTATAAGGACTAATGAGCTACATCAGGTAAAAGCTTTAACATGGTGAGTTTCCAAAGGAGTTCCTGGCTTTGCTTAACCTGGTTTTGAGCCCCTGTTTTGCTGCTGAAACCTTTCATTTGTAGCCCCGCTTCAGCATGAGGTCTGAGTAAATATCGCTGTGTATACTCACGTGTATCTTGCTTTAACTCATTAGTTCATAGAGTTCTGTTTGCCCCCCCAATTCAAGCAACCACTTGGAGCTAGTCTTGCTCATCTTTGCCTTCCTCTTAAGAAAAGTCACATTAATTATCTGTTTATTGATCAAAAATGATCAGAGGAGTTACTCCAATTCAGCATGCTTTATTACAGGTTTGCAGATCCAAATGCTAATACTCAACTATCTAAAATTGAATTAAAGACACCTCACATGTAGAGGATTTATAAAATACTGCAAGCACCCATTTTGAGAAGCCATCTGAATTCTCAGGTGTTACCTTCTTGCCAGATTAATTGATCGCCTAGTTAAAAGTAAATGATTTACAGAGCTCCCTTATAAATTACTGTGGCAGGGGTTGGGGGAGGCTTACCCCACTGAATGGGATTCGCTGCAGTGGGCTCTGGTGTCTGTTGAGACCGCCCTTTGGGTGTGCCGCTTGTGGGCTTAATTGGGCGGTGTTCTGCTATAGTCTGAGCCACCCTGCAAGTTATGTGGGTTCTGGGCCTCTTAGGAGGGCCTCCAGCGCAGGCCCAGGTCACCCACTGCCTGTGACTAGCTGGGTACCTGATAGCAGTGACAAAGCGATCACTGCTTGTGCCCACCCTGGAGGCATATGGGGGAAGCCATGCTGTGAACCGAGGATGTGTACCACCAGCACCGGGCCTGGGGTAGCTTCGCAAAATGCCAGGACGCCCCGAGGCCTGCTGCCACCTGTCGGCTCCCTTAAGCTTCAGCCACTGATAAAGCCTCCTGCGGAACCCAAGTTAGGTGAGGTGGGGTCTCAGAAAGTCACTAGACTGAGAAGAACTGTGGTCAACAGTTTAATGTAGACTCTGGTCTGGTGCCAGTGCTGAGCCTGGAGCTACTCAGCAAACGTCTCAGAGCACACCGAGGCCGGTTGTTGCCCACCTGGGGCCTGTAGACTTTGATAACGCCCCAAGAAAGAATGCATTTCAGGTGGGGCTAATTGCCTTTGGAGAACGTGCCTCTGGTGGTGGGCAATTGGGTTGGCTGGGGTTCTAGTGAGTCAGCAGGTTAGAGTGAGCCAGGCCAATCAGATTCAGATTTGGCTGTGTGGGGGTGGGTTTAACACAAGAAAAATGGCACCTGCCTGCCAGCTGCACAAGAGGAAGGCTTCACCCAGAGAAAATGCTGACTGCCCTCCAGTTCTCCCCCAAGGCCACACACCTCAGTCTGCCCACCTCTTGAGTCACTGTCCCTCCACCAGAGCTCAAGGTGAGTGCCTGCGAGAGAGATTCTGTGCGTGGGCCGCTTAAGAGGACGTCGCGGTTTCCCAAAGCCTTCCATCCCAACCAGACGGTTGGAATCCCCATTTTTTTTTTCCAGCCAAATGTTGTGGGGCATCCTCTTCACTGCACCAGTACTCTGGGCTGGGGAGACTGGTTTGTGGCTGGGGTTCTTCGCTCCTCCGGGGGGTACCTCCCTGGTTCAGAGAGTCCTCCTTGTTTTCAACCACCCCAGGGAGGTTTGGGGCTAGCTGGTTTCGCGTCTCCACCTGTCCTACCAGTCTTGATGTGGCTTCTTTTTATCCTTCATTATAAAACTTCAGCTAGACTTCAGATGATTCCCCCGGTTGATTGTTCTATAATGTAGTTGTAATTTTAATGTGTTTACGAAAGGAAGCAGGCAGTGTTTATCTACTTTGCCATCTTGGATCTCCTCAGGGGGCTGTTTTTGATACCTGTCTTAGAGGCACCCAGCTCTATCATTAGGACCTTCCACCATTCGGGATGGGCCTTGTATCCCAAAGGAAAAGAGTTGTTTTTTGTTTTGTTTTTTAATGAGGTTAAAATTGGACCATCTCAGATGAGAAAGAAACAATTTTAATGAGAGTAAGGAGTCTGGAAAGAGAAAAATTCTTAGAACATCATTAGAGGCACAGGACAATGTGTTCAATCTGAAGACTTCTGGGATTTAGGAGATTCTGAGAGGGTAGACATGTCCTAGTGTATTTGAATTTATATCAGACTACTTCCCACGTTTGTGTAACAGGAACAGAACAGTACTTGCTGATAGCCTTCCTCTTTCCTCACTCATTAAGGAGCATTCTGTCTTTGCACCCTCAGCATCTGTATTACCTTACTCTCTAAGGAAAACGCCAAATTTATTAAGCTGGGGCTTTTGTAATGCTTAAACAGGGCAGAGGAGAGAGAGGAAAAATGGAGATGTGAGGAATGGAAGTCTGGTTCAGAAAGGGACAAGATTTAATCAAGGGAGAACAGAAAAAAGTGAAAGGGAGAATGGTGTGGGAGGAATGATACCCCCCCCCCCCCCCCGCCCTCACCCCCACTGCTAGGTATCAGAAAAGTGTTTGGTTGGCAGTTGAGAGTGGGTGAGAGGTTTTGGGGGAGATTAGAGGTCATTAGTGTGTAGGACATAGATGAAGAGAGAACATTTTCAATATGTGTTGCAGACAAACATATTTCTCTTCTTGTTTTTTGGGAGTCATTAAATATTTGAGTTGTCTTAATGGATTTTGTTGCTGGCTTGTGTTGCTTGGCATGAATGTTGCACAGGAACTTGACCAGTTATAAGCCCCTTATCTGGGGGCCATGTATGCTAGGTTTCACTCAGCTTATAAGTGAGCCTGGGCCGTATTCAGAATATTATGATTAATTCATGGCACTATGTTTCAAGGGAACTGTAGCTCAACTTGAATGCAACCAGGAATATGAAAGAGCTCAAAGCCACCTTGTCTTAGAGTCACTCCAAAGAATCAAGAGTGTTTAGCTTGGAGAAAAGATGTCTCGAGCTCATGCTCAGGGCTGTCTTAAAAGATCTGATAAAAGATGCTATGTGTGGTTCCACAAGCGAAACCAGGACAGGCAGCAAAAAGATCTCTTTTCTAAGGGAAAAAGCTTTTAAATCTAAGCTAAGGGAGAATTTTCTGACCATACTGGCCACAGATGGATTAGTCAATAACCTGCAATACCTTCTTTAGGGGGATACTCAAGCAAAATATTTGGGGGAGATACAAAAATGTGGCAAATGGCTGAATATGAATTCAGTACTTCCCAAATTTGAATGATCATTGTACCTGTGCCCCACCCCGAAGATTCTAATAAAATATGTCTAAGGAATATGTATTTTCAAAACGCAAAGCAAGATAAATAAATCAATACAATGAAATATTATTCATAAGAAAGAATGAAGTACATGCTACAAAATTGATGAACCCTGGAAACATTATGCTAAGACCACATCTTGTATGATTTCATTGATATGAAATACCCCAAATAGGCAAATCTACAGAGACAGAAGTAAATTAGTGGTTGCCTAGGGCTGGGAGGTATTGGGGGGAAAAGGGGAGTGATTGCTAGTGGATATGGAATGTCTTTTGGGGGTTATGAAAATGTTCTAAATTGATTGTGGTAATGGTTACACAATTGTGAACAAGCTAGAAACCATCAAATTGAAAATTTAAATGGGTGAACTGCATGATATTTAAATTACATCTCAATAAATCTATTATATTAAAAATAAAAGCAATCCAGATGACACGGTCTTCAGTGAAATTTGGGAACCAAATCACAACCCTAGCTTCAATTAGAATCATCTGAGGATCTTTCTTAAGATACTATCAATAGTACCCATGTTCTACTACCTGAGGTTGTGATTCAATTAAGACTAGAGCATCAGATTTTAAAAAGTCCCCCACATGAGTTTAATTGCCACTTAGGTTAAGAATCTCAGGAACAGATGAACTTTAAGTTGCCCCTCTTTCTTTGAGATGCTATGATTTCACAAGCTTATAATTCTATCTTAGTGTTTAAGAGCATGAGCTCTGGATCAGATACCTGCATTGGCATTTAGCTTGGCTTCTCATAAGCTGTGTGACATTGAGCAAGCTATTAAACCTCTCTGAGCCTTAATGTCCTCATCTGTAAAATGGAAATAATGATAGCACCGACCTCATAGAGATTTTGTGAGGATTAAAAGATGTGTGTAAATTATTTCATCTAGTGCCTGGCATATAGTAAAAACTCACTGTTAAAGATGATGATGATGACAGTGACGATGATGACAATGATGATTTTTCTGCAAGGAGAAGAAATACAAGTTTGGATGTTGGAGGCTGGGTATTTGTCATAATGATATGGCCAAAACACAGACCAAGATTTTGTAGACAAAGATTGTGGGATGAGAAAGTCAGTGGCAGCAAGAAATATTCTTATTTGAATACTGCATGATAAAAAAATAGCTGAAGTTTCTCATTTTAATGATCCTTTTATGTAATGAAATTTAGATGGGGCAAAGCATGAACATTATAGCCCTCCCATTGGTTATGTTAGCCCGAAAAGACCGTTTCTGCTCTTGAAGTCTGGGGAAGGTGGAGGTGTGTCTGAGAAAGTTCTCCAAGAGGTACAGGTGTATTTTCAGACTGGCAGTGTTTACACACACACACACACACACACACATACACACACACACACACACACGATGCCAAAAAACTGTATACACATTTTAAGAAAGGAAAAAACTATTAAAATTACACTGATGGTAACCACTTTGAGCACCTCTTGTAATTGCAGAAGTCAAACATGACTTGTATTTATCTTTTGTTATCGATATCTATTGAGTATTAGAATTTTAATAGTTTTTTCCGTTCTTAAAATGTGTATACAGTTTTTTGGCATCCTGTGTGTGTGTGTGTGTGTGTGTGTGTGTGTGTGTGTGTGTGTGTGTATTATATATATAATCAATAACCTGACAAGGAAAGCCACCAAGTATGAGAAAGTAAGACCATTATTTGAGCCTTCGAGAGGTCCAACCTCTGTCACATACTATTATACATGTGGAAAAACAATGTGGTGCACCCTGTCTAAGACTTTATTTTCTCACTCCAGAAAATGAGAGAGATTGTTGATGCTTAGTGTGCCAGAGAGGATCAGTTCCCTGCTGTCGCTTTCCTTTTTGAATGCTTTCACCCCTTCCTCCATGCTAACTGAAAACCTAAATCAGAACCCAGCCTCCTACAAGTGCACTTTTGGCAGAGCTTGGCTTTGGCATTGCTTTTCTGACCGGTGTACTGATTAGTGTTTATTACTAATTATCCGTGCCTGGAAACATGACCCGGAGAGGAGAAGGACCAAGGCGACAGCATGCAGTGACATTGTGAGAACTGTTCACCATGTTTTCATCCGGCGTCACTCAGCCCAAATGCACAGCTACAGCAGATGCCTTCACCCGCCAGGCCCCAGGCTTTGGCAGCCAGGCAGAGCAGGCTTCCCTTAGCACTGGGCAAGGGGCCCCTTCCCTTTGCCCAGTATCTGGGGCCCAGGACTTGGCCAGAAGGAAGGGTGACACAGGCTGAGGGAATAGGAGTTGGCCGCGTCTGACAGCAATGCTCTGAGGTCATACATCCGCCCACTACACCGTAGAAAATAGAGTGTAAGTGAGTAAGGAGTGGGCACACGGGTGCAAAGGCCAGGAGCTGGGGGAACACCCAATAGTGTATTTTAAGTTATGATGCCTCTTTGAGTAATTTAACCTCTCAGAACTCAGGCTTTCTGATGAAGAAATGTATTCGCTCATAGCAATTCAACAAATGCTTATTGAATGCTTACTGTCTGCCGTATTAGAAGGAAGGCAGTAGATGAACAAGACTATTAAAATTTGCTATTCAAACTAATGATAAAAATGTATCTCCATCTGAATCAGTGACTCTGGAAGTGCCCCTTTTGCTATGGGCACTTTGGAGAAGCTCATAGACTGAGGTCTACTGTACTGAACAGGTATGATCACATCATTTGTTACCAAGTCCAGAGCCTAACCGTTGCTGACTTTGCTAATATCGTAGTGCCTTTTTCTGAAAATGTCTTTTAATAGTTAAGTTTTCCTCTCTCCTTCCAAAAGTAAGAAATTCCTATTATTAAATTCATTTGGAAAATATGGGGAAAAAAATTTTAAATCATCCATCGTCTTGCCACCCAAAACAACCATTCTTAGGTTTTGGGCATAGAATGGAAGATTTTAGACCATGAAAAAAAAGTATGTGTATGAGATCTGCTTAGTACATTGCAAATTCAGCTGCTGGAAACAGAGAGGCACAATATTGTAATGGAAGGATTCTTTAGGAAATGGTTTTTTCTAGGAGAAATCTTCTAAGTTCATTTAGTATTTTTGCCAAACCAGTAGGGGCTGAGAAGGTTAGAAAATGATAGCAGATGAGATAACGGTGTTTTATTTAATGTTTTACAAGCCTATTTGTTTAAAGCTTAATGAATGCCTTTTGACCCATTATGGAGAGAATTCTAGTGTCCAAGAGAGCTGTAGCTGAGTTGGTGAGAATGGTTCTTACTTATTGAGTCAGCATTTTTATCAATTTGCCTTTTATATACCAGTAATTAGGCAAGGGGACTAGAAAGTAGAGGTATTTAATATGGGGAGGAAATGACCTTATGCTAGTAATAATACTCAATTAAGTATCATGGATACATGCTGTGAAGGGAAATACAGACGCTATGAGATCACATAGGAAGGGCCCTAAGTTATTCTAGATAATGAAAAAAGTCTTCCGTAATCATACTTAAGCTTGCACAACTTGAAGGCAAGGAGTTCTGTCTGGTCCATGGTGGAGACCATTCCAGCAAACACGTCAGGTTAGGACCTGTATTCCAACTGTTCAAAGCACAACCACCCTGCACCCAGGGCCCTTTTGTACCTTGCTGAGATATTGGTGCTATGAGTATGAGTACATAGTGAATCTGGAAAATTCCATACTTATGTGGTCAGTCAGCTATCTAACTTCTTCAGAAGAGAGTGCCACTTCCTGGAGACCATTTCCTGGAGCCCCACCCTTCAGCATTTGATGAATGGTATCACTTTGGACCTAGCAAAGGGGATACCAGGAATTCCAGGCTCTATGCGTAAATGGATACAAAAAGCATCAGATAGGTTCTTTGAGTGGTTGTGGCAAAAAGACTCCTCATGATTTATGCACTGTCCATTGTGAGATGTCTGATGTGAAGTCAACAACTGAAATCGAATGAATAATTCAGCATGCGGATCAATCGCATCATCTCACTTGCCATGTTATTGCTGTTTTTACATAATTGCAAAGTGAAAAATAAATTGATGTCTTTAATAAACAACTGCCATTTGATATGAAATAGACCCTATCATCTTAGGGGTATTCTATTTGCAGGTACTACTTTGAAACATTTTATACAATTAAAAATGTGCACTTATTAAAATATGGGGAGAAATATCTGTACGTTATTTCAGTGGCAATGCTGAAAGAAAAATAATGTAGAAGGATGAAGCGTCAGTTCTCTTCTTCAAAGACCAGTTCTTTGCTGGTCTTGTTCTGCAAAGCATTGCTCAAGAGAAAGATTTTACTGTGTATTATGTGGTGTGATACACAATTGAATATGCAACCAAAACAAAATACAATACTAAGTTTAATTCCTTTCATGTTAGTTTTTAAAGTCGGTAGATAGGAACGGGCTCAGTCTAAAAACCTTCTTTCCTTCTCCCTGTATCTTTCTTTGATTAAGTGAATAGTAATTAATAATAGCTCCTTGTCATATTCATCTTATGCCTCTTTAGAGAAAAACACAAAACATGGTCTACTTAATCACATGTCTTAGGCAGTAACTGTCATATCATTGTCATAATTAATGTTAGAACTAGCATTTGTTCATAATGGCACAAAAAGAATAATCAATTTAATTAATTGTGCAGTTATTAGCATTTCCATTTTTAAGGGTTTTTATCAAGGTCTTGCTTTCTTTGCTCAGAAAAATTGCTTCTTGACAGTGTTAACAGAACTGGTTTTCTGGGTGGGAAGTATAAAATCTGTGAAGTTTAATCTTACTTTAAAAACTAGAAACATATTTTCATTTACTAGCCTTTAATCAAAGGACAAGCTCTAACTTTGTTTTGAAAATATGTGTTATCAATAAAATTCATGACCCTTCCAGCATTTTATTGACTATATCTACCCTTAACAAGATAGGTTTATATCTTTAAACATCTTACCTGTGAAAGTCTTTGAACGTCATTTGAACACCTATTAGATCCGCATCAATATTTGCTGTTTTAGAATGCAAATTTCCTCAGGGTCAAGTACACTATCTGGATAATATATCTTGTCTAACAGTGCACTAGATAGTGTTAGAAGTAATAATAACAAACCAACTAAAGATGACAGCATGATTTAGATAGCACAGCCTTTTCTCTGTCTATTCAGATACTACACTTCTCTTTGGTTCATTCTCAGAATTGAAAACACAGATTTGAAAGCCTAACATAATTTAAAATAAACTCTTGCATCCTCCTTTCCCGGCTAAGATCTGGGAATGGGCAAGACCTAACTGGGAAAGAATTAGACCTTTTGAACTCTGGAGGGGGCGGGGAAGTGTAGAGAGTTTGAAGGCTTCTGATGTTTCTCATCCGGACTGGGTTTGTATCACTGAGATGCTGGTGTTCTCGACTGTGTCCTAAAAAAAATGGTTGAGCATGTTTGTGCAGCCAAAGGTCATTTCATAGGAAAAATCAAACTCAATTTGGTGAGATTTCTGGAGAAGAATTAATGCAATCTGGGGTGGAATTGACAAAGCACACCAATGAAAACAAATGCAATACAGTGCCCTGCAAGTACCATTGTAACGTCAAAAGACGATGGCTTTTAGAGAAATGGAATGGTTTTAGCTCAGAGGTGGCAAAACATATTCTCTTTTCCTTTTCCCTTGGTAGAGCTTCCATTCAGAAGGAAAATGAATCTCTGTGATGTCCCCAGTGGTCAGGGAAAAAAAGACAACCTTCTGCCAGAACTGAATGGTGGAAGATGTTAGTAATATTGACTGAGCAAATTGGTATTCGGGGAGCTGATAGATTCAACACTGAACATTCAAAGGAATACCATGACTTTGTAAAGTGCATGCTTACCTGATCCTATATTGTACAAGCTTGGTATTGGTTTTCTCAGGATCAACCAAAACGATTTTTGTAACCTAGAGTTAGATGGGTTGATAGATGTACCCAAGCATCCAGTAACGTGGGTTGGGCACTGCACACTTTCAGGACAGCGTCACTCACTTAGATTGCAATATGATTGTTGCTGCCTTGAGTAAAAGCACAAGACCTTTACAAGAATAGGAGCAGCCCTAAAAGCTATACTCATTTGGACCTGTTCCATTAGTCACTTAGCCGTTACACTCGGCCTCCCTCAGTGCAAGAATCCCAAAAGAAAATTGTTTATAGTAATCAATTTTAAAGCAACAGCAAAACCATAGATTTGCCCATTGCCTAACTGTGCCTCACCTGTTGTAGGTACTCAGTGAATATTTGTTGGATGTATGATTTTATGTTGTATGTGTCAGTGACGCCTCTTTCTCCACCATTACACTGTACTGTGAGAGCAGGGACCATATCTGTGGTGTCGATCTCTGGAACCTAGGTCAGACCCCAGATAGAGGCTACCACTGAATAAGCACCCAATTAATAGTTTCTGAATGAACTTAAAAATTCTAAGCCATTGTTTGATCAGGTACACCCTATTAACATCCCCATGTCACATATGTGGAAACTAAGTTCTAAAGGGGGAAATGTGTGGATCCCAACAGCACCCCTCTGCCCATCCTTCTGGTCTGGGCACCTAAACTCAGACCAGGAGAGGTTTCCACCCTCAGACAGCTCTCCTTGGGTCCATGTACAATCCATCACTTTTAACAAATTGTTTTGGCTTCTTGCACTGAGGGATTCTAAGAGAAATGGCCAAACAATACTCCCCATTTTATTCATTACAGAAATATTCTTGAGCATAAAAGCAGTGGCTTGCTCATGAAGACTGAGAGATTACTCAGTCCTCGGAGCTGGGCAGTGTTGACTACTTCTGAGTAACGAGTGGAATTTTGTTGGGTTTGGTTTTGTTGTGCTGTGTTATGGTTTTTTTTGGGGGGGTGTTATTTTTATATTTAAATACAATATATATATGTACTTTTTTTTTTTTAGGGAAGTTTTAGGTTCACAGCAACATTGACAGGAATGTATAGAGATTTCCCATATAGTGTCTGTCCCCACACAGGCACAGCCCCCGCCCACTGTTAACACCCCCAACCAGAGTGGGACGTTTGTTACACTTGATGATCCTACATTGGCATGTCATGATCATCCAGAGTTGAGAGTTTACATTAAGTTCACTGTTGGTGGTGTTCATTCTATAGGTTTGGACAAATGTATGATGACATGTACCCACCATTATAGCATGTGTGATGCAGAGTACTTTCACTGCCCTAAAGTCTTCCGTGCTCTGTCTGTTCATCCCTCACTCTCCCCCAATCCCAACCCCAAGGAACCACTGATCCTTTTATTGTCTCCATAGTTTTTTCCAGAATGTCATACAGTATTCAAATTAGCTTCTTTCCATAGTAATATGTATTTAAATTCACTCCATCTCTTTCCACGCCTTGATTATTCTTTTTTTTGGACTGAATGTATCACACTTTATTTATCCATTTAACTACTGATGGACATCTCAGTCCCTTCCAAGTTTTAGCAATTATGAATAAAGCTGCTGTAAATATCTGTGTGCAAGGGTTTGGGTGGATCTAAGTTTTCAGTTCCTTTGGATACATACCAAAGAGTGTGATTGCTGGATCCTAGGGTAAGAATAGGCTTAGTTTTGTACGATTGGTGGCTTTTCATCTGTGTTCAGTGTATATTGTGCAACTGATTGCAATTCCCTTTTTGCTTCATCCACTTGGAAAGTCGGAGCCAATTTTGAAGGCCAACTTTAGTCATTGTGTTTCAATGTATGTTTTTTTACTTCTGGCATTTTTATAATTCTGTCTTTCCTTATCATGATACTTTTTAATTTTTTTTGTTTTTAGCTCTTACTGCATTTTAACGTGGTGCTATTACATGTTACATGCTGTCTTTAATTTTCATTGGCAATAAGAATCGAATAAATCGCTCCAGTAGAGGCAAAGTTTGTGGGGGCGGTCAAGAGGCTAAGAGACCCCAGACACAAAGACCAATTCTAGCTCTGCTATTTATTAGTCTTGTGACCTTGAGTAAGTTACCTAACCTCAGTTTCTTCTTTCATAAAATAGTGTAATAATAATTTCTACCTCAAGGAATTATTGCCAGGATGAAGGCAGATAATCTAAGCAAAACATCCATCCCAGAGCCCAGGATACACCATACATGTTACCTTACCACGTTTTTGTTTCAGCCCCACCCCCATTCCTACTACTTACTCAGAGCTGGAGGGGAGGCTGTCTCAGCCTCTAGCCTATTGACATTTGGGGTCCCATAATTCTTTGCAGTGGGGGCTGCCCTGTGCATCGTAGGTTATTTAGCAGCACCATGGAAACTCTCCACCGGATACCACTAGCACCGTGTCAGTTGTGAACACAATTAATAAAATGTCTCCCGACATTGCCAAAGGTTCCATGAGGACAAAATCATCCTTGGTTGAGAACCACTGTTTTAGAAGTCTCCTGCTGTCCTCAGTAATTGGGACCACTTTCTCTCCAGTAATTCTCTATTTCAGATCACACTTACTCAGACCAGTCCACATGTTGTTGGGTTCTTTTATTTCTTAAATCCAAACTTGGTGGCCCCCTCAGAACCCTGTTCTTCACTAATCAAGGAGTAAATTCTTAGCACCAGCTATGGCTTTGGCCCTTGAGGAACATCATCCAGGGAGGCCATGTAGACAAATCACTATGACACATCCCAGGGACACAGAAAGTTGGTGACACGCAAATTCCCCTGGCCTGCACTGTACTTTCAGAATGAAAATGCAAGACACACACTCTGACACAGAATTTACTTTGGGTCGACATTTCAATTTATGTAAGATATTATGAATGTATACAAATAAAGTAATAAGTAGGTAAAAAATTAATGAATCAGCCTTTTGAAAAGAATAAATTACATGAAATTAGAAAATGCTGAGAAAAACTGGAATATATGACACCTGTCTGAGGGAGGAGTGATTACTTTTTCTAGAAACAGGCAGATACCCCGATTCATACCCAGGCAGTGATAATTGATAAGAGGTTAACGTGATGCCCCTCCCTGGTGTCATTTACATTTTAATGGGGGGCCTGTAATGTGCTGTGAAAGTGTGAGCTATATGGGGATGATGCTTGCAGGAACGGAACCTGAACGTTTTCTGTAAACAAACTGACAGCAGTTGGAGGGACGGGCAAGGCAGGGAACGTTCCCTTTAATAAACATCAACACAGAAAAACACATTGAAAAGAAAACAAACCAAAAAGAGCTCTGGGTCCCTGGTCTTGGGGGTTTTTGCCATGACGAGCAGCGGAGTAGAAGGAACTTGGATAGAGCCAAATGAGATTTGGAGGGAGAGTCCTAAGACTAATGGGCAGTGATAGGAAATGTATGAGTTAATGATAGATGGGAAAAAATCTTGGCCGCGCTCCTCCTAATTTTTATTAAAAAATAAATCAAAGAAACGTGAGTTTGGCAAAACTTTCCTCCCTGCACTTTCCTTTCGGTGTTCCTGGCTGCTCAGCCTCATATAAAGGAAGCCACCCCGTAAGAGTACAGTCATTTAGAGGTGTACTATAAGCCATTCTGGGATTCATTGTTTTTGTCAAGCTCAGCGCTGCTGAATCACTAAAGGTATTTAATTGTAAAAGTCTCCTCCTGACTGCTACTGTGCTTTAGAAACGTCCCATTTCCAAATCTAAGAATCTCCAAGTGCAGCGTGCCTTAGTGTGGGCTTGTCACTCCTTTTATCTGTGAGATTGTGGTGGGTTTTGAAGATAGCTGGATAACGGGAGACAAGACAACCTGCTTTTTGAGAAAGGGCTCGCATTGATGTTTTTACGTCAAGTGGTGCTATTGAAGTTATAAAACAGCCACCCTACTTGTATACAAATCTATTTGCCTCCAAGCCTAAAGAGCTGTATAATCCAATAGAGGGACGAGGTGAAAAGGCACTAATCCAAACCAGAAATTCATTCTTGATGTGTTTTCAAAAGGCTCAACTTTGTACAGTCCCACGAAAAGCACCAAGATACTTCCCCAGCGTGTTTAGTAGGGTCATTTTAAGGACACCTTTGTGGGACTTGACTCTGTTGGCATCCGTTCAGGATAGCTAACAAAAGTCATTTGTCTCTTACCTTCTGATCACCCCCACAGCATCTCCCCCCCCCCCCCCCCGCAACAAATCCCCGGCAAATTCCACTTGCTGAGTGTCCTCCTATTAGCATAGCGGTGTGTATTAATTTGGAGGAGAAGCATGTGTTTCCTATAAGAAAGTTGTTTTAGGTCTTTAAATGTCTCTGTCAAACACTTTCTTTTGTTTGGAGAAATAATTACAGATCAGTACTGTTGAAACCAAAACATCAGAGAAATTGCCTGTCCCAATGTTTCTAATTTGGTAGATGTCTGCTCAGTGAATGACAAAAGTTTAGCTTGGCCATGCCAAGGAAAACACATCTAGTTTGACCATCGCAAATGCTGACCTGGTTATCAGGGTTGACAGTCACTGCACTTTGGTTATTTTCCTCGTACTCCAGTGAAAGAACTCGCTTTCTACAAGGGCATATCTGTTCTTGTGACTCCAGCAATGGCAGACACCAGATGACACTGGGATGTCGACCATGGTTGTTTCAGGTGCTATCGTTCCCGTTTTTAGGAGGCATCTCACATTGGCCTGTGGATACCTAGGATCATCACATTGATATCTCAGCTGATGTCTCCTCTCTGTAAGCATTTCACCCAAGACTTTTCCCAGGCCAGGATCTGGGTGTGTTTTCTGGCTAAAGTGAGAAATATATAATTTTGAAAGACTTGTCCATGGTAGCATTTAAATGAATGGAATATTCCATGGGATAAAGCTCATACAGATATAAACATGCACCCACACATATGTATGTACAGAGAACTTTATTCAGAACATAGATAAAAGTATAACACAGAAATAAAAAGCAGTCATAAAGCATTGAGTGTGTATTAGAGAGAGTGTAGAATGGGCCAAAGGAAGGGAATAGATAATGATCTAGGCCTTCCACCCCTGCCTCTACAGGCACAGTTTCTCTCCTATCTGGTGTTTCATATGATGGAATCCCAGACGACATGAGATTTCATGCCAAAGACTGTTTCTATTGCTGGAAAACATCGAAGTTGAAAAATCACTTGTAAGTCACACAATGAAACAGTAAGCTGACTATAAGCATGAACAACTCAGAGCTATATACCAGAACGTGGATGAATCTTTGTACAATTCCACTTATAGGAAGTACAAGGTCGGGCAAAACAAGTCTATGTTGTTGGAAGTTAAGATGGTGTTACTTATCCTTGGGAATAGTGATTAGAAGGGAGCTTCTGGGGTCCTGGGAATGTTCTATTTCTTGGTCTGCATGCTGGTTACATGGGTGTGTTCAGTTTATGGAAATCGATTGAGCTACACTTATGTGTGCACTTTTCATATGTATATTTTACTTCAACAAAAAGGTAAATACGCACACAGGGCCAAAGATGGGCTAAGGTGAGGTTGTCATGTATTTTGGAAGTCTGCTGAGATGAGGGAAGTTTAAAGACGATCTACTGGGAAGGAGAAGGTATAATGGGAAGTAAAATGTAGCAACTTGGTGGCCTTTAAAACAAATGCATGACTCTACTATGTATGTGGATGGGACTGCCATGTCTGTCCTCTGCACTGAGCATCTGATATACCCCAATCTCTGAGGTTCATTCTCATCTGTGCTTTTGGAGCCCAAACACATGTCCTTAAGATCCACAGGAGATATTTAATAAACATGTGTGGGTCCATTGGTTATGCTAAACAAATAAGGTATTCAAGTAGGTAAAAGATATAGTCCTTCTCTTAAAAAACTTGCATTAGAATTTTTGGTTTATTAAAGCAACAATTTGGAAACAGCTTAAATGTCTAACAATATGGGATTGTTTAAGTCATCTTAGATCCATACAGGATCTACTAGCAATCATTAGAAATAATGTTTCATAAGAATATTTTAATATGTACAATGTTCCCAATATGAGTGGAGGTTAAGCAGGGAAGAAAATATGTTTTACAGGATGATAGCCAGATAGGTATATACGGTTGATGCTTGAGCAACACAGGTTGAAACTGCACAGGTCCATGTATATGTGGATTTTTTTCAGTAAATACCTGTACTGTTTTGTGGTTGAGAGTCCACGGATATGAAGGGCCAACTGTATGCATTGCTCTATGCCATTTTATAAGTGGGACTTGAGCAGCCATGGATTTTGGTATCTGCAGGGGTCCTGGAACCAATCCCCTATGTGGAGTTTTGACTTCACAGGGGGTAGGCGTCCCCAACCTTGACTCATTCAAGGGTCAACTGTATAGAAAAAAAAAAAAAGAAAAAGAAGAAGAAAAAGAAAACACAAAACCAAAACCAAACTGGCAGGATGTGCACCAAAATGTTATCATCTAGGCATGAGACAATGGGTAATTTATACTTGCTTTACTTATCTGAATTTACTAAATTTTTAATCCGGAGCATGTTGTTTTTGTAGTGAAGGAAAAATACATTTTAAAAAATAAGGGTCATTCAGTCTGGGAAAGGAAAATGAGCTGTAAATACAAAAAGAGTAATTCAAATTTCAGGGTATATGTTAAGTGCCGAATACAAGTATTGACATTAAATCTTGTGGGCAGACAGAGGGAGCACATACTAAGGAGTCATTAGAGGTGGTGAGACTTCGGCTGGGCATGAATTCTATTCCAACACCAGGGATGATAGATAGCAGTCAGGCGGTGCTTGCCCTCTGCTGAGAATTGTTTCATTAGAGTTTTCCATACATTGCCCCACGATAACCTCCTGAGGTAGGTGATAGTATTTCTCCATTGTTTTTGCTTGCTTGTTTGTTTTTGTTTTGAATTTTTTTTTTTTAGATGAGAACATTTTGGTACAGAGAAATTAGGTTGTCCTAGATCCCATGGCTAGTAAGTTGCACAGCCAGTATAAGTAGAACACACAATTGTCTGATTCCAAAGACTGTGCTTTCCCCCACCTGGCCTTCTTCCTTAGAAGTAGAAGCAAAATTCAGAAAGGTTACTTTTCTTTGTTCTCAGTCAGTGTGTATGTTTGGGGGTGGGGGAAGGTGGTGGTGACAAAAATGGAACCACTCAAGCAAATAGCATTTCCTCCACTTAATAGCCTTTTTGACTGATATTAAGTTACGGGTCAGGAAAAATGGAAAAGTTCTTTCTCTGTCTAATTCAGCATAGGAAATCATTATGCAGAGGCTCTGTTGCCTCTTTCAGAATAAAATGTAATGTGACACTTTGGGCTTAACTTTTAGAAGTATACAGCCAGATTTTTCTGGGTTTGTTGATATATATTGTCTTCCAAATTGTCTGCACTCGATTACCTGATTGGAGATGCTCTGCTCCCAAAGGCACAGAGTTCATCCTCCAAGTTACTATAAGAGCGACCTGGGCCTGTTTGTCAGATACCTTGCTACTGCTACAAATGGAAGGCTCTTTCAGAGGTGCAACGAAGTTAGGCAGGTGGTAAACCTAAATTCATCAAAAATAAGTCCTTTACCTCTCTGATGAAGTGGGTGTAGAGAATGTGAGAGGCATATATAAAATGTATTTTTTCTTAGGCATTTCCCAGCTGTAGAAAAGAATTACAATTCTGAGTATTTCTCAAATGATATCACACTATTATTTGGCATATGTTAAACCGGTTCAGATATTAGATCTTCATTTGTGTTTAAGAATAAGCTTTCCACTTGATTACATTTTTAAGGAACCCCTCGTATATGTTGTCTACCAAAAGGTAGGCCAGAATGACACTTTCTGTGTCTTTTGTTTACTAAATTGCAATGTCAGGATAATAAATGCTGTGGTTGGAGTATGTGTGTATTCCATTTCTCTTAGGGAATTCTGTGCTTCAAGGGCTTTCCTCTTCAACATTGCAGATAAAACACTACATCACACTCTTCAGTGAAAGAGACACTTTCTCCTTCAAGATGCCTGTTCAGCTGTTCCACAGCTGAAGAGCTGGGAAGACTTAAATTACATTCTTTTTCCTGCCATTAAGAAGGAATGGGGGGAGGATGGGAGGATGAGAAACTTGCATCTGGTTCAATTTCTTTGCCAAATTCTTCATTTAATTGTTTTGTAATTTGAAGAAAACCACAAATGACAAGATGAAATTGCTAGGAATATAAATACAGAATTTAATTGTTCATGTCAGGATCTCAATTCCCAAACCATGGTAATCCGAGTCACAGTTTTCCGACCAACAAACAAGAAAAGCATTGGAAGCTGCTGCTGAGTTTACTGAGCCTTCATGATTCTACCTCTCCCCAACCCCGCGACCCCCACCCCCACCAAGTTAACATGACATCCTGCAGTCAGAAAGAGAGAAAGAAGAGGGAAGTTGACTCCCCTTACCTCCGTAGATTTGATCCCAACAGCTGGGATCCAAGACACGTTTCCTTGAGAAAAACCATTCCATCAAACTCGCGAGCCAAAATAAACCAGGCCCTAAGTGCAAAACACTTCACTGATGGGCTCCACAAGTTCATAGCCTCCTTGATAGCAATGAGGTTTCTCCAGGAGAGGTGCCTTTGCTATGATTTACCGTGTCATCTTTCCTGGACCAAGAGGCAAACTTGCCTCGTTGGGGTTAGTCTGGATTTCATATTAGGAAATGTGTGTTACTCTTAACCACCAAGTTTGTTTCTCTCAGTCCACTGCCTGGAATAGTGTTGCGTCTACAGTACATGCTTAATTCATACTTGTTGAATAAGTGTATTTGATGAGCAAATGCACAATAGAATGAGCCCTAGGATTTTATAAAGTAGATGAGTAGACCAGCCCCTCAATTCTCTATTCTGTGTTCAAGTCTTACGACATTTCCAAATTCTAGCTTTCCAGATCTGTATCTCATTCCTTCAGAGCTCTGGTTTTGGCAACATTAAAAGCTAATAAAGTAGTTGAGGCTAAGATGCTATTGACTTAACATGGTTTAAGTTGCCATCTAGTCCAGACAGTTTTCTTTATACCAGCCTGATTTGTAGTCAGAACTCTCCAGGCCTATTATAGAATCAAAGGTAGGGGATGTTGGTGGGTGGAAGCACCTCTATGTGTCTGCAGGCCAATTGATCACTTTCTTTGAATCTGAACCTTGAAAGTGGGGATTTGTTTCTAATCTTATTTCAAAGCACTATTTTATAAGGTAGTTTGTGGGAGTGATTGGTTATACTGTGAAGCAATTTTAAACTTTTATATAGACATGTTCATAAAGTCACAGAACAAAAAACTAAATGAATCACAAGAGAGAAAAATCTAGTTACGTAAGTCATGTGCATGATTAGGAAAATATATTATGAAAGGTACTTGTTTATCCAGAAGATCTTTGTGAGATTTTAAAGGAAATTGAATTCTATATACATACTTAAAAAAATTTTTTTTTTCAATAACAGATAATAGATGTGATGCATTACTCGGAGAGATATAGAAGAGTCTTAAAATGTATAAATACTCTTTTGCCCCAAGAAAACTACATTCACAATTTTCCTCTTTCTGATAATAGTAGAAAAACCCAGGCAAATCTTAGTTATCTATCCACTGTAGTTCATATTATTGGTTCTCAATCGCGTTTACATTGAACCCCACCAATTTATCAAAAATCTTGCTTTCATCATGATGGGGGGAGGGGGAGATTTTTTTCTTTCAATAATAAATTCTCTGTTTTGATAGCTACCTTATGATATGTTTCACAAACTTTAACTTTTTTCTGTAATGATGTTTTTTTAATTATTTTTTATTATGAAATACACATTTTTTAGAATTAGTTTCAGCTGTACAACACAGTGCAATAACTATACTTTTTACCTCTCGAAGTGACAACCTCCCTCCCCCAATCCGCCGCCCCACTTCCCCCCAATATCATACATATCTATTACAATTCCCTTGACTCCACTCCCATACTATACTCCACTTATAGTTGACATACAATATTATACAACATCAGCTTCAGGTGTACAGTGCAGTGACAAACTTTAACTTTTAAAGATATCAAATATTGTAGTAAAAAATATTGTTAGGAATGAATCGTGTAGTTCTGGCTTTAGTACTCAAATAAATGAAAATAAAAAAATATTCTCGAGTTGTACTATGATTTCCATAGATTTTTCTATAAAATTTTATCATGTAACCACTTATTTGCTTCTCAGTTCATCCTAATATACCATTATATTGAGAACCGTTGCTATAAGAGATGTTACAAAGACCTCCACCATGCAGCCATTCCAAATTAGACCCATTAACCACCCTTCCCTGAGAAATCTTCAGATCGAGCTAATTGGTTTATCTTTGGTGATATACTTCTATGGTAAAGCAGTAGTCATCTAGAGGTTTCTTGATAACCACAGAGAGCTCTATTCCCATATTGTTTTGGAAACTGCCTGCCCCCTTCACTCTCCATAGGCATGGACTCGAGTAGCCATTTCTGTAATGAGTGACTATACCCTCACTGGCAGACTGGGCCAGAGCTGAGTCAGGTTATCTGTGTGGTGAGAAGTCAACATGTAGACTCAAGCTGGGAGAGGCTAGGTTCAGCCATGTGTAGCAGAGATGCAGAGAAAGTGAAGAATGAAACAGGCACACAGAGACAAGAGTTGAGAGAAAGGGTGCGATAGGGAGAGTTCCTTTTCACTTCCTAGTTCTAACTGCACCTTGAGGTCCAATCAATTCCTGCCCTTGAATTCTATGTGAGACACCTATATATCTCATAATAAATTCTTCTTCTTCTTTTTTTTTGGTCTTAAACTGACCAGGAACTAATTTTTGTTACTTGCCACCTTAGTGTCCCAGTGAATTCAGGTGATGTGCCCTTGAGAGGTTTAGAAAATATTGGCCTGATCTTCCCACTTGTCTGCATGTTCTTCTTGGACCAGGAGCTGAGCCTCCTGCTTCTGTGCGATGTTCCCATAGCCTGGTTCAGGGACCTGTCTTCAGCCCTTGCTGCAAACTGTCATGTGGGGAGGGAAGGAGTGAGGGTTAAGGCTCAGGGATTTCTCCCTGCATCCTAATCTCTCTGGGAACCATCTCAGTGCTTCCTAGCTTCCTAGCTGTCTTGGGGGAGGATTCAAAAACTATGCTGAACTTGATGTTCTCACGCTTCTCAATAACAAGTTTGTATATGAACATATTACATATAATTTTTAACTAGGACATTAGTGGGAATCTCAGCAGATATCTTCTGATGACTTCAGTGCCAGCTGCCAATTACCAAAACTTTGTTTTGAATAGATTTAGTTACACTATGTGTAGAAGCCAGCTTTCCTTTATTGTCATTCATATTTTATAGTTAGATTTTTGATTTGCTTCAATCTTGGTATTTTGAGAAATTGCACCCTATGCTTTAGAAGAAAAGTCTTGCAGCCCACTTATCCCTGCTGTCACCCATCGACTTTTGACTGCTGTTTGTGCTGAGGTGGCTACACTTCTTTCAGTGTCATGATAGGAGGGGATCCCTGGATCCTTGTGTGTGTGTGTGTGTGTGTGTGTGTTTTAAATTAACTTGGTCTCATATTTTAAAGCTTTTCATTGTCTCCTCCATGAGCAATCATGTTTAATCATCTAGATTAGTGGTTCTCAAACTATAGATTGCATCAAAATCACTAGAAGTCCTTGTTAAAACCCATTTCTGGATCCCACTCCAGAGTTTCTAACTCAGTTTATCTGGGGTGGATCCTAATATTGTGTTTCTGATATATTCCAAGGTGATGCTACTGCTGTCATTTAGTACCACACTTTGAGAACCACTGTTTAGAGCATGAAAGGAAGAGCTGCTCTTGGCTTTCTTCGGGTGTTACTGAAACCACCAACTTTTGATCTTCAACCACTAAACTACTAGTATTATTATGCAAAATCCACTTGGCTAAGTTTTATTGAAAGTCCTTGGAATTACCGTGCGCCAACTCAAGGATTAGCTAGGGTTTTTCAGAGAAACAGAACCAATAGGGTGGAGATATACATATATACACACACACACACACACACACACACACACACACACACAGGTCGTCTGTGTGGTGAGAACTATATATGTATTTGGCCCATGTGATTATGGAGGCTGAGGAATCCCAATAGCTGCAGTTGGCAAGCTGGAGACTCATGAGAGCCAATAGTAGAGTTTTAATCTGAATCTGAAGGCCTAAGAACCAGAAAAGCCTGATGGTCTAAGGTCTACAATAGTACAAGTGCAAGAGAAGACCAATGTCCCAGCTCAGGCGGCCAAGCAGAAGTTCTCTTACTCAGCCTTTTTGTCCTACTCTGGTCTTCAATTGGCTGGATGAAGCCCACCCACATTAGAGTAGACAATCCTCTTTACTCAGTCTATCAATTCAAATGTTAATCTCTTCCAAACACTCTCACAGATACACCCAGAATAATGTCTGACCAAATGTCTAGGCACCCCTTGGCCTAGTCAAGTTAACACACAAAATTCACCATCACAGGAGCCATTGTTTTCATGTATTTGATCATTAAAGCCGGAACTACATGATTCATTCTCAACAGCACTTCCTACTTGTAGCATTTGATATCATTCAAAATTAAAGTTCATGAAAAATGTAATAAGGTAGTTATCAAAATAGGAATCTTCATGTTGTGGAAAAATAAAGACCTATTTGTTTCTGTCATGATGAAACCAAGACTTTTTGCTGTTTATTATATTTTTATGTTGATCATAACCAATTCAAGGCTATTGTGAGAATTACATCACTCTTCTTTATGAAAGAAAAATACTGTAGTTTCTTAAATAGGAGAGAAAAGTGTGAAGTTCTTTTAGTGTACCAGAAATTTTACTAACCATCAACCTACTGTATTTATAACCTTGACTGATCCACTGTTGAATTGTGTCTAATTAAGTGTTTCTATTTCCTCATACTCCTTATTTTGTGGGATACAGAAGGCTTTGAGGGGTTAAAATATGGCTTGCCTTTGGGAATATGTTATGAGTATGAACATCCTGGGTATAATGGAAGAAAAAAGGCTGAGACCCACTGCCCTACAAGACCAATTACCATGTCTCTGCCCTTGGGTTTTACGTTATTAATAGGAATCATAACTTATTCTGGGTGAATAGGTTATGGCCCCATCATAAACATGGCAGGGTTGTTGGGCAGCATGAACAGACACACAATGGGTTTTTAACAGTATCACAGATGATAACATGTAGGAGTAGATGAAGTCCCAAGTGCTGCAATCTAGAGCTACCGCCTTGCCAAAGCAATGACAGAGCTGGGAGCTGGAGGTTATGAGTGAGGCGAAGGAGATGAAGAGTCAGGACTGTGAGCTGGAAGTTGCCAATAGACACCTCAGTCTAACTGATGCTGAAGAGCATGTGAGGCAATAGTCTAGGTGCAGCAAATAGTCCACTTCTAAAGAAAGCAAGCAAGGCTTCAATAAGGTCTAATCATTTATTCATTCATTCACTCATTCATGTAACAAAGAGGTATTGAGAGTCTCTTGTGTATCAGGCACTGTACTGGGCACTGGAGATCATGAGCTGAACAAGCCAGACATGGTCCTGCCTGCCCAGAACTTACACAGTAGCAGGGATCAGGTCAGGAAGGCTTGATCATCCGGTTAATGATTTAATTCTGTTTCTGCTATTATTAATAAGAAATACAGAAGTTTGGACAGTCAGGATAGGCTTCAGGAGGAAGCAAAGCTGTGTGAGCTGAGGCTTAAAGGAATGAGAAGAAATTAATTAGGCTTAGAGGGCAGGGCTGGAGGGAAGAGGAAAATGATGGGGAGTGTTCCCGGTTGAGGCAACAGGTATGAAGGAGCCGGGGCTGGAAGGAACAGCAGGGTGTGGGTGAGTGGGATCAGGGGCTGGATTTCAGCCCCCACTAACCCCCACAGCCAGGGATCCTTACTGAGGATACAATCCATGTACCTATGCAATCACCTAGGTGTGCATAGGGTGGCAAATTCTTTTTTCTCGTTTTATTTGGCCTCTCCGTTTTATTTCATACCAGTTAACCACTGCCTTCTTGAAGCACTTTCTGCTCTAGGTTTCCATGACCTCACATTTCACTCATCTTCCTTTTACTTAATTAAGCTAGTCCTTCTCTCTCTCCCAGCCTTCATATGATGGTGTGTCCTAAGGTTTAATCTTCAGCCCTCCTCTCTTTTTTATTCACACGCTCCCTTGGTGATCTGTCCTGGACCCAAGGCGTTGAATTGCAGGATGGTGGTGATGTCTCCATCATTCTCTCCAGCCCTGACTTCCCCTCTGAGCCTCTTGTGTCTTCCACTTATGTGCCATCCCTACTTAGGAATTGAGTGCACATCATCTCATACTCGTACATAGCATGAATTCAACATAACTTTTCATTTTCCCCCAAATCCAACCTATGCCTCGCCTGTCTCCCCCATCTCAGGAAATGGCACTTCACTCATGTGGTCGCTTGGGTCAGAAAACGAATAGTTATATTTGATTCCTCTCTTTTGTTGACCCAACAGTCGCTCCATCAGCAAGTCCTATCAACTCTACATCTAAAATATATTCCGTATTTTTTCTACTTCTTGCTATCTCTGCTTCTTCTATCTTAGTCCATGCTACCATCACCTTGTATCCAGAGAGAGGCAAAGCCCTTCCCTGGGTGATCAGTATGTCCCTGCTTCTAACTTGCCCTCCAAAATCTGTATTCCATGAAAAGGTTAGAAGGTTCTTTTCTTTGCTTACAACTCTCTAATGAATTCCTATTTCAGCCAAAACAAAATGCTTACCTTGGTCTCCAAGTTCACATTTGGTTTGTCCCCTGATTACCTATCTAGAGCCCTCAACTGCCCCTCCTTCTCTCCTCACCCACTAGGATCCGATCGCATTGGTGTCTTTCTGTTTGTTAAACTCACTGTGCTTATCCCCATCTCAGGGCCTTTTTACGTGTTCCCTTCTCAAGGAACCCAGTCCCCCAGATATGCGTCTCCCTGGTTCATCTCACCATGCAGGCCGCTGCTCAGGGAAGAAGGTCTTACCTTCAGTTGCCCCTCACTCTCCACAGGCGAGCGCTGTCCCAGGGTTGCTCTCATTCTCTCCATAGGCTTCTCACAATTGAGAGTACTTACCTTTCACTTGTTTGTCTGTTTCTCTACCCACCTTCCTCTAGGATATAAGATTCCTGAAGGCAGAGACTTGGTCTACCTGGTAATTCCAACACCTAGAAAAGTACCTGGCACATAAGAGGTGGTCAGTAAATAATTAGGAGTGAATGAGGGATTGAATTTTCACTACTTGAAATGTCACAATCAAGGCCCAAAACATGAGATTCCCAAATGGACTGATGAACGTCTATAGCATACCTAGATAGTATGACAGAGTAGCAAGTTTCTAGCTAGGCCTAGGACCATATCTATATTGTAAACCTAGAAAAGCATGGGGCTGACATAGTTAGTAGCTCATTGGAAGGGAGTGTATTAAAAAGAACATGGGCTCTTTAGGACAAGGGACCTGGATTTGAATCCTGTCTCTGATTTTAGCTATGCCACCTTACAAATACAGTAGGTTCCCAACTTACGAACAAGTTCTGTTCCGGGAGAATGTTCCTAAGTCCGACTCGTTCGTAAGTCCGACAAAGTGAGTCTTTGCACTTCCTAGCAGTCCCCTCCACATCACCACGGCTTTTCCTCCTGCTTCCGGACATCCTGGGCTCTGACTGAGCACTGCACTGCTGTACACTTGCACTGTACAGTGAGCACACAGCAGCACAACTGGGACAATGTCCGGCAGACACGTGAGCTACTTCCGTGACTTGTTCGCATCTGCGAATGTTCAGAATGTGAGGTCCGTTCATACCTGTGAAAGTTCTCAACTCAAATATTTGTAAGTTGGGGACTTACTGTATTTCTTAGGCTATATCGTCAACTATGTGATAGAAACCATACCTCCCTGACCGGCAGGTCTCTAGTATGGATTAGCCGTGTGTACAAAAAGGCTTAATGTGAAATCTGGCACCAGTGGATGTTCAGTGCACCTCACTGTGTGTGGCGCTGGGACTGATTTTATGGCTGTCACTGACTGGAGCTGTGAGAGTACTAGGCCTCACCTGGTCATTTGTCTTCCTCGCCCTTGTGTGTGCTCTTGATTGATGTTTGCTATTTCATGGCCCTCCTTTACCTCAAAACTTTATTCCAGACTAACCCTTCCATGTCCTTCACCCTATACTCCAGTCTCTTTCTGCACTCTCATTTCTTATTCGTGGACGTATACACCCATTTACTTGTACATTCAATATACTCATCAAATATTCATTGAGTGCTTACGTTACGCCAGATTTTAGGCCTCAGCAACCAACTGTACTACTTGAAGTTTTCATATGGGGTCAATCATTTAAACTCTTATGTAAATAAGGGTCAAGATTAGTACATTTAAGGGATAGGAGCCAAGCCTTATGGCTTAGTATCTATGAGTATATATAACAAATACTGAATAAATATTTAATAACTTGGAAGACTGCCTAGTGTAGTAGAATATGGGGGATTTGGAGCTCAGTAGACCTGGGTTCAAAACCTAGAATTACCACTGGTTACCCATGTGACCTGAAATACACCTTTTCCATTTTATATAGCACTCCCACCAACATCGCCAGTGCCTTTCTAGGTGCTAAGGGTCAGCTCTGGGGTGCCTCTCCTGACCCATCTCACTCCAAGTTAGTCCTTGTCCTCTGGACTTCTAGAACCTTGGGTTACCTCGGCCTTAACACTAACCATATCTTGAATTACATGTCTGTCTCCACACCCAATTTTTAAGCATCTGGAGGGGGAAAAAAATTGTGTTTCTATCTCCAGTCTAACGTAGTACACACAATGGCCAGTGAACGTGTAAGCTGGTGCCAATGCAATATTTTTGCTGTCCTTTTTACATTGCCCCACTTAGTTTGCACACTCTTCATTTGCCCTGGTGCATTAGTTGCTCTGGAGGCATCGCTGAAACATTATTTGAGTGTTTGACCTTCCTAAGTAAAGTCGCAGCTCTCCAAAGTCAGGGCCCCCATCTTCTCCTGCTTGTTTATCACTCCTGCTGACCTGTGCTCGGCTCTGGTCTGTGTAAATGTCCCCTGTCCATATTGTTGACTAAGTGTTGAGCAAGTAACTCTCCAAATGTTAAATCCTTTTAGGAGGTCAGCAAAATCCCTATTTTGCCATTTTTCTTGTTCTTTGAGGACAAAAGAATCCCCCTAGACTTTCTTCCATCCTGTTCTCTTGCCATCAGCCCCAGATGACCTCCTCGAAGGCACAGCCTCTGTAGGTAAAAGGTATTTGTTCATCTTTATGAATGTCAGTCTCCTGACATTCATGGTAAATAGACAAGTTCTCAGTCTCTTGACATTCATCGCAAACAGACAAATCCTTCAGTAAATGACAATGGTACCCAGCATCACTTGAAAAACTCTTGGGGATAAACACTCAAGGGTCGTTGTGGTTCAGGCTCAACTTTCAAAGGCTTTTTAATGTTGCTTACCTACCAAAAAAAATGTATATACCGTCACCTGTTACAGCCTCAACAGCAGCATTTTTAGAGGCCTCATCTATATTTAAACTGGTTCTTGCTTAGTCAGGAGTGAAGATGTTGCCTGCCAGCATTTCCAAACAGCAAAACACAGAAGCTTCCAGTATAATAAGCACATCTCATGCAGGCTGCTGCTTTGGTATTCACTGCTGCGTCGGTTTGCCAGATGATGCTGACCTGATTCAGCGTCAAAGTCACCATGTCAGTGACGTTTTCCCCAACTCTCAACAAACCCAAGGGCACTCTTGGGTCATTTAAGTGGGTCATTTAAGCAACAACCTGTTCACTATTTATTTTTGAATTAACAAATATTTATTGGGTACTTACTATGAGTTGAGTAGCTGCTACTACTTCAGAAGTAGATTGGTGTGATGGTTAAGAGCACAGATTCTGAAACCAAATTACCTGGGTTTAAGACCCTGGTGTCCCACTTATTCACTGTGGAAATTTGGGGCAGCTTACTTTGTACCTCAGTTTCTCCATTAGTCAAAGGAGGATAGTAACATCTTCTTCATGAATTGTTGTGAAACTTGAGCTAACATCTAAAGTGCTTAGAACTGGTTAATAATGGCTGTTGCTAGTGTAATTACTATGTCCCTGGCCTTGAACAAAGCCTTGGAGATCCAATGATGAACAAACTTGTTCAAGTTCTTGCTTAGAGTCTAATGTGAGAAATTTAAAACATAACTTTGCTTTTGATTGTATACAGTAATTACAAGTTAAGATAAGCATGTATAGGAAAGGAATGCAGGAGAGAAATATGAGGGCATATTCACAAAAGAACCTGTCTTGAGCTGGAGTACTAGGTCTGTGTTCTACATAATCTGGAAGCCTATACCAAGGTTGCACAAGTGGAGGCAGGAAGTGGCAGGCCAGGAAGGAATGGGACAGAAGAACTATAAATGCTCTTTTAAGCCATGTTAAAGATTCTAGTCTTTATCCATTTGGGAATAGGAATTCATTGAGACATTTTAAACAGGTGGGGACCTGGTGTTTGATTTGTGTTTGAAATGAGTACTCTGGCTGCATCTTAGAAAATGGTACCAGAAAATAGACATGATGAGACTCCTTAAGTGACCATTTTCATGATCAAGGCAAAAGGTGAAAGTAGCTTGGATTACAATGGTGGAGGTAGAGATGGCAATAAATAGACTGGATTCGTCTCATGTTACGTGGTATCTCCTACCCTTGGAATACCAGCTCTGCCTTTGCCCAAGGTGATGGTGTGGTTTATTTTTGTAAGCCCTCTGCTAGATTTTGAATATTACCAGATCTCCTAATGAGAGTCACAGGCTACCAATTGATGTGAAAATGTACAGAAGTTATTTCCTATATGCATGGGCACTTTGGGTGGTGCCAAGAAGCCAAAAAGTAGATTCATGGTCAGGGGAAAGAGAAGTCAGGGAATGTTGAAAGAAACTGTAAATTCTCTTGTCATGAAATAAAAATAAAAGTGCTCCAACCAAGTGTGTTCGCCACGACTGTTCCCAGGATGGATGAGGTTTAGGGGAGGTGCACAGCTCTTTGGCACCTTCAGTGGAAAAGCTCATCTTCCTGGCTATGGCAAGGGTTTGCTCTTGCACGAAAGCAGATCTTGGCTAATGATTCACAGGCCTGTGTTGACAGTTTTTAGATAGAAAACTTTCAAAGACAGGGGTTTGGAATATGGGTCTTAGCCAGAGTGCCTGATGCAGGAAGAATACATTTGGTATTAGATGAGAATTTTCTCATTTACTACCAGGAAATGGAGACAGGAGAACACTCTGCTGGTACAAGATGCTGAAATGACAAGGGGGAGAAAGGATAAACAGCTTAAATCTCATTGAGCACTGTTATATACTAGGTTCTTGGCCAACCTGGTGCTTATTTAATATTCATGGCAACATTGGGATACTTTGTGCTGTCCTTATTTTTCAAATGAAACACAATCAGATCTCTAACAGTTGTAGCAAGGATGTGTTGGCAAGTTATATTGAAATTCAAGGATGAACTTAAAATATATATATATATCATATATATATTTTATCTATATATATAGCTATATATATATAGCTATATATATGATATATATATCTATCTCAGTCCTTGGGTCTAAATTTCAATGCAGTACCCTTTTCTTTTTATCTTTTTCCTGTTCTACATTAATGAGGAGATATTTCTCTCTTCCTCTATAAATTATATAAATTATATAAATTATATGATTAATCATATCCTTAATTTTAGCCATTTCACTCTCATCTGCATTATTAGTGATTTAACATTATTTTAAAATCAACTTAATTTCTTTATACTTGGTTTTACCCTAAACATATAAGATATGAGATTGGTAGTATTTTTTTTTCTCTATATGCATTAGTATATATGCATAACTATTGTTCCCATTTACCATCCAAATTAATCTTCCATTAGATCAATGATATATGAATGCATTCGAGAAATGTCTTAGACGGTGAAAAGAGGCCCGCTCTGCCACTTACAGGCCATGTGGCTGCAGTCATGTTCTTGTCCCCTCCTAATATCAGTCCTCCCATCCGCAAAATGGGAAGACTACGACCTACCACCTAGAATTGTTATGAGGGTTCAGTGAGAGAATCAGTGAGAGCTAAAATCTATTCAGTTTCTACTGTGTACCAGAGACCATACCATGTCCTTGATGTACATGTTTTCCTATTTAATCCTGACAATGACCCTATGAGGAAAGTGCTACCAGCACGTCCATCTTGTAAGTGAGGACTCTACAGCTTTGTGGGCTGTTACGGAACATGCCTCTTTCATCAGGTGGTAGAGCAAGAGCTTGAGTCCTGTTCTGCCTGACAGGAAAGCCTATGCTCCTGACCGCTTACTCTACACCATCAGTGCCCCTGGCACCTATAAGCACTCAGTACCCATGTGCTCCTTTTCCTTTGTTTGGAGATACTAGCTCATGTTGTTCTATCATGGATGGTAGAGCTGCCTTCCCCTCCCCCATGACCACCAGTACTGAGCTGGTGCTAAGAGCTGTTCGTGGACAACTTAACTGATGGCTCTAGGATCCCAGTGCAATCCCTCCCACATTTCCCTTGAGGAAGATGATTTCACATCCCTCTAGTGACTCTGAGACAGGCTGGTTGTAAGCAGAAAGCACACGAACCTGAAGCACTCACTGGCTGACAGGGTTTGAAAGTCTAGTGGCCTAGTTTTTCTGTTAGCGGAAGACTTCAGTCTCCAAACAGAAACCTTTTATAGATGTTTTCTGTTATGCACATTTTCCGAGGGAGTTAGGAATTGAGGTTAAGTTTTCATAGGGAAGTGAGGAAAGATTGCATTTGGGTACTTGGTGTCTGGGGAAAGATAAAGGCTAATATTGAGGTGAGGAAAGGAATGCCCAGAGGAGACGGACTTTGCTTCCTTTATAATTCTACATCTCTCTCCCTTGCTCTGGCTATCTTTACTCCCTTGATACAACTAGTTATCAGCCTCTTTTGTTTTATGACCTGATGCGATGCAAGCTATTGGCCTTTTTCCTAGGAAAATGCATGCCCAAAAATACACATGAATTTGCACACAGTTGCAGGGATGAAATGGACCATCCTGAGAATCTTTGGACCATCCCCTATCCAGGTTAATAACTGGATATAACCCGAGTTCTGGAGACTTGAGGAGGTAATCCCCCCCAGGGAACGATGACAATCTTTTGAGGGATATCTTTTATGATATAGAAAGCTTGGTGTTTGTTTCTTAGGAACTAGAGTTGTTAGGAAACACTCCAAATCAACAGTCTTCCATTAAAAAAGAGTTACAATAACACTAGAGTTTCTTGCTTTGAACAGTATACTAATATTCCCTGATAGCATTTAAATGAGAAAAAAAGATAGAGATGGCATATCAGTTATTATAATGAAACATAAAAAACTGACCATTTAAAAATAACTTTCCTCTGTATACATTGGTGTGGAACATAGAAATAATAACATTGATGAAAGGAAAAACTTAGGTAGCTCTTAAAAAGTGCCAGGAATGAGTCCACATGGTTTAACAAATGTGTGTGATTTTGTTACCCTTTTCTCCACAAAAACTACAAGAAAGAGAAGATATTTTCTTATTCCTAGATAAGCAGAATTCGGGGAGCAGGGTGATTTAAAATACTCCATTAAAATGACTGAACAGCTTGCATCACTTCATTGTAATGGCAGTGCATCGAGTAAGTTTTCCTATCGCTGGGGACTTAAAGGGACCCCCTTCACTGGCCTCTCAGCAAACGTGCCCAAGGATTGATAACTCTTCAGAGTTCATCTCGGTGGCAGCAAGTGGGTTAACTTTCCAAGGCCCAGCCTTTTAAGAGGAATCTTGTGAAGCAAAATGCCTTGCTTCCCCCCATTGTTCTCTAGGAAAACTCTTGTTTTCCACCTCAGTTGGTATGTTGCAAACACTTTATCCCAGAGACACTGGGGGGCCGTGGGGAATGGAATGTTGCCCATGAGCCAGATGTTTGTAAACCTTAGCTCTGAAATGTGGCACAATACCACAAACTGTCAAGTTGTGTAAAAACTAAAGTAAAGACAAAAACAGAATGTAATATTTACCAGATGAGATTTTTTTGTGCATGTGTGTAATCTTGCTGGAATTTTGGGAGTATCCAACTCTTATACACATCAAAACGGGCCTTGGGTCCCACCCCATCCTACCCTCACCCCTCACCCCCAGTGTCCCCCTCCTGCACAGGGGAGGGAGAAAGTTCTGGAAGTGAAAGGCTTTGTCCGAACCAACAGTGAGCTCGATATGGCTCTAGGCCGTTAGCTATACATTGAAAGATGTAGGAGACATTTTCTGGCCCCATCTCAGAGGGAAAGTTCCAAAAATATTATTTCTGGAACAACTGTCAGAATTAATGCTAAACAATGGGATACTGTGTATGCTGGCAATTTTTATTCCGCGTGAGTGGTTGAACCGTTATCTAAGCTGTATGTTCATTAGCTTGTCCAACATTTTAGCGTGTATAAAATAAAACTAGATTCAAATGAGAACTTCTAGTCACGTGCAAAGAAATATTTTTCCCTGTATGACTTATTGATGTCATTTCACGATGTGTGTACTCTGGCACAAATAAACAGTCTGAAGAAACCAATAGAAGGTATCTGTTTAAGGGAGTTTCATTTGGAAAGAATGAGAATGGGAAGAAATAGGCCTTTTAAATGTATTTGGAACACATGCTTCCTTATGAAGCATCAGATTCTTTTGGCTTTAACTTCGAAAAGTAGTTTGAAGAGTTACATCACACGTGCCCACAACCAATGGGTGTTCTTTCTGTTGAGAGAGGAAGTGAGAAATTTGACCCCGTGGCTTCATCTTATGCAATATTTGTGAGTGCTGAGCCTAGGCCACCAGGCTTGTGCCGTGTTACCTCTCTCCCATGACAGCTGTTTAGATCAGAGCGGACTCATGACCCCGGTGGGCCAGGCCATGGATTAGGTGAGCACTAATCCAATTGGCCCTTTCAATGGAAAATCTGAACTGAGAAGCCCAGTGCCTGAGATCAGACAATGGCAGGTCCCTAAATTGAAAGGTCACATTCAGATGGGAATGGGGTGGCCTTTTTTAGCCGGTTGCAAACAGGAGGATTTGCCGAGAAAGCCAATCTTCCCAGAGACGTGGGAAGTTTGATCAGTTGCACAGAGAAAAGGATATAAGATGACGTGCTCCCAGAAAGAGAAACATAGTAAGTGTAGATGCCTCCCAAATGGATGGATTTCCATTTCCAGTCCACGGGAGGCCCAGAAATAGGTCACTCTCCTTTGTTTGAGCTGACTTATGCAGGTGTCTTTATGCTACTGGAACGCATACAGGTCCTTCGTAAATATATACCAGTCTCCAAAAACACTTGGATTGTAATAGAAAGTTCCAGTGCCATAAAGTCAACACTAGAAGAGGTTGTCGAATATTTCAGTTATTCAA
The DNA here is from genome assembly GCF_001890085.2 of Hipposideros armiger. Lineage (NCBI taxonomy): Eukaryota > Metazoa > Chordata > Mammalia > Chiroptera > Hipposideridae > Hipposideros > Hipposideros armiger. The sequence continues at coordinate 1,901,285 of NW_017731561.1, forward strand.
GTTAAGAAAATTTGAAGTTTATGTTTTTCCTTACACAGATGAGGATTTTTTTGTTGTTGTTCATTGTTGCTTACTTGGCTTAGTTTTACAAAAATCCCTTATGCCCTTGTGTGAGGCTGGGGTGCAGCAAAACCAGTGTAAAAACTGGTTTTACTGGGCAAAGCATAGTGATTCTGCTTGGCATAAGTCCTCATTTAATAATTGTGTGTTGAATGGAATTTGTGCCATGACCCAAGATTGCTGAGGGTAGGGTGTGTTTGCAAATAAAACTAATAGCTACATTCCCATTCTACCATAGATGGTTGATTTCAATTCTTTTTATCCAGCTGTGTTGAAGTAAGTGAAACTCTAAGTGTTAATAGCAAATTAAATGAAATAGATACTGTACATGTGCATTATGGGAACCATAAACTCCGTAACTTTAGCAGAAGATTCTAGAGGTGGAGAAAAAGATCCCCATGGTATACTAGCGGATAATTTGAAAGAAACTACCTTACTTTCAAGTCCCACTCTTCACTAATGGGGGCTCTGATGACAAAAGAGCATGCTGCCACTTGGAGAGGTCAAGATTCTAGTTTCAAGTTGCAATTAAAATGGATTTCTGTGTTAGCAACCCCCTCCCACCCCTTATCCAGAACTTCCCTCTCCACCTTGGTCCCTGGGTTTCTCTTTTATGATGTGCCTCCCCAAACACTGAGAAGGAAGTCTTTTTGCAATTTAGCACACAACAATGAAATACCTTTGCTTGACACTTATTATGTGCCAGGAACCTTGCTAAACACATCATATTTTCTCTCTTTAAGCATCACAGCAGCCCCTGGTATGGACATTTTCCTGATGTCTCTTTTACAGGTGAGGAAAGTGATGCTCCCAGAGATCAGGTTACATGCCCCAAGTCACACAGCTGTAAGTGGCAGAGCTGGGGTTTCCCCCCAGATCTGACTTCACAGGCCATGTTGTAAACAACTAATCTCTTCAGGTTACTTAGTTGTGTGCTTGAACCTTGAAAGACTCAATCTCATTGTCACCTATGATATTATATTAGATAGTTTCCTGTTAATGACCAGGAACTTGGATCAGAAAGCTGAAGATTCTCTTATTGAGAAAACACTGGTTCTCAGTTTAGGCAGTAAGATTTTTTTCATGTTCCCACTAACATGAAATGATCTTGAGATCATACACACACACACACACACACACACACACACACACACACACACACACAATCACTCCTTGTAATACTATTATCTATGGCATCACACTGAGTTAACATGTAATAAACGTTTTATAAGTTTTAACTAAAAAGGTTATTCAACTTCGTATACGTCAATATACATGCTTTTAGACTCCATGCTCTGAGACTGTCTTATCAGAAATTCCCATTTAAGGAACCTAGGACAGACCTACCTCCTGCATAATTCTGTGTGGGAACAATAACATACCAAGAATGTCTCTAAACAAATACAGAAATTTTTGGGTTTACCTGCTTTTCTTTCAGGAATTATAAGGGGTGATGTTTATTTAAATTAAGTTGAGGCTATTCTTAGAGACCCATTTTCCAGGAAAACAAAAAGTTCTCACATTCTGGTTTACAGTTTATTTTTAACCTTATACCAGTTTTTTAAAATCTTAGATGTAGTATCAGGATAAAATTGAATCTATAATTCATGTTAAAATTTTTTCCTGAAGGAGTAAGGTGAGGGGGCATGGTATAGTAGAGAAAATTTCTCACTGGCAATTGGCATTGGAGGGAAGGTTGGTTACTGTCTACACCCCCACCCCAGCTGATCCCCAGTAAGACAAAAGGTCTTCTGAATTGAATGCTGTTGCTTTTGCTGCTGTGCTAATATAGAAATGGGAGTCCCAATTATGCAAATAAATATTTGCCTCATATAACAAATTGTTCTATTTTGGCTCCTTCAGCTGTGTTGTATGATTTTTTTTTCTTTGAAAATAAGCTGGCATTGGAAACAAAAGAAATGTAATAATTACCGCAGGACATATAGCTTGAAGATGGCAAAGGAGCCAAAATAACAGTTGTGGAAAAGAGAGTCAAATCACTTGATGTTACCAACTGTACTATTAATCGGGCTCCGAGGAGAGGCAGGAGTGAGGGAGTTCCCAGAGCTATTAAGATTCCATCAGTCCTTCTCTGGCTTTCAGCAGTCCTGTTGTATACCTTTGATTGTTGGCATGGATTCAAAGCGTAGAAGGGTACTTCCCTTGGAAATTCTGTCTCACCCATGCAAAGAAGGATGGGGATACGTGAATATGTGGTCTAGAAATGGAAGCCGCAACACGCCGCTAAGCAGGTGCCCACGGTTAATTTACTTATAACATTCCCCATACGTACTTAACCCCAATTATCTCCTCTGTCCTCACCTCTTTTTTTTTTTTTCCTGTTACTTCTTTTCTTCTTTTTTTCTTCTTTCAAGAGAAAACTTCATCTGATCTGGCAGAGAATGACAAACCTCCAAAGTAGGCATTTTGTATTCTAATGACAAATGTTATCCTGGGGCAGCAAGCGGGGAGATGGATGTACACCGAGAGAGTGATCTAGTTATAGCCGTGACAATGCCTGGTAAGGGGAGAGCTTGGGAAAGGTCTTCTGTCAATGGCTGGGTGCATTTTCTCTTCTAGGGAGAGTCCGAGTCAGCAGGTGGGATTCTCTCCTTGCCCACTACAAAAGCTCAGGGACATTATTAAGATTGCAGACCTCACCCTTATCAGAGTGGTCAGAATACAGTAATGCTAGCCCTTTCTTTGTCTTAGCAAACACGAAACCCTGTCCCAAAGAAGGCAATAGGAAACCCTTTGTAATTTCCGGGCTTGGATTGAGTGTAAGACGCTTCTCTGAATTCATAGTACATTCCAGCTTGGAGCTACCCTACACCCTGGCTTGTCTTGTGCTTGAGTGGGATTTGGGGTGGGGGAGAGGGGAGATGGAGGTTCCTGCTAAGACTGTTGGGAAGGAAAATTTTGCTTTTTGTTTGGTTTTTGTTTTGTGTGGCCCGTCACTCCCTGAATGATCTTGGAGATACCACAAAGTGGAAGAATAGGGCCAGTTTCTTTCACTTGAGGACATGGGAGCAGTGGACTGCAATGGGCCATGAAACGTGGTTATGCATATCCAGCACCATAAATGCAACATGGAAACACGTACATACTGTATGGCAGGGGGGATAAAACACAAGCCATAAACTAATGTGTATTTCTCTTTCTTTAAAAAAAAAGAGACAAAGTATGTATGTGTATCCTTTGGGGGGGAAAAAAATTGTCTGTAAGGAAATAGGCCAAAATGTTAACAAAGGTTATCTTGGAATGGGTGGTTTTACTGGGGTTTTTCCCACTTTGCTAAGTTATAGTTTCTCTTCTTTTTTCCTAGCATGTTCAAGCTTTTGCATATATATGTTTCTGTTTTAGAGGAAAAGCTAAAAGCAAAGTAAGATAACAGAGGAAAAAAAACCTACACAAAGGTGCCAAAGCCCAGTGTTACTCTGGCCGAGGCTCCAGTCAGTCGGTCTTACCCTCAGGCTCCCACTTATAAAACAGTGGTGATAACTGTGTCCTTCTCACAGGGTGGTTGTGAGACTTTAATGACTTAATAGCCACAACAGTGCTTTGTGAAGTATATCCTTTCTGTGACTGTGGAGTTGTGCTTACTGATTTGGGGCCTCCTGCTCTTCTGAGAAAGCTGCGTCCTTATGAAGTTTCTGTGAGCCTTGTATGTAGCTTAAGGGGTGGTGGTTGTGCCCTTGGCCACAGGAAGGCCCCCCAACCTCCAGGCCCCTCCCTGCCAGAGGCCCCTGGCACCCACCTGGCACTTTCCTCCTCATGGAGGCAGTGGTATGTGTGTGGAGCTGGGATTGCTCTTGGATACTTAGTCAGAGAAAAATGGAACTGTGTACACACAGCTCCAAGATGAATTGCGGCTGAAAAGGAGATGAGACAACCCAGAATTTCACCACCTGTGAGACAAGGCACATACCCAGCCTGAATCTCAGCTTCCTCATCTGAGAAAGGGAAATCGCGTAGCGGCCCACTCACTGCGTTAGCGCAAGCCAAGGACCCTGCAGCGCATAGCAGAGAGCCTGGCGTGGCGTGAGTGCTCAGTAAATGTCACCTGCTGCTGCTGCTGTTAATCCACTAAACAGCCCCTGCTAATGACATTCAGTGCTGATTGGAGGTGACGGTTATTTCTACAGACTATTCGGAAATATTCAGAATAGTTATAATGCCAATCCATTAATGCTTGGATGGCATGAGAAGCTAACACCCGACGGGCTGCATTCTTGACGCTAACTTTCTCACCTTTTCAGTTTGAAATGCAACAGGCTGGGTCCTCAGAATGGTTTCAGGGCTTTCATATATTCTTCCCAAGAGTGTTTTTTTTTTTTTTTGCCCAACCCAAGAGACCTGGGAGAAAGATCAGAGCGAGCACAGCTATTGCAGCAATGAATAAATAAAGCTGCAGTCTGAACAGCCTTCCCACCCAGAGCAGCAGGGCTTGTAGCTCGTGTTATAGCTTTGCCCTGACCACTGAAGCCCGGGCTCTGTCTTCCTTTAAGGCAGCCTGATGGAGGCCAAAGTCCTCCTCCAAAGGCCGAAGGTCTGTTTGGATCCTGGCTCCCCTGTCACTTAGTGATATGTCCCTGTGCAACCTCTCAGCTGTCATACGAATGAGAAATGGTGTATTTAAAGAGGGTAGCATAATATGTACATATGATTGACAATCTATTTTTTGTTATTATCAACACTGCTCCTATCACAAAGGTGAATTAAGAACAGTAGAGATAGTTTTCTATCCTGTGATGAACAAACAGCCCCTAACGTTAGGCTCTGCTCACCAGAGTAAGAGGTACCTAACGCACTGGATCTAACACACTTGGTTCTGGAAAAGATCAAGGAGATGAGAACAGCCATCGTTGGGTCATATCATGGTGTCTGAGAGAAGGATGCTTAGTGTAAAATTGAGAGGACAAGAGACTTCTTTACAAAGAATAATAATAAGAGTAAAAGTAACAACTGATATTATTATTCATTCATTATACGCCAGACCCTGTTCTAAATTCATTGAAAGTAGTAAATTTTCTATCCTGCACAGCAGCTGTTTGAGCTATAACATTATCCCCATTTTACAGGTAAGGAAGTTGGGTCACAGGGGCGTTAAGGACCTGTCCCAAAATCCCACAGCTAGTAAATTTGGGAGCTGAGATTCAAAGCTGAGCCATCCAGCTTCTGTTCCCCTCCCCACCCCCGTCCCCGATGACATATCCATTTCCACTACTAATGGGATTGTCAGAGAGAAGAGAAAGGAAAAAATTCTCTATTACTACAGGAGATCACAATAGGACCAGAAGCAGAAACTTCAGGGAGAGAGATTCCATCTCAATATAAGGAAGGTTAACAGTCCTTTAAATTAAAAGGTTGGTTGCCACATGAGGTAGTGAGCCTTCTGTTGCTAGAAGTATTCAAGTAGTTCTTGGACAGCCATTTGGGATGGGAAAGGGATTCTACTGTCTGGAAAAAGGTTTCACTGCATCTGTTTATCTGGGATCCTCTTATAATGTTGAGGTTCTCCTGCGCCTAGCCTAACACGTTGTAGTTGTTGAATAAGAATTTCAGTAAATGAATAACTGAAAGAGACCACCTACTCAGTGAACATATATCAAAGACTTACCTAATAACGTGTAGAGCAAAAATGACCTTTTCTTCCAGGTGCCTAAAATATTTAGTGACTTTAAATATGTCAGCTATCCTCCTACTGTAATTTTATGTTTGACTCTTTTCTTCGCTCTCATTGGATTTTAAAGCCTTCGCCCACAGAGATAATGCCTTACTGAGTGTAAGTCGAGTCAATAGACATATGATTCCGTTTGGGGTGAATATGCTGGATATTGCCAAAATGTCTTGGTTCAGAGACCCAGCCTGAACTGCTCATTCATGTATTTACCAAAGGTTGATGATTTTGCTTAAATGGACCTTTTCTGTGTGCCGAGTGAGGCACACAGAAGAATGAGCATGCCCCTGCCATCAAGGGAGGGCCTTTGCCACACAAAGTAATCGAAAAACTCACAGGGGTGGAGCAAGCCTGAGTGATGCCCAGGGGTCCCATGGAGCTCAGAGGCCTTGGAGGTAAGGAAAGCTCCAGAAGGACTCTAAGCCGGAGGAAGTACATTAGGAGACCTGAGGGTAGTTACAGGGCCAGGCAGCAGGAAGCATTTGATGACGGGTGTGTTCACTGACCCACAGGGTTACATCACATGGACCAGCAGTTCTCAGAGTGTGGGCCCTAACCTGCCAGCTTCAGCATCATCCGGGAACTTGTTAGAAAAGCAAATTGTCAGGCCCCAAAGCAAAATGACTCAGGAACTCTGGGGGCGGGGTCCAGCACTGTGTTTGAACAAGTCCTCTAAGCTGGCCTGACGCACATTCAGGTTTTCTGTCTTTCTAGAAACCAGGTACCCAACTAGGATTAAGCCTAGTAAATCTTACACACACACACACACACACACACACACACACACACACACACAC
>NW_017731561.1:1912170-1914059 GCF_001890085.2 Hipposideros armiger
GATGGATGGATGGATGGATGGATGGATGGATGGATGGATGGATGGATGGATGGATGGATGAGTGAGTGAATGAATGAGTGAATGAAACTTTATAATTTCAACATATGCATAGCTGACCCTTCCAAGACAATGGCTTCTCAATACTGTGGCCTCCACTCCTCCAATGATCGTGACCATTCCCCACCTCAACCACCCACTCCCTTGCCATACCTTAGACTTTGTACTTATCATAGCAATGACCAAACACTATTTTATTTCAGTGTCATGCACCTTACTCTCTTCTCACCACTGTGCAATTTTCCAGCTTACTTCCTCAAATGCCCCAACTGCAACCATCTTTCCATCCCACCAGGACCTCTGATCCGCTGGCCTTAACACTTTTTCTCTGCCCCTTACCACCTTCATTTCCCTTCCCCCCTTCCCCAGCTTCAATTCCCTAGTAAACCATAATAGTCACCAACTGGCAGGCGTCCTTGTATCCCTTGCTGAACTTACCAGGTAGAACCACAAACATGGTGAAATCCAATTCTCTTTCTCCTCTGTGCTTGCAGCTCTGCAGCTGAATGTTGGTGGAGGAAATGGCCTCCCCCACAAATGTTATGTGCGACTCTTTTTTCTGCCAGGCAAGTCCACTGTGCTTCCAGCCTGTTTTGCTGCCGGCCTCTTTCATTACTTGTTATGGGTTGAATTGGGTCCACCCCCAAAATTCATATGTTGAAATCCTAACCTCCAGGACCCCAGAATTTGACTTTATTTGGGAGTCAAGTTTTTGCACATGTATTTAGGTAAGCTATGATCAGGTGACAATGGTGCGTCCCCATCCAATATGACTGGTGCCCTTATAAAAAGGGGAAATTAAGCACAGGTACATACACAGGAAGAATTCCATATGAAGGTGGTGCTTAGAGATCAGGGTGATACAAGCCATGGCACACCAAAGATTGCCAGCAGACCACCAGAAACAAGGGAGAGGCGTGGAAGCGATTCTCCCTCGCTGCCCCCAGAAGGAATCAAACCTGTTGACACCTTGATCTCAGACTTCCAGCCTCCAGAAATGTCAGACAATAAGTTTGGTTCTGTAAGTCACCCAGTTTGTGGTACTTGGTTATGCAAACAAATACATCATGTCTCTCTAGCAGGTCTTCCATACTCCAGACCTTCAACTTCTCTTCCCCATCCTCATTCTCAACTAATGACTCCACTTCCTCCTTCACTGAGGAAAATAGAAGCAACCAGGGTGTCCTACCCCCCCCCCATATACTCAGCTATAGAGGAGCATAAACTAACTCTGCTCCTTTCTATTGAAAGCCAGTCCCATCCACCTCTTTCTCCTTTTATCAGTTTTCCTCATCTCTACTAGATCAAGCATATAGGAATACAAACCTGCTGTTAAGAAACTGAAATTCTTACAGTGGTCTACAAGGCCTTACCTGGCCTGTCCTTCCCTTTGCCTCTCTGACCCCACTTTGCCCCCCTTTGCTCATTCTCCCCAGTGGCACTCTTCTTGACATTTCTCCTCAACATACTTGACACACTCCCACTCTAGGGCCTTGGTACCAACTGTCCCCTCCACCTGGAAAACCCTTTTCCCCAATGTCTCCATAACTAATTCCCACAATTCCACTCATCTAGTATTTGTTCCAATCTTCTCTTCCCGGTGAGACCCTGTTGACTGTTTCAACATGCTCCTCCCAAGTTGCTGGTCACCCTTAGCCTTCTTTCACTTTTGTCCCCACAGTAGTTTCCAGTTTCTCTTATTAGATGTGTTAGTCTCCCAGAGCTGTCATAAAAAATACCAGAGGGCCGGCCGAGTGGCGCGATGGTTAAGAGCTGGCTTGGGATGCCAGAGGGCCCCGGTTCGGATCCCACATATGAGGGTCAGTGACACT
>NW_017731561.1:1914309-1918770 GCF_001890085.2 Hipposideros armiger
TTTTCTGTCTTTCTAGAAACCAGGTACCCAACTAGGATTAAGCCTAGTAAATCTTACACACACACACACACACACACACACACACACACACACACACACTCACACACTCACACACTCACACACTCACACACTCACACACACACACACACACACACACACAATCTTTAATGAGATTGCAGGGAAACACTGGCAGGGTACCATTTCTCAGAAAAGGCAAAGCGTTTCTGCCCATGATCCTGCACAGCGTTCTCCTGGTTTTGGAAGAGCAGAGGATCCGAGGGGTCAGCATCTGGAACAGTAACACACAATAAGAGGTACCCGCTGGCCCTGGCAGGCCGCCCGTATGCCCTCTCTGATGATGGGATTACATCAAGAATTCCTCTTGTTCTCTTAGGGGTTCGTGGCAATCTGTGGCTGGTTTCCATGGTATATTCAAAAGTGAGGACACTGGTCTGCTTTGAGTCTCTAAGGACAGACCTAAGAGTTGGGCTGAGCCTCTAGACAAACCACGGAAATAGAAAGTGAAAACAAACATGGGCATTTATTTTCCTGACTTGCCAATTGCAAATAGAATTTTGTTCAATACACCATGAAATCATTCACAGAGGTTTCTGTATTATTCCAAAGTGCAGCTGGCTAATGTAAAAAAAATCTTTTCTTGGTCTTTTAGGCCACATACAATTCCCAGGCATGTCAATTTGTATTTATTTATTGGTGAGGCCTGTATCCACTTTGGGAGTCAGTGGGCTTGGTAACCAAGAGCCTGCAGGGGTTAATGAGCTGCTATTAATTTCAGACACTCCTCCTCATCTCTGTGGTCCCCACCCCAGCCCAGGTCAGCATTTGCACCAATGGATTACTGCAAGGCTCCAAAATAGTCTGCATGGATAGTTCTGCTAGCTCTCTTCAATCTGATCTCTACACCCAGCCAGAGTAAATTTAAAAAAAGAAAGCACATCTGATTATATTCACCACGTGCTTACAAGAATGTGTTCACTGCTTCTTCACTTGTATCCTTACAAGAATATCTTCCCACTATAATTAGAATAAAACACATGTCCTATTATGCTTACCAGCCTTGCATGTGCCTTCCTACGCTATGGCTCATTCCATGGCACCCACAATACTTTGCTCTTTGTTACCTCAGGGCCTTTGCACCATCTGTGACCTCTGCTTTCAATGCTCTCACTTCCAGTCTTTACCTTGAGGTCTTATCTGAGCTGTACTTCCTCCAGGAACCCTTCCCTCAATGCCTCCAGGCCTCACAGACTAGGTCAGGCCCTTCTGTTTGTTACACATTCAAAATATTCTCTGGATGACTTCCACATAATCATTATCAAAATTACAAGAAAGAAATTGTTTACTTGACTATATAATGTCCTCTATTCTTGTGGGACACAGCTTTATAAGAGCAGTGACACCAACTGCTCTGTTCATGACTACATTCCCGGCACCTGGCCCAGTGGGTAGCAGTGAGTAGGTGGTCAGTGATTATCATTCACTATCCATTGAATGGTCCAATGAATTAACTGAGTCCTTATGAAGATTTGGGATTTCTAGCGCAATTTAAACGAAGGGAGAGAGATTGTTGGACCTAGGGTGAAGACCATTCCAGCGTAGGAAAAGGTTACATTCAGCCATGTTTTTAGACTTGTAACACAGAGGCCACAAGATGAAAAGTACTCATTTGAGAGTATCCACACACAGGCTCCCCCGGTGTTATGGCCCCTGAACTCAGCCTTCCACATGGGAGGAACAAAGTGGAGAGCCCTGTAATATATGATGTGTCTTTTTATTTAAAGTTGGTGCATTGTTGAAAACTCTTTATGGTATATTAAATCAAGTCCCATTTTCAGGGTTTACAAGCAAGAACATTTTCTCTTGTTACCATTTCAACACCTTGATTCCCATAATACTGTGCTTTCTGGAAACCTCTCCCCATAGAGAATCCCAAATATGTGGCTCTGAGGAGCTGGGCAGCTCTGGTTTTAGGGGTGGGGGCGGGGGGCTGTTAGGGCAATTGATGCAGCCTGTGACATGGCTTCTCTTGTGTCTTTAGTTTTATCTATTAGTATAGACTTGTGCTATTCAGAAGCAGGCATCCATAAAGAAAGCCATCTACTTTTGAAGAAATATTAATGTCTTGACCTAAACCATTTTAAAGCCACATCTTTTTTCAACACACACGCACAAGCACGCGCCCGCACACACACTGCATAGGACTCTGCTTCAAGACATATTGCAGCCCAGATATGCTACCTACAAGGTGCCTACATCGCATCATGCGATCATGTTCAATGTGTAGGCATATCTGAATCACCTGGAGGAAGCTAGGGGGGCCCTTTTGTTTTCTCTCCTCCCCCAGGTTTTCTATTTAATGCCTCAGTGTCTGACATTCCGCCATTAGGTGCTCCTTCTCGGCGATAAAGCACTGCCCTTTCTATGTGGTCTCTTTAAATAACAAATGTTTAAGATTACATCTAATTAAGTATAAAATAGCCTACCTACTATTATTCTGCACCTTGATAGTAGCCTTAGTTACACAGGTATATTCATTTGTCCAAACTCAGTGACTATACACTTACGATTTTTGCATTTTATTTTTTGGAAAGTTTACATGAAAAGAAGGAGTAAACAAATATGGTACTCTAGTTAATAATATGCATGTTGAAGCATTTAAGGGAAACTGTACAGATGTCTGCAATTTACTTTGAAATGTGTAAAGACAATAGATGAATCGATGGATAGATAGAGGGATAGATATATGATAAACCAGACATAGTAAAATATTAATGGTGTAATCTAGGTGGTTTGTAACGCGTGTTCACTATAAAATTTTTTGACTTTGCAATATGAAAGCTTTCACAATAAATGTTGGGAAAAAGAAAAAAAACCTGCCCAAGTTCCTACTAGAGAGCTTCATATACCAGGGGTGCCAAAAAAAATGTATACAAGTGGACACTTGGGCCAACGTTGCTTAAGCAGTAGTTCGCTGTCATCAGAAGTATCTGGACGCTGATGGTAATCACTTTGAGCACCTCTTGTAATTGCAGAAGTCAAACGTGACTTGTATTCATCTTTGGTTATTGGCATATATTATTATAATTTGAATAGCTTTTTCCTTAAAGTGTGTACGCATTTTTTGGCACCCTCTGTACAGTGATCACTCAGTAAATGGTCACCATTATTTGATTAATGAGAGGACTAGTGGAGTAGTTTCTAACCTTGGCTGCTCTTCAGAATCAATGGGGAAGCTTTTCTGAAGTATGGCTATCTGGGCCCCCTCCCCCAAATTCTGATTTAATTGCTCTGGAATGGAGCCCAGGCATCAGCATTTTTTCATTTCATCGCAGGTGATCCTTCCAGTCAGCCGGCATTAGAAACCCCCGTCCCTCCGGCATGAGCTGGCTGTCCATCTTGCCTTCCTTCTATGGCTGACTCAAGAGCAGGGCCCCAGAGAGAAAGGCAGAGGAGGGAGTTTCTCTCACAGCCAAGGCCTGAGATGAGACCAGCGCCCACTCACTGGTGTCATTCCAGGGTTCTGACTTTGCCTTTACCCGGGCAGTGGCTTTCTAGTCACAGTGTGTGTGACTCAAGGACAACAGCAAAGGTAGAAATCACATCAGGTATAAGGAGATCTTCTTTCGAGGTAGATAACTAAAAGAACCCTTATTATGTACAACTTTAAAAAACAGATAAAATAGCATCCATGAAGGGGAAAATCTTCTTTTCTGTTCACTTTTCTTCACCTTCATTTAATTTTTAAATATGTAGTAAACATGATCAGAGGGCTCCTCATTAACTGGGGCGTCTTCCAGTCATAATTTTTGATACACAACATTACTTACCAATTAGCCTGTCTTGTTCGTTTAAATTTCGTTGCTCATATTTTAATGGGAGCTAATGATGCCTTTGTTGACTTATTTAATGTTATGTAAATGTGGCTATAAACTGTGAAGGGTTTAAGCAGGAGCGCTGTTTCTGCTTACTCTTCAGATTTTGGAGTGTGTAGAATCCCCAGGAAACACACATATCAACACAATGAATGGAAGCTGAGAAGGCCAAATAATAATAACAGTAATAATAATTTTTAAAACAAGCAGTGAAGGATGTTTAGAGTATGAGGTTTTTATCTTCCTCTGGGTTAATTGTTTATTGGGGTTTCAAAGTTAACTTCAGTAGTTTTTTTTCTTCTTCTTCTTTTTCTGCTCCTATAATCATGACATAAATCAATCTAATACCATCTTCTAAGCTCAGGCAGGGAGAGCTGGGCTTAGCAGTGGTGGCTCTCTTGTTGGGTTCCATGAGCCATGCGCTCAACAGAGCTCCATTCCCCCTTACGGCCAGCACATACATACATATTTGGATGGATGGCTAGATGGCTGGCTGGCTGGCTGGATAGATGGATGGATGGATGGATGGATGGATGGATGGATGGATGGATGGATGGATGGATGGATG
>NW_017731561.1:1920820-1927267 GCF_001890085.2 Hipposideros armiger
CAACGTCCTCCACAACTAGACTGAAGAACAAAAGGACAGCAACTTGTCTGTTCCCCTTCCCCCAATTCTCCAGCGCTGTTCCCATCCCCCTAATCCCTCAATAAAAATATTAAAAAAAAAATACCAGAAACTGGGTGGCTTGAACAACAGAAGTTTATTATATCACAGTTCTGAAGGCTAGAAGTTCATGATTAAGGCATCAGCAGGTTTGGTTTCTTCTGAGGGCTCTCTCCTTGGCTTGCAGATGGCTGCCTTCTCACTGTGTTCTCGCATGGCCGTTTCTCTGTCCTCACACCCCTGGTGTCCCTCCCTTCGTCCAAATGTCTTTCCCTCATAAGGATACCAGACAGATTGGATTACGGCTGACCCCAGCAGCCTCATTTAACTTTATCACCTCTTTAAAGTCTCTGTCTCCACAAACAGTCACTTTCCTCAGCATATCCTGGGCGTTAGGGCTGCAATATATGAATTTGGGGGTAGGGGACACAATTCAGCTCATAATGGTGAGTACCTTACTTATTATGTTAGTGAATTATGCTGTGTCTCAGCTCCTTGACCCCCAAACTCGGGAAAGCGTGCTTATGACCACCAGCCCCTTGTATGACTTGTCCCCCGCCATGACCTCTGACCTGGGAGCAATGCCTGATACAGAGTGGGCTCTTGGTAAATATCTGTTGAATGGATGGATGCAGATGCAGGGTATTGGGAGTTAAGAGCAACAGAGAGAGGCTCTGGGGGTCACGAGGATTTAGGAAATCGGGGTTGTATTTCCAGCTAGGCGCTCAGTTACTCCTGCCGAGTCATACCTTCCTCAACTGCAAGAATAAGGTTCTTGTCTGCTTATCTCACTAGATGGCTTTGAGGTTCGAATGGCATGGTGTGTATGGAAGTGCTTTGGGGTCCTGGGTTGTCTTCAAATGTTAGTCATTTTGTTTACCTTGAGGCTAATGCCAATAACAATAGTAATAATGGCAGCTGCCTTGTACTAAGTCCTTACTGTGCAGCAGGCGCTGTGTTAGGTGCTTTAATTCACTGTCTCATGTAATTCTCATCAAAACCTTCAAGGCGGCTATTATCCTGTCCATTTTTCTAACCAGGAAAACTGGATAGTGGTCACTGAGCGTTAAAAAGATGGATCTGCACTATACTTTGGGGCAGAAACTAAGTTGACCTTTATAACTTCAAAGAAGCACATGCTTATGGGTGTGCCTGTGTGTGTGTATTTAGGTTAGTATTAGAAGTGTATCCTTCAGAAGAGTAACAGCAAAAATCAAAGATCCATGGATGGGGACTGTGTCTCGTGACATGGTTGGTACTCCGTCCAGGCCATTTCAGAAATGGCAAAATCTCTGGTTTTTGTTGTTTGTTTTTAACTCTTGGAACTTAGGAGCACTCCTCTCTCCTAAGTACATCTAATCTAATGACTGTGGTGACTATATATTTTTCATTTCTAAATGCCTCATTCCTTTGTTTTTCCAGCATTGTCGCGCGCGAAAGGTCTGCCAAGAGGAATTATGGCTAAGCCTTGTCAGAGCAAGAACCAGAGTAACTGGTGTACAGTACAGTTAAAATTACACCATCTCACTTGAAGCTAATCGTATCCTAATGAGTTGAAATGGGGGAAGAAGGTTGCTTAGAAAAGATTGTAAGTGACTTAGTACTGGTTCTCACTTCCAAGGATAATGTTCTTCAGAACTGTGTTTTGAACACATTATTATAGATTTAAATATTTTAATATTCATTTATTCTAATTTCCCTTTTGATAGGTACCGTCTCCATGCCTGCGTTTCATCAACTCTGACTAGTGACACCACTTTATTTAATATCTTCCTTGGCCAAATTTCTTGTGAATTGGAAACTAGATTTTAGCTGCTTAAGGAGGTTTCAGCAACTCCTTTGTGGTTCAACATTTAAAACTCAGCCACTCATCTAAAATCCTTTCACAAGGAATTACTCAACCTAGAGCTCATATAAATGTACCGGGATACCATCTATCAGAGATATTGTTAACATTTGCCCAAAATCACAACCTAGCTCCGTTTTCAGTTATGTTTGGCATTGAAATAGAAATCTTTATTCTTAAGTGTCAGTTTGGAGTGTGTTCAATTGGGTTGTCGGAAAAGTCATGACATATTTTTCTATGCTTTTCGTTGCAAAAATGCGTCATGACTTTTCCGACAACCCAATAGTAAACAGCCGGTAATCTCTGAAACACAGGAAAAGCCAGCTGTGAAAGGGAATGTGTAACTCCCTGTGCTGGGGCATGTGGGTCCCATAAGAACCTCTGCTCTAGGAGGACCCTTCAGTGGCCACTGTGATGTCTGGACTCCCTCCTCTCTACCACTTGTCTAGAATCAAGCCTCCTGTAGTAGGTGCCTGTGACATGTAGATGTGATCTGAGGAGAGTAACTTATGTCCCTCAGGTATGTTAACGAATATGAGTTACTGAGGAAATGAGACCCAGGAAAGGCAAGTTTTGATCAAGAAAGAAAAGAGGAAAATGACAAGCCCAGAAAGCTTTCTGAGAAGTGTGGGACCATGTGAGTTGTTCCGTGGGGACTGAAGGTAGCAGTTAAGGGCACGGAGTTCTTGGACGTGAGGCATTACCTGTGTTACCTGTATACCCCGGAGGGAGGGGAAGGGAGGAAAAGGGAACTGATGCCCAAGTCTGTCTGTGCTGTCATTGTTCAAAGGGCCAACTTCCTCATGCCTGCCTCTTACTCAAAACCCACTCCTTTCCCTCAGATCTTCACTTGACCACTTTCTTGTCAACATTCAGGTCTTAGCTCAAATGTCAGCTTTTTAGAGAGGCCTTCCAAGACGACCCAGTCTAAAATGGCAGCCCCCAAATTGTGGGTTTTCTCTTGGGCTGTCATAACAAAATACTATAAACTGGGTGGCTGAAACAACTGAAATTTAATTTCTCACAGATCTGGAGGCTGGAAGTCAGAGATCAGGGTGTCCGCATGGTTGGGTTCTGGTGAGAATTCTCTTCTTTCTTCCAGATGTGTGTGTGTGTGTGTGTGTGTGTGTGTGTGTGAGAGAGAGAGAGAGAGAGAGAGAGAGAGAGAGAGAGAGAGAGAGAGAGAGAGATGTTAAGGGCCTGGCATGGGGCCACAGAGCTAGTACGTGCCAGAGAAGACATTTGAATCAAAAAGAATCTGTTTCCCAGACCCTGACCCTGAACCACTACACTCAATTCCCTCAGTACCATGAAGGTTACCGAGATTGGGGTCTAAAGAATGTCGATGACCAAGTCTGTGAAGGACTGAGTCTTTAGCTCTAAATTCTTTTAGAAGATTCAAGAAGCAAAATGGCAGAGAAGATAAGTAATACAGAGTGAGGAAACAGAAGTGTATGAAAAGGAAAAGAGGAGAGAAACATGTCTGTAGTGGAGGGGGAGGGGGCTGTAATCGCTTTCTATGACACTCAAGGAGACTCTGCCCACAATTACCCTCATTTGATGCTGCTCCACCCTGAGCTTTGCTCCCATCTGCAAAGTAGACAGGATGATGCAGTGGGGAAAACATTTGTTTTGAAACTAGCATATATAAGTTCTCTTCATGACATATGTAAGCCATGTGACCATGGGTGATATCTTTTTTTTTTTTAATTGGGGAATTGGGGAGAGGGACCAGCCAAGTTGTTGTTCTTCAACCTTAATAGTGGAGGGCACCAGTCGCCATCTGGCTGCCCGTCAGCAGCTCGTGGCCTCTAAGCTCAAGATGCTGTGATCAATCTTAGTTGCAGGAGGGAGTAGCCACCATCCCATGTGGGAGTCGAACCAGCAGCCTTGTTGTTAAGAGCCCACGCTCTATCCACTGAGCCATCTGGGTGGCAGCTCAGCTCAAGCTGCAGAGTTCAGTCTTAGTTGTGGGCGGGCGTAGCCCACCATCGAACAGGCAGTCTTGTTGTTAGGAGCACGTGCTCTCACCAGCTGAGCCATCCTGCCACCTGTTGGTAACTCAGCAGCAGCTCAGCGTTACTGGCCCATGTGGGAATCGAACCGGTGGCCCTGTAGCTCAGAGCTTGCGCTCTTAAGCTAACTCTTAACCATCTGAGCCACTTGTCCAGCCCCCCATGGGTGATATCTTAACTCACTGATCTTATCTTTTATCATCTATAAAATGTGGATGATGATACTTAAGTTTATTGTAAATATTAAATTAAAGCATGTATATATAACACTATCCTCGGTGTATAGTAGGTGTTTAATAAATTTAGTCTCTCCCTTAACCCTATGTAGTTTTTAGGGATATTAATATACATGTACGTTGTGAAGAGGGAGGCAGAAAATTTAGACTGATAGAGGGGAGGGGCGGGGGGAGGGAAGTAGAGGGGAAGTGAGGAGAGGGAAGGCGGGTTTCCAGGTCAGCGCTTCCTGATTCCCACAGCTGCCGTTGGCCCCGTAACTGAGGGAGGACCAGCGATCAGTAAGCCGTCCTCATTTCTTTTCCCCTGTTCCAAGATCAGGTGACATTTCCAGGGCCACCTAGAGGAGATGATGCCTGCTTGGCACATGAGCCAGACACCTGAATCCAACACTCCTCGCCTCCCACCATAGAATGCTCCTTTCGTTCTTCATAGATTTTTACCTTGAGCTCTGTGACCCTTTGAAGTGATAAGTAAAATCATGTGTGTGTCTGTGTGTGTGCTCATAGGCCCTTCAATGGAGAGCAAGTCAATTTGTTTCTTCATGTCCTTCTAGGAGTTTGTGACTCCAAAATGTTAAAGACTAATTTTCTACCTATTGCCACTAGGTGATCTCTCATTCACATGGTTTTAACCATCACCCTTACCTTCATTCTCAGATACTTACAAGGTGTATCAATATGCACCACAAACTAAATACAGCATCTTTTTCCTACTACACCAAATGTTCCTTCTCCCATGTAATCTCTCTTAGTTCATGGCACCCCATATTTCCATCCTTTCTCCATCATCTCCCTCACTCCAACATCTGATCAACCACCAAGTCCTAGCAATTCTTTTCCTGAAGTTTTCCTGGAGTGAGCCCTTTTCTCTCTGCCCTAAACACCGTCTCCCCAGGGCAGGCCTTTACCACCTCTCACCCTGACAAGCCTCCCGCTTTCTACTTCTGCCCCAAATCTCTCTTCCCGGCTGAAGCCAGGCCCTACTATCTAAAACATGGCCTGGTCACATCGCTAACCTGTTCACACAACTTCCCATGGCTTCTTGGACAAAGGTCTATTTCCTTTAATGGCAAACAAGACCTTTCATGGGCCAGCCATGCGATCTACCTCTTTAGCCCCGTTCTTCCCATGTCCCCTATTCCATGTCACGCTCCAGTCAAACTGTACAACTCACAGTGACCCTTATGTACCTGCTGCTTCATGCCTTTCAGAATCCTAGCCGTTTTCCTTAGAATGCCCGGTGCTTCCTTCAAGAGTCTGTTCTCTCATCCCCTCCCAAAGCTGCCCCGACCCCTCATCTGCCACCTCCCTCGCTCTCCGCCCAGAGGAACCATGCATCTTTGAGCTGCCAGAGCCCTTCTGTGCACTACTGGTACCTAGACCAACCCTAGTATATGAAGTTCTCTGTTGTGTGTTTGTGCTCCCCGTGAGGCTGTAAGCTCCTGAAAACCCTCAACCATCTTGTAACCCAGTGCCCATCGTGTGGTCTGCCCTCTACAATGACGCCTACTGAATTGAAGATTCTTAAATACAAAGAAGGTAGTTATGCTTGTAAGTAATCATATTTCTGTAGTTGGCAGTGCCCCAAAGTAAAAACTAAAATAGTACCCTAGTTATAATTTTATTTTTTGCCCTGATACTTAAAATGTTACTTATTTCCTCCTATTTCTTAACACTTTGTAAGCGGGCATTTTTCTCTCTACGAGTTTACTCATTTCCCACAAACAATGTGTTAATATCTGCATTAATGTTTTCTATACATGCTAATATGAAATGAAGGTATACCTATTAAAGAAACCTCTTTGAGAAATAGACACACACATATCTAAGTAGTCGATGCCATTTTCCATGTCATAGCTGGCTCTACATTTTGTTCCATGACACTTTATACTCTCTGTAAGGATCTGCTCACGTGTTTGATAGCAGTTTTCCAAAAATAATGGTCCAGGTTCATATGTATGTGCCAAATTCAGATGCCAAAGCACAATTCTAAATTGATAGGTGGAGAGTTCAGCGTTGCTCTGTGAGAGGCTCTCTGAAACCTGTATGACCAAGGCATTAGTGACAAAGGACAAAGATCCGCCATAGGAAAAGGATTCTCAATGATGGAAGAGCTTTTAGACAGCCCATGAGCCCCGACATGAATGTGTAATTCTGTCAGTAGGGACATTTCACAGGAGAAGATGTCCCCAGCCCTTATCATATGCTCAAAGGGGTCTCTGATAGTTCATGAAGCGTTTAAGAAAGCTCTAGATCCCTTTTTATGTGATATCTTGTTCTGTTTATGAGCATT
>NW_017731561.1:1927293-2024610 GCF_001890085.2 Hipposideros armiger
GGTGGGGGGGAGGGGATACCAAGCTGAAGCAATCTGTTCTTCATTGACCAACTTATGGCTCATAAGTGAGTAATCAACATAATCTAAATACTCTAAAATGAAATATTCTTTTGGGCTCAACAAAATGCTTGTTAGGTTGAAACCAATCAGTAGGAAATGACTGGTGTTTGTTAGTGTTTGAGAGGAGAGACCAGATTCTTTGCACATTAGCATTCCAATTGGTGCCAACATAAACCTCCAGACCTCCAAGTCACAAAATGTGTTATTGTTTTCATATGAGCGAATCTGGGACCACTTGTTAGTCCTATTTCCATCGCTCACTTGAAAAATGGAGCTCCATGTTTCCACAGACTCTGGTGACAGAAGTAACAAAACAATCCTTCTGAGGGTCGAATGCTCAGAGAAGGACGTTCTTCCTCCAGCTGGTGCAGTCCTGGCTATTGTTTTCGTTTAATCTTGGAGCTGGGAGGGACAAATGGCACAAGCACCAATCTGACAGTCGTGTAAGCTGAAAACCTCTCCTCATGGAACTCAGCCCACACAGCGAGGGGCCCTTCCTGCTTGTGAAGGAAGCTCCCCCAGGAAGACATGATAGTTTAGGCCTGTGTGGCATTTTTCGGAGCATGCCATAAAATATTATTTTCTAGGATACGGCGTCTTATATAACACCGATTTTTCCAGGACCTCAGAGTATGTTATGTCTGTATGCAGCATCTTTGGGTTCCTCGGCTTTAGAGAGAGAAGTGGTAATATAATCCCCTTCTTTATACTTAAAGAAAATAATGCCAATGACTCTCCAAATCCCACTGCACTTCTTGAAACGGTGGCTCCGAGAGGAAGAGGGCCAAGGCTTGAGGCATTTGTCTGCTGCCACCGTCTCTTTGTCCCTTTTTTAGTGCACGTAGGACTCAGTTCCAGCAGGGAAGTTTAAGAAACCAGAGTTTGAACCTTAGCACTTCCACTTATTAACTGTACCCCTGAGCATGTTACCTAATCTCCTTAAGTCTTAGTTTCATAATCTGCAATATGGTCCAATCGCTGTGTCTGTCTCATAGGATTGTGGTGTGGATTAAATTTTAAAAAGGCATATTGAGTGATGTCAGTGAAAAGGAAGCAAGTAAATAAGTTTTTAGACTTCCAAAAATTACCTCCTCCACAAAAGCCAAGAGAAAACTGGCAAAAATGACCAGAGTCCATTTTTTAGAACTGTGGAAATTAACCCAAGGTTTACCGTTATCCAGGGAACATTTCTTAAAGAAAAATGACAGCATCTCAGTAGGAACAGAGGCTTTGCAGCATTTTAAGGTTGCCCTATTCCCATGCCCCACCCACCCACCCAGCTCTTCAATAGCCTTGAAGGCCTGGGCTCACAATAACAGTGAAAACCAATAGCTTGGCAGGAACCGAAAAGGCCAATATGACTTTGGAGTGTCTTCAGACCTCATTCTCATTATTTGACTTGTCTGGTGGTTCCCTTGGGAGGTTGTCTTTTTTTAACCTGACTGGGTGCTTACCTTGTGAAAAGCCTTTTCCAGAGGGCATTTGTTAGACACCAATAGAGGTAGTTGATTAGCATCATGACTGCCTGAAGAGTTTGATTAACAGCTAAACAATGGAGGTTACTTCTCCTTTACTGATGGTGGGAGAGTAAACTGGGAGAACCACTTTAGAAAACTCTTTGGCAGCATACATTAGATCAGAAGGTACCACGCTTTAATGGCACAGCAATTCCATCCCTAGGCGTATAAGCAACAAATAGGTGCGCCTGTGTTCCCCAAAAGGCATGTCCTAGCATAGTCACAGCATCACTCTTTGTAGTAGCCCCAAACTGAGAACTACACAAATCCACATCAAGAGTTGAATGCATAAATAAACTGGGATATGTTCACACCGTGGAATATTCTACAACAATGAAAAATGAACAAACTATAGCTAGACACAATAAATTGGATGTCTTATAATGTTGCATAGAAGAAGCTAGATATAAAACACTATTTGCTGTATCATTTCATTTAAGTAAAATGAAAAGAAAAAAACATTCTAGGGTTTTAGAAGTCATGATCATGCAATTGGAAGAATTATCAACTCTGGATAAGACTTTCTCCTTCCAATGACTGAAAGGGGGAAAAAGGGGAATTCTGGAGGAGCAGAAATATTCTGTTTCTTGACCTAGGTGCTGATTAGATATGTTTAATTTGTGAAAATGCATCATGCTATACACATACGACATGTGTGCTTTTCTGTATATGTGTTATGCATACATACTCCCTCCAAAAATCTTTGACTACAAAGAAAATGGCAATGAAAGGAATAGCTGTAGTCCCACTAACCTATTAATCCCAAATGATTATGGTTAATATTTTAGATTATGCTCTTCTATTCAAAATGTATGCATATCTGAATACACATGTTCTTTTTCTTACAAAAATGGTGTTGTACTATATTCTGTTTTATAACCTGCTTTTCTCATAGTAATATGCTATAACAATCTTATCATGTCAATATATAATATTATTGCAGAAACATATTCTATCTTGTGACCCTAACTTAATTAACCACGTCCCCTATTATTGGGCATGGTGGTTGTTTCTAGCTTGACCTTTTATGTGAATTGTTAAAATATAAATCACTATACTCGTTTCTTTCTCTCTATATATATTTTTAATCTAAGAGTAGAATTGCTGGGGAAGAGGAATAAAATTGTGAAGTTTAAAAAAAAAAAGTTAGTGCATGATTTAAAATCATCCTCCAAAAAAAGTTGTGCTGAAACTGTACTCCAATCAAATTTTATGGAAGGGCCATTTCCCTTGCCAAGATTGGGAATTATGATTGTTGTTCATATTTTCCATTTGACTTGGCCAAATAAATTATATCTTGATTTATTTTTGTAATTTTTATTACTATAAGAGTTGAACATTGTTTGCATATGTGCAACAGCCGTTTATATTTCTTATTTTGTGAATTCATGTTCATGTACTTTATACATGTTTAGAATATCAACCCTTTGTCCACTTTATATTTCAAGTATTCTTTATGCAAACCAAATCTATGATTTTTGCATTGGAAGTCAAATCTATCATGATTTTTCTGTAAAGAATTTATTTATATTTCTTAATTATTGCTTCATTTGTTACATTAAATTCCTCATCTGTTTGGGGTATACCTTGGTATATGAAGTAAGATAAAAAAATACAACTTTTTGTTTTCCGATAAATAACCATTTTTCTTCATTTATTGAATAATCCTTTCTAAGGCTAACATATTTAGGAAGCATTTCCTTTTTTCAAGGACTGAGGAAGAGTTTTGAGATAAGATCTTTGCAAACCCTAAAGTTCAAAGGAGTGGGTCTCTCTGAAGATTTACTATTGTACTTAACATACTTGAAACATAATTTTGCTTATCATCGCTCCAAATTGATTACAAACTTTTTAGTCCCTTTAGCCTTTATCTGTTTAGGATTTTAACTCTTTGTCTTCCGATATACACATCAAACTATGTTTCAACTGACCTCTGTCTCCCTGCTTGAGGAATAGTTAGCTATTGGCAACATTCCTTGGATCCAAGTATAGATAAATTTGAACATGCCAATGCCAAAGCAAATACAGGAAGTCCTATTGTTTATTTCCTTCACAGTGGAATGCAGTCACGTGCCAGGTCTGTGCTGGATGCTGGGGATACAGTGGGAAAGAGCATATTTCATTCTACCCTCCCTGGATTTACTTTCTAGATGGACATACTGATACACTGATTCTATTTTTAGCTATTATTATTATTATTGTTATTATTACATTAGATCCGATATATGAAGTGCATGTATGTACATGTATACATATGTATACATATCTAATATATATGAAGTACTTACAGCAAAGTACACAAACTCCTTAGAATTCATAACGTAACATATAAATATGTTGACCATCAGCTATTCATCAAACTCAGGAGTATGTTTAAGCACAACCCTAAAAAAGTGATGATTGTATACACAGCTTTTTTATTTGTTGCCTGTGGGTCATGGTCACCAGCCCTTTGTCTAAATCAATCAATATAACCCTTGTTCTAGGCCCAACTTCTTTATTGTTAGGTTGCTAATGAAAGAGAAGGGGAAGGAAAAAGGGGAGGAGGAGGAGGAGTTGGAGGAGGAAGGGAAGGGGGGGCAGGGCAGAAGAAGGAGAGTGAAAGGGAAGTGATGGGGGAGGGGAGGGAAGAGAAAAAGGAAAACCTCAAGCTGTATAAACGTAAAAGGAGATTGATTACCTCATGTAGATGGAAAATTCATCATAGTCAGACCCATGTATTCAAATAATACCAAGAATCTCTCTCTTTGTAGTTTTAGCCCTGTTTCCTTCACCCTTGCTTTTCTTTCAAACAAGACCTCACCAAATGGTAACAAAGGTGACAACCAGCTGCTCCAGATTTTAGCCTTGTAGTTTAGCAATGTCCCTGGGAAGAAGAGCACCTGTCTCCTGCCAGCTCTGGCCCATGCCCCGTGTGTGATTCCCGTTGGCTCAGCGGAGGTCCCGTGCACATCCCTGAATCCATCACTGTGGCTAGAGAAGGAAGGAGTGCTCCCAGTCAGAGGCCAGGTCTGTGTGATGCGCCCACGACACAGCCTGAGAGTAGAGGTGATGTTGGTTCTGTTGACAGTTCTGTTACCAGGACGAGGATGTTTGAAGGCAAAGCACATACTCTAGAAAATTCCTAGTCGTTGACTTGGACAATCTTGCTTCCCTGTCCCCAAACTGCAGAGTACTGCCTATAGTAACAATAAGAAGAGGTCGCCTATAAAGGGATTTTGAAAGTGACTCCTCCTTAGCACTTTCTTTTAAAGACGAGAGACATGCCTCCCACATCCTCCTCAGCTACTAACATTGGGAAACTTAGAACATTGTTTCCTTGCATTTTGTTTTGCCATATGCTATTGACTGTCACATTTCACAAGTTAAGAAACATGTTATTTCTTTGTTTATTTTGTCAGTCTTTGGTATTCTCAGGAGAGAAATTATATATCTAAATTTCAGTGGAATCAATTTCATGTTTGTCTTGTCTCTAGACTCAACCTAACTCCTTGTCTTTCACAGTCAAAGGTTTTCCTTTTTCCTCATTGGCGAGCAGGTGAATCTGTCCTAGATTCTGGAAAATACAGATTTCTAAGCATATCATGTTAAAGACTTTTCCAATGTAGAAAGAAGTTGCCCTAGAAATGTTATCTCTCACCTCACTCTTGTTCGGAATTTGCTCCTTCAATACAATTACTCAACAACTCTAAAGGAGGCATTGATGTCGTGCTTTGGTTTTTTCCATCAGTCCAATCATACTTTGCCTGCAGGCGCCTTGTTATCTTCCATATATGAAACATCCGCCTCCTTATAACACAGGTTACACTGTGTACGTGTGCATTGTACACCTGAGGCTGAGGTTTCTGCCAAATCCTTAGAGTGTTTGTCTCCCCAAGTAATTTGCCTGATTTTATGGGTTGCCTTCTGGTCAGCAATGGAGATCAATTGGGGCATCCTGGTTCTGTTACAGAAGAGGAAAGCAGTGGACCAGCTGGAGGCTTTATTGATGAGTCACTGATGTATTTTTATGAAGCCATTTGTAAGGAAGTTTGGGTGCTGTGTTTTAGGCTTGTTTAAGTTCTTCTTCAGGCTGCCTTATTATTTATTCGTGGGTTATACCCTATATTTTAGAAATTCTCCTCTGCCAGCTATATATAAATATCCTTTATAGGTATATATTGCTTAGCATATACATTTCTCATCAATAATATTTGAATACATTAAAGTCTTCACTAGCCGTCTTCTAATTATCTGGCGCCATTCCCCCCTCTCCCAAAGCTTCACTCCCCAATGCACATTCCATGGAGCATTAGTTCTGGAAGATGCTCGTGAGTGTTACCAAAAAGGGGCTGGGCGCTCCTTTGTTCAAATATATTTGGAAAAAGCTAGATGAAACCAAATTAAGCCTTTGTTATGTCAAATGTATCATGATTTGTCAGATGACTCCATTTGTTTCCCACATTTATAGGAAAGTGAGGCGGGTCTGACCATCTCCTGAGACTCATGACCCAGGGAGCCCAAGTCGGGAGGTGCCTTTTTGGAACTACATACCCAGTGGCAACATTCCCTTGATTTCATCCTTACATTCCGATTTCTCTTCTTCCTGGAAGGGCTGAGCTGCCCCTTCAGGGTTTCTCAGAAGGCATCATGCAGACATCAGTGGAGCAAAAATAGAGTGCCCACTATGAACTTGCCTCTATTTGGATCCCATGGACTTCCTCTAGAAGCATGTAATGATGGGGACATAGTCTGGTTGGTAAGAATTTGTGGAAACTTGAACCCTCACCACTTATGCCATTAGATCTAAATTAGTATATTGGAGCATTTTGATGACATCCAGTTCTTCTTTGTCTCACTTATAAGTCATGGCCAACTGAAGGGACAAAATCAGTTATGAGGTCTACTGCAAATATTTTGGTACTAGTCTCCCTCGTATTATGGTGAGGGATACTTAAGAGTTTTGTCATAGAGTAAATTCTTCCCTCAGTAAGTCTTTGTTGAGAATTTCTTACATGCTCTGAATTGAGATAAGCATTGGGGAAAAGATAAAAATATATAAGACATGATTTCTGCTCCCAAAGGGAAGGTAAGTCTAACCCAAATGAATGCTTGGTGTTCAATCTAAGATGGTATGTTATTAAAACCAAGCTGACTAGAGACTAGACTCTTGACATTGAAAACAGATTAGTCCAGAGATGTATCTAAATCCCCCATTATGTACAATTTCATTGTAAGATGCATGGATGAGAATAACCACACTGAGTGAAGCCTGATTCAAAGGTTTTGCTCACTCACCAGGTCATGGGGGGGTTCAGCCTAATGACCAGGAAACCTGAATGGGACATCTTGGAAAACTAGCAAATAGTTGAACCAGAACGTTAACGATGTGAATGCCCATGCCTACTGCAATCATGCGGATACAGATCTTATGCATAATAAATAGATATTATGAATAGCTTAGAAGGGGGATGGTCATCTTGAGGTAGAAGTATCTCGCTAAATTCGTGAAAAATAGAAGTCAAAACAGACTCTGAAATATTCACAGAATTAGGAAATCAGGACAAGAAAATTCCAGGGGAGGATTGAAAGGAAATGAGGTAGATCTGAACGCTATTACAGGTTAGCAGCGGTTGTCCAGAAAGCACTTACAGTATCACAGGTAACCCACATCCTCTCAACCTGGAGCCCCTCCTGACCTCAGGACAATTATACACAGAGGGCACCCAAAAAATGTATACACATTTTAAGAAAGGGGAAAAAAACTGTATTCAAATTGTAATAATATATACCGATAACAAAAGATGAATACAAGTCAGTGGATACATTTTGGGGGCATGTCCGCTATAGCCTTTTCCTCCATCACAGCTCATCTCCCAATGTCTGCATCCCATCTTCCAATCCGAATTCCGCCACTAGGTCCAATGCCCCATGTAGTTGTGTAGATTGCACACTGCACAAACATGTCATATCTAAGGGAACACAATTCACATGGTTAACACAACAGATTGGTAAAATTATGATGACAACTTTTCTGCCGATGGCAGTACAGTATCCGCTTGGAACAAAAATCAGTGTATTTAGTGTCATTTTCTGAGCCATGGAAATAAGGCATCTTGAAAGAAGAGGTGTAATTTTCTAACGTTCACAGAGGTACTCCGTGGGCAGGTGGCAATCTCTGTTGTTGAGTGGTCAGAATCACGGACACGTTCCAGAGGGAGCAGTAGCCTGGACCCTCCAGGCTTGTCAGAGAACAGGAAGGATGGGAGAGCAGCCTTTTGCCTTGACTCACAGAGTGAGACTATTTCCCAGCTCTTGTGTTCTTCCTTAAAAACCTTGGAAGATCAAGCATCCTGTGTAGTCATCTGTACCTAAACCACCTATCTCACAGATAAACAAGTAATTCTGTAGTATCTTACCCATTACTCTTTTCACTCTTTACAAGGTGTATATAAATGTACATCTCGTCTTCTTTTAAATTTAGTACAGCTGTGGCATTCTTTATTCTTTGCTTAGATGACATGAGACCTCGTAGTGAGAATGGCTTCTAAAACTCAACAGTATTTTGTTGCTCGTACACCTTGAAATGAGCTGTTGCTTGTCCTTCTCACCCTGTGCCAGCCAGCTCTGTTCACCATGGCCCTCTGGTGCATTCGAGGACCATGAAACAGGCTCCAGGTCCATTTTCCTAAAGCAGATGCTCTAAATGACCAATCTCTCCAATGACCAAAGTTATCAAATTTGCAAGTTACCAAAAACTCTCAGCCAAATCCCTGAAACCAGGTCTAGAAGAGTCAGCCAGGCCATTTAGCCACAGGGATTTGGCAGAGACCAGCCAAGGTCAGCCTAGCCGATGTCATCTTGTTCTTCAGGGCCTCTGAATTTGCAGAATGGAAGCTCCTTTTATATTCTGGATTTGGGGTAGTGTGTGTGTTGGGAGTCCAGATGTATATAAATGATAGAATGCAGTTTTCTTCAAAAAACCTTTTTGAAATGCAGCAGACTGCATTTTCATCTCCGATTTCAATGATTTGTTAAACTAGCTTGATTAGATGTGTGGAATTCAAATTTCAGAAATCTCAACCATTCAGACACAAGGGGTACCTATCTGTGCCTTTTAAATACAGTGCTATGTTAATTTGCATCCTTTTTGTGTGTGTGTGGTCTTGATTTGTTTGCCAAACGGTGGCTTTATATGCATGTTAATTTTCACCAATCTATGACAACTTTCCTAATTGCTGAAACTAAACCTTTGAAAGAACAAATCCTCAAAGGCTGTAGAAATCATCTCATGCAATGTGAATTCTGTAAACTTTAAAATTTGACAAAACAGGTTATTCAGAATTGCTCATTTAGCACCTTGGTCTGTTTCCGTGAACCAGTTGTCCAGAGAGCTTCCCAGGTCTTTGATCCCCAATGCACACACATATCCTAGTGCCCTCATATGTAATGAGGCCCTCCCTAATAAGGGTGAGTAGTGTGTGGGATTGGGGGACACAGCAGGATCTGGGCTGTGCCACTTCTGTTGCTGCTACATGGGTCACTTTCTGTGTTGTCACTGAGGCTCACCACTGATGTCCCCAGCATCCCTGACACAGGTCCACTCTCTTTGCTTTCCTGTGTCACTGCCAGCAACTGAGTTCTCAAAGTCTGAGTGGCCTCTGCCGCTTTTCAGGCCTCCTGAATTTCACTTCAGTGAACTGATTCGTAATGGTGCTTTGCGGGGGAGAGAGAGGGTTCCCGCTATGTCCATTAAAATACTTTTTTATTGCTGGGTGTCCAAGGGGCTGAGCATTCTTTTGACATTTATTTGTTTCTTGTCAACGTTGGAGTTTGCAGCCGTAACAAGGCAGTAAAGGAGTCCTAGAAAGGTTGTCTGTTTGCCAGCTCAAGAACGGAAGGTGCAGTGACGTCCTGATTCCTGGTGGGGCTGGGGTCATCTCACTCATCTAGGATTCTGGCCATTATATAGTCACCATAACCATTATATACGGATTATCATTTCTCCAAGGCGTAAAGAAGCAACATGCAATTTCCTGTAAAATTAGATCAAATAATTGCACCTTCGATAGTCCAGAACGTACTTTAAGAATTTATGAGACTTCAAGGTCCTTTTTACTTCCATCATCTTTGAGTTTATCATGAAAGTACGGAAATTTTTAAGAGTGAGTTTTAACAAAATAGGATATTGACTGATAGGGATTTGTAATATGCTAATTTTCCTAAAGTTATCCGATTCTGGAAGATCTCTGGTCTGTTTTGTTTGGGGGGGAAGGGTGGTCAGTAGGGTAGAAAGGAAGAGATTCTGACTTCTCTCCAGAGCATAAACATGGTTACAGTTTCAGGGCCTGTGCTTTCCTACTCGGGTCACATTCATAAGGGCAGTTATTTCACTGAATAAACTCGGAGCTACTTTTATATTCTGAAGGGGAAAAGAATGCAGCCATCTTTCTGGAGGAAAATCCTGGGTTGAAAGGTATTCCTGAGATCCTCAGGAAAAAGCCCACACTGGGCAGGGCTTCACAATTAGCTTCTGGCTTGCTTGACCAGGAGTGGACTTCCTTCCCCAGAAACCGAACTGGCCTGACCGTTGACAGAAACCTCCAGACCCTCTCTCTCCCTGGCCTTTGGGTGTGTTTCCAGCAAAGCTCAGGGCGCCTGTGTCTGCCGATCGGCAATCTAGGCTGTGTTGCTGTCAGAAATGGCTCGGAGGAAGATGGGGGTGTGATTAGTTCTAAATGAAGTTCTAAACCACTGGTACATGAAATGAAACTCTTTTTTTTTTTTTCCCCCTCTCTCTTTCTTCTTCCCCTTTCTTTAACCTGAGCTGCTGATGTAAGTGGCTCTAATTTACTTTCCCCGAGAAAACAAAGCAAAATAAAAGGAGGAATGGCAAAAAGATCCCTTTGCGAAGTGTAGCGCTTCTGCTCCTGATGAAAGGGAGTCATTTGCAGCTTTCATGGTGTCAGTATTAATTTCCAAGCAGTCAAAGCCACTGCTAATTTATTTACAGAACAATCTCCTTGCCCAGGAGCCCGGCTGGTGAGGCAGTGGTTTCTAGCCTCCAGCTTTGTTTGTTGACAGGCTGATTTCCCACAAGGCCATTTCCACCTGTGTTTCTGTTGTTTTTAGTGCGTGTCTCCCTTTCTTCTCCCCCCCATCACCGCCTCCCCGATGGCTGCAGAAGGCCCTTCTCATCTCCCGTTTCTCTCATCCACTTCCTCCCTTCAGCCCAAGGACTCCTGGCAGGGCTTTGCAGTCACTCTGCACTTGCCCAGAGTCTCTGCTGGCGAAGTCCCAGGGGGCACTGCATTTCTTTCTTTTTTTTTTCCCCCCTTATTTTTTGTTTCAAGGACAAGATTCAAAAGAGCCTGCTACACACAGGTTGTAGGGTGCACCATCAGATGCACCTTCAAATAGGGGCTGAGCAATTTGAATATTTGTGTTCCTGGAAATCAGCCTGTAAAATTGTCCCCCAAAGCCCATTAAATTCTGCAAAATCTCTCAGCTTTGAGGGCTTCATTATGGAGTCCAATGTGGGGCCCGGGCACCTCTGTGCTGAAGCACTCATCTCCAAAGACACCCGCCATTGAAATGTTAGAGCGGCTGGTTTGGCCCCAGCTTGTTACATATCAAAGGGTGGGAGGGCGAGAGGGCGGGAGGGCTGCTCCCTCTGAGCAGTGAAGATGCCTGCGGTGTGCCAGAGCCAGACAGGTAATAGATTGAGATGTTTAAAGCACATTTCTCGTGCATGTGCGTGTATCTGCTTCTCTGCCATTCTATAGCTCATCGGCAGGGTGGCACGAGAAAGGATAAGGCGTGCTTTGAAGTTAGTGATGGTGCCACATGGGCACGGCGTGGGAAATAGGTATTAGACAGCCCTTTTTCCAGACCACGTATTTGCTAAATCAATGAGGCATTTTGAGACAAGACATCACCGCAGCATCATAACCTGCACCAAATACTGTCACCTTGGACCTATGAGGCACTTGCTGGTTGAGAAATAGCAGAGGTAGAATTTTGCCTAGAAAATGTGCCTCGCCCTAATTTCTCAGCCTCGGCATAGTGTGTACCAACATCTCGTGCGTCTTTATTTGCAATTGCTGTTTTTCTGGATCCAGAGATTTTTATTAGCTCGTTTGTTGCTTAAAGGTGCCGTGTTTAAAACATCCGTTCATTTGCAAAAGGAAGGAGGCTGGATGGAAAAGCACAAAGCTTTGTGCATTTAGAACCATACAATTATGTTGTGGGGTAATCTGGAAAATTGTAAGGACCTGAAGGCCTAGCAAAGGGAATGTTGTTCTCTTCGGTTGAACAGCGAGTGTAAGAATAAGAAGAGTCTAAGAAAGGGCCTGTGGTTTCCAGCCCCTGGTAATTATGCAATCTAAACAAAGGAAGTCTCACTCTGCTAAGGAGTCTGTTACCTCCCCTGCCCCCTCAAACTCCTGCATCTTCCTGCATCTTCTTTATTCAGACTATTTTCTCCCAAGTCTCTGAGATTTGTTTGGTTACCAGGGATGTGGGACTCCCAGACTTTGAAGGTTCAGCCTTTTCTTAGTTCTCATTCCTGAGCTCTCCGTGACCAAAAACGCTTCTATTTATTTTGAAAGCGGAAACAATGTCATTTCATTGCCTGCGTGCATAACTCCAAGATGCCTGAAACAATTTTGCTCAAACTACCGACCAACTCACCTTTGGGCTGAGACTAAACAGGGAAAGTTTGGGCCCCAAAGGACAATTTTTCGGAAGTTGGGAGCAGGTAAGAGGCACAGCGGAGTGAGGAAAGTCATCTGACGATTGTCATCTGCCCTCTTTGCATCTCCTGCCTCGTTCCTCCTATCCTCTGGGGATGCCTCTTTTTTCTCTCCTCTCAATAATGTTAGCAGTTCCTCACTCCCTTCCCTTTGCCTGCTTGTCCTCTGGGATGAAGCAAAGGTTTTAAACCTGTAAACTGTATAAATTTACTCCAAAATCAACTTGAAACTCAGTTTAAATTGGATGGAGAGGCTTCAGGGACGGAAGTGGCAGCTGTGCACCCACACACTTCTGATGGAGCTGGCGGGGCTGCAGTCCGATAGTGTGGGCTAGCGAGCTCGGATGTCTGAAGACAGGTTTCTGGTGTATATTGACATGAATACTGTTCCCCTGCAAACTGTGAGAATGTGGGAAGAGGCTAGGTCTTTCCTTCCCCACCCAGTGGATAATGCAGCTCAGAATCTGT
Organism: Hipposideros armiger; assembly: GCF_001890085.2. Taxonomy (NCBI): domain Eukaryota; kingdom Metazoa; phylum Chordata; class Mammalia; order Chiroptera; family Hipposideridae; genus Hipposideros; species Hipposideros armiger. The sequence continues at coordinate 1,940,071 of NW_017731561.1, forward strand.
GTTTAGAAGCTGCATCTGATGCAGTAAATAATCAGAGAACCGAAGGAAATGAGTATAACCGACACAGCTGTAAGCCCATACTCTCAGATGCGCAAAAACTGAAACTTCCTCTTTTTGTAAATGAAGTTTTGGTTTCTCATCCCATTCCACTAATGAGGCAGACCCCATCTCTGTCAAGTTGGGGTCTCCTCAGCACCTCTTCTCCAAGGGTGCATTTTATTTCCAGACAATCGATACGGTTCCCAGCCCTTTGCAGGGTCAGCTCTCTGAGCCTCCTTCTCCGTGTCTTTTCTGAGTTGCTGTGGCCTGTGTGGTTCTCAGGCGCAGTGCAGGCTGGTTGCTGCTGAGGTGTCCTTGTTGCAGCCTCATCCCTCAGCCCTGGCCATCCGCTGTCTGCTCCCCCCACCCCCTGAGGGCCGGGGTGCTGCTCTGTGACCAGATTCTCACTGGGGTCTGGAGATTTCCACTGCCTCATTCCCCACTGGCCATTCTCTCTCCAGAGGTCTTGGGGCGCCCCAAGGAAGCAGAGCCTTTCTCTGGGACCCCTACATTTCTGCCTCACCCCATTCCTTCCACCTCTCCCCTTCCTCAAGTCCAGAAGAACTTTCCGGCCTCCAGGGGAAACCCGATTCTTCCAAAACCTCCTTTCTCTGCTCATGATGCCTTTCCCCAAACGTTTTGTGAGCGCCAACATCCTCTCTGTCTCCCCAAGGGCTTTTGGAGCACAAAAACTTGTAAGCAACTTCTTTTTTCTTTGCTCTGCGTCCTGTCACAGCCATTTTAAGAATGTGTGACTTGAACTGGTGTGGGGGGATATATGCAAAAGGGGAAATCTGGAGGAAAAAGAAGACTGTGCAGTTACTATTCACCCCCGCTTAATTAACCTGTCCTTTGCTTAGAGACTGTTTAAAGAACTTTTCTATCAAGAGCCAATGACAACAGTGTCCCTAGTTAATGCTGGTGACTAGGATCTTCTTACTAAGCAGTTCTTTTTAACAGTCTTTCTGGTCACTCACGTGACCAGTTACAGTCTGTGAATTATCACTGTGATTAAAAACGTGAGCGTTGGAATCGGACCCAGTTCTGCTCTTGCCTAATAGCTCAGGGGTCATATGCAAATTAAAAAAAAAAAGAGAGAAACTTCTCTAAGCTTCCAGGTCCTCATGTATGAACTGCATTAGTGTTGTTAGGAGGTGTCATGAACTTATGTATGCAAATCACCCAGCACATGGTAAATATTAACCTTTACTTGTTTTATTATTCATCTTATGCATTGCCACTAGAACAGATTTTTTTTCTCCTGAGAAAAGATCTGGAGCAGAACTGCTCAGAAAATGAAGTGGAATGGAGGGAGGTGGTAATTTATAGCTAAAATTAAAGGGTGGCAGAGAGAGGAATTTTGATCACCTCACTAGATGATTAGAGCAACTGAGAGAAGGAATAGTAGATAAATTTTCTAAGTTAATTTTTCTTTCAAGTCAGGAATTACGAGAATCAACATTGATCAGGGGATGCTCCTTGGTAGAATTGTGTGGTTGAACTCAGCTTTTCTTCAGAGCTCCCTAGAAGGCAAAGTAAAAAGGGAAACATGTATAGTTTACATGATTAAAAGGAAGAGGCATATAAAAAAAAAGTCATGAATACTATCAGAGAAATGAGAACTTCTTCCTCAACTTGACTTTGTGTTTACATTGTCAGTCTGTGCTCAGAGAGATGAAAAGAAGTTGGACAGGGAGAGGCATAGAAGATGGATTAGAAAAATTAAGCTTCTGTCTCTAAAATGAATAGAGGCTGGCTCAGAAAAATTCTCCCTCTATCTAGAGCTAGGTATTTACAAAGAAAAAAAGAGAAGTCATCAGCTAGACAGAGCCTCGAAAAGCCTTCCAAAAGCTTTGGAGGGCTCTACTTTGCTCTATCACATCCCCAGCAGCCCTTTTCAGCATCTTTGCCTTAGAGGCGCAGGCACCAGGGAGCCCTGCCAATCATCACACAGCACCAGTGAGTCCTGGGAAACCACGGTATAGCTCTTGATCCACTTGGGCAGTGCTGGGCCTCAGTTTCTCCATGTGAAATCATAAATCCTGTTTTTCTCTATTCCCAGGGTAGGCTCTTTTTTATTCCCCCCAGAATACTTTCTAACACTTACGTTGTCCCAGGCGCTGTAATGCGCACTGAGGATGCAACAGTGAGCAGGATAGATGTGATTTCTTCCCCTGTGGTACCTACATCCTAATGGGAGAGCCAGATAAACAGCCAAATAAAATCACCTAGTACTTTGGCTAAGTACAAGCACTAGAAGGAAGAAACACAAGGGCTTGAGGTAGGGAATGTCTGGATTTGAAAGGGTTGGGATTTGGGAGATTCAGGGATAATCCACTTGATAAAGTGACGTGTGAGCCAAGACCTAAAGGATAAGAAGGTACCGGACATACCCTTCTAGACAGGAAAGAACAAGTGCAAAGGCTGCATCGTGGGGAATAGCATGGCATCTAGCTGGAACATACAAATGCGAGACGGGTAGGAGCTTTTTGTGGAGACAGAAGCAAGGCTCCTATCACGGAAGGCTTTGTGGCCATGAGAGCAGGTGTTTCATGCTACATGTGATGGGGAGCTATTATGGGTTTTAAGATGGAGTGTTACATGCTCTGATGAGTGATTTCAGAAGCCCACACTTGCTGCTGCTAATGGGGAAGAGAATAAGAGAGGCCGAGAGGTAGCCAGGAAGGGCCACCATCCTTGCCTGGAAGCCGCAGCGCTTCCCAGCTTCCAGGCTCCTCCAGGACAGCGCAGCTCATCAGATGGGCCCAGTGCTGGGAGGGCAGGAGGGGCCTGCGTTTGCCTGCTTGCGAATTCATTTCTCCTGGTCTCGCCAGGGAATTCTGTCCATATCCTACTGGGCGGGTCATGAAATGGGCTTCAAAAGTGAGGAATAACATGGGTTTTCTAAACATGATGTATATTAATATTTCTTGGATAATATTGTATGAGACGCCCTTGAAAAGAAGAGAACATTTGCTTTTTCATTTAAGTCTTTGGCTTTAAAAATCTCCTTGACAAAGCTTTGTTTTCCCTGCCCCCCGAGACTAGGGAAGCCCAGAAAGGGAGTCAGAACGACAGGAGATGCAGATGGGGGTGGTCTAGTGTCAATCCTGCCCTTGCTGTGTGACCTTAGGGAAGACCCTTCCCCTCCCTGAGTCTCGTCTCTTTTCTTGCAAGTGAAGGCATTCAAATAACACTCTCTAAGGTTATCCTTTCCCCTCATAAGCCTCTGCGTCTCTTTGGTCTTGACTTAGAGCAAAGAACAAGAGGCTGATCATCAGCTACTGATTTTTCTGAGCGTGACTCCGGTGGGAAATAGCTTAGTGGTTCTCTTACCAAGGTTTTTTGGTCCCTTTCCCGGAAAACCCCATTTTGAGGTTTAACATGCCAAGAGCTTCCCTCAGAATCAGGTAATTTTCAGCCTTTCCCTTCCTATCCCCTAATTCACCAAATGAAGGCATTTGAGGGCAACTCTGCTGGCATAGTCATGGCTTCTGCTGATGTGTGAGCTGGGGTGCGGAAGGCCGGCGCTCACCAGCCCCACCCCTGCCTGCGTTTCGCTTCTGGGGCCCCTCTTACTGGTTTCTTCATTCTGCTGCCCCCCCCCCCGGGTAATGTAGTCAATAGCATGAGTTTTCTTGCTGTTCCCACTGCCCCCGATAAAATCATGAGATTTGGGGTAAAAACGCGACTTCATTGCTCAGATGCTAATGAGGACACATAGATCTGAAATAACCAATTAAAAACTATGGATAGATGGTCTTGGGACAACATACAAGGTGGCTAATTTACAGAGGCATAGAGTATTTCTGATACTAGAATTCAGGAACCTTTACATCAAAGGGAGGCATCTACAGTAGCCTGTTCCTCCTCATGTATTTTCACCATGAAATATGGGGACACCGATGGAGCGAGGGAGAGCAAGATGGCTGAGTGATTCTCCCATCAGGGTCCTTCTGTCTGCCGGCTGATAGCCACAGACATACCAAGCTGGAAGGCCAAGTGTCTCCAATATGTTTCTAGAATGCATTATGTAGTCAAAAATAAATAACTCCTAAGTTGTGTGATTACATAATGATAGCCACATTCATTCACCTGTCTATCCAAGGAGCCCTGTGTGAGTCTGAGTTCCTTTCCCCTGGGCCCAGGAAGCGTTAGCTTGGAGCCTTTAAAATTCCTAGCAACCCTGGGCTAAGTGCACTGCGGTAGAATATAGTCCCTTTTGCTTCGTAATCCATTAGCTAGTGGGTATAAGCCCGTCAGCTTTCTATTCTTTAAGCTATTAAGGTTCACCTGCTGTGCATGAGGCTGCACTTGACAAAAAAGAGTGATAGTTGAAATAAAATAAATATCAAGCCTTGTGAGATCTGATGGGGAATGCTTAAAACACAACAGGATTCATAAAGGTAAAGGTGAATCAACTATTACAAGTTGACACATGGCATCCTGGCCATGACGAGACAAACAGAACTCTGTTATGTTCCAGCCCAGAGGCGCTTACTAGTGGAAGAGAGCTGTTTAAAAACTGTCTTCCCCCATGAGGCCCCAATATGTCAGCAACATCTACCTGAGTCTCTTGGAAGATGGTCAGTACATTTCTTAGTCAACCTTTTAATGGCTTCCTTTGAGTCCTTAGATAAAAATCAAGCTCCTTACACAAGACCAGACCTACACAGGCTCTGCATGGCCTGGGTCTTGCCATCTATCCAGCCTCATCTTTCACCTCCCTTCCCCTTGCTCCATCCACACTGATCTTCCTCAGGTCCTTTGCACATGATGTTTTCTCTCTCTTTAATGTCCATTCTTGCCTTAGCCGTCCTTCAGATCTCAGTGTGAACACCGTTTTCTCAGGGGAAGCCTTCCTTGATGGCCCAGATAAAGTCAGGTCTCTAACTTGATGCTTTCTTCATTTCCTGCTCTTCTACATAGCTCTTGGGACGGCTGAACAGGCTGTATTCAGCCACATAAACATCTGATTAAACTCTGCCTCTCCCAACAGATGGCAATCTCTTGGAAGGCACAGACCACTTCTGGCTTTGCTTACCTTGGTTTTTCCAAGCCCCTAGCATAGTGTCGGTTGAACAAATAAAGGAATCAATTCAATCTTGAGAGATCTCTGTGGACAGCAAAAGCAGGGGTACGTTGAGGGCTATTGAGAAATAAAACTTGGCATTTCTCAGGGGTTTTTTTCCTCCTGGTGAAGGTTTATGATCTGGTGCCTAGTTTTAACCTCATCAGTGTCCATCATTATCTCCAATAATTATTATTTTGCCCTATGTAAACAGCCTTGTCGACAATGAAAACACTTAAGATGGATATACTGGAATTAATGCTGAAGTGTTTCTGTCTCCTAGATTATTTGCTTTCCTGAACCATTACCTAGAAATAATCCCACTTGCTGCTTTTGCTCAGAAATCACTAAATTAGAGCCATATGGTATTCCCAGTGTGTTCTAACTATCCCAGATCAAAGATGCCCTGAACACTAATTTTATCAGTATTTTGAAGCATTATTGAAGACAGAAACCAAACCTCTTCATAATATCCATGATGCAGTCTAACCTTGTGAGAATTATAGAATCTTTGAGAGAAGAAGGGACCAATAAATCAAAGCATCTATTCATTATTATTATGTGCCAGAAATAGATCTAGGGGCTTGGATATAGCAATAAAAGAATATTACAAATAAACAAGTATGTAAATGTCGTAATTCCAGAAAGAGAAAAGGGCTCTAGAGAAAATAATAGATGGTGATGTCAGCGAAGGTACTGAAAGGAGCTGCTGTAATTGTCAATTAGGATCACAGGGTCCAAATTCTATCCAAAAGGAGGCATTGCTCTGTCAGATACATTAGGATTACAATAACATTTATCTTAGTGTGAAATTACGTGTTTGTGTGATTGTTTGATTTATATCTGTGTCCTCCTCAGGCAGTAATGAGGGAAGGAAATGGGTCTATTTCAGACACAATCAACCCCCAGCCCTTAGCAGAGTGTCTGACACAAAGGAAGTTCTCAGTTAAGAATACCTTGAATAAACAAATGTGTTAGAGAAAACCACGGCAATTGCCTGGTTCTACTTCACCTCCTCACTGCCCTCATGGTATAAACCACTACTGTCCTGGCAGAATCCCACCCAAATCTATATTACTGAACGAATTGACTTCATTGGGACACCCTGTTGTGTGTTGACATTTTGTCAACTCCTCTGTGGGGCTAGTCTCCTTCTAGCATTACTCCCATTGCAAGATATTTCCCGCAGAAAGCCAGCTTTCAGGCCTGTGGTTCATCCCAGGGCTCAGAACTCTCATTCTTAATATAGAATGTAGAAATTTGACAATCAGTGGGAAAAAAGTATGCTAAGTAGATAAAAATCAGTCCCACTGTAGCATAACTCTCCAGAGAGAAGAGATAAAACTGCTTGATGCTTAAGTTGAAAAAAAAAAACACTAACAAAATATTTCCAGTTCCGGAAACTGAATTTCGTTCCTAATGTAAATATAGAAGCCTGTGGAAGAGAAGATCATACTTGGGGGAGGGAAGGAAAGCAAAGGGAACAGTGGGAAGGGTTGTCACCATCGAGCTCCAGAGTTGAATGGCAGCAGAGCAGCCCAACCAGACAAGTCAACCAGTTCTTTAATGGCAGCTACCCCACTCAAAAAACTGAGTTTTATCTTGTATTTTTTCTCTCCCTCAATCCCCACATTGCATCAGTCACCAAATCCTGGTGGTTCTGTCCCTTAATCCTCTTTCTCTTTTTTTACTGTGTGAACTTGACCTCTAACAGTGCCTACATTTAAGGTGTACAGCATGTTAATTTGATATATTTATATATTGCAATATGATTACCACTACACAACCTCTATCACGTCACATAATCGTGGTTTCATTTTGTAATGAGAACATTTGAGACCTAGTGTCTCAGCAACTTTGAAGTATATAATACCATATTGTTGACTGCAATCACAATGTTAAAGATTTCCAATCCTATCTGTTTCCCCCCTTTTCGTTCTCCTAGTCCGAGGTGTTCATTTCTTGCCTGGACCATTGCCGCAGCTCCCTCATTCTCCGTTTCCCCTCTGCCTCCCCAATTCATCCTCTGTGTAGCTCCCAGGATGACAGTTCTAACAAGTACCTTTGATCCCTTGTTTATAATGTTTAAGACTCCCTGCTCTTTATCATTAAACATCTATTGTGATATGGATAACAAGAGGCTAGAAATGCAGAAGGGAAGAGGACAGACACACAGCTCTTTCGTGGGGACTTGCTATAAAGGGGAAAGGAAAGACAGTGGGCAGGCTGAAATCCCAGTGATCTCGAAATTGGGTTGTTTTTTTGTGTGTGTGTGTGTTTAAGATGAGATCATATGTGTAGGCTGATCAGAAAGTAATATTGGGGAAGGGGACATTGATGAGGTTGGGGAGAGAGAAGACTATTTCAAGGAGCAAAGTTCTTGTGGGTGTGAGTGATTTGGAGCATTTATAGGGCAGGCGTGGCCTTGAGCATGGTGTGTTGGAAAGTGTTTACCTTCCCTGGCAGTCGACTTAAAAAAGAACTCGTTCCTGAGGGTCTTTCTGCAAGGCAAAGGGAGATTAAAATAAAACTGATCTATACATTTTGCATTGAATGTGGCTACTAAAGATATAGGGAGTTTTTCACAATCACATATTCCATTTTCCCATAGCATTCCTATTCCTTTCCAATAATTTAGTATTTTCTTTCTCATAGAGCCAGCTCCAAAAACATTGACCGTGACCTTCCATGCCCTACTCTCCCTTATTTGCCTGGAGAGCTCCTATTCACACCACTCAGGCATGCCCTTCTTCATAGAGCTCCTTGACCTCCATGAAAAGGACATGCCACTCTGACCTTCAAATCAGGCTGTGTAAACACCTCCTTTAGAAACTTGTGTTTTGGCCAGAAGTCCCAAGCTGACATTCTAGAGCCTGTGGACTTTGTTTGCTCAATGCAGTGTTTTGAAAGCACTTTTTTGGGGTTAGATGACAACATTGAAAAAAATGAAAATTTCACACCGAAAAAACTCCAAAACCCAGTAATATATCTGGCATTCTTGAGAAATGAAAGAGGGACATCACTGGGCCCACATTCCCATGTGGGGGCAGCTGCCCAAGCAGGGTGCTCTGTGTCTGTTTTTACCCCATCTCACCCGGTTTAACCAGCATAGCTCTGTGGGCAAATACAGGGCTGTGAGTTAACAAGTTGTGCCTCAGGCCTTCCAGGCGGGAGGTATGACTTCTTTGCCGAGTGCATCCTAGCATCTTGTACAGTGCGAGACACACAGTAGGTGCACATTATGTGCTCTGAATTGAACATCCCAAGCTCCCCAGTGCCATCCTGTACATCTGTGCACTCCACTCGCACAGCCTTTCCCTGAATGTACCGTGTGCACCCCCAAAGCCTCATTCCCTCTGCCTGAAGTGCCCACATACCTGGTTACCTCACCTGTCACCTCTCAGCTCAAATGTCACCTTTTCTGGAAACCTTCCCCAGCCCTTCAGGTTAAATCTCAGCCCACTGTAATATACTTCCAGAGCATTCTAGACTTTTCCTTCATTGCCATTGTTGGTTTGTTGGAATATATTCATGTGGTTGCTTAGTGTCTGCCTGCCCCACCCAATTCTAAGCTCCCTAATGGCAGCACCAGTGTCTCTGTGTTCGCTCTGGACTCCACTGTGCCCCCCCCTGGTGCAGGATGCATAGTAAGCCTTAAAGGTGAATGAATGGATGGATGGATGGATGGATGGATGGATGGATGCTTCCAAGAGATAGGCTTTAAGGAAAGCAGAAGCCAGTGTGGAGAGGTATGCATGTCCATTGTATTCTGTGGAGCATTGTGGCATGCCTGCCTCCCTCTCGGCTTTCTGGATGACATTGATTTCGGGATAGGTTTGTCTTGTCTGAGACTGTGAGTGTTCTGAGGGCAGATGCCTCTTGTTCGGGTTTGTTTGTTTTTTGTTTCTTTAATCTTCTGCAGCTAATACAGAGATCTGTATCTAATACAGAATTCTAAAAATACGTATGGAGTGACCAATCAACATAGATTCCCTTTTTAAGAAAAGAACGGTAGCTTCTCTACTTATGAACTTATTCATTACACTCTTTCATGACCTCAAATCAGGCTCTATTCTAGTGCAACAGTGTATCAACAGTGCCCGCCACCAGTGATCCCCACGGTGGTTGTAACACCCTATTAGCGCTGACCATCAAGCTGTCCGTTGGTGTATGGCCTATTTGCTGAGTTCTGAAGACATTGTACAAGCATCATTAACCTTATCATGTCCAACAATTGCAAAGTAAGAAAAGCATTGAATGTGCAGTTGGGAAGACTTATGATCATGATGAAACTTAAAGGGAAACAGTTTTACAGGATTAGGTACCTATTGGGTGTTTGTGGAATGTTTGACTCCGGATAAATTTGGTTTTATTTAACAGGGAAAGTGTCTTATCCACGTGGGGGTTAAAACTGCAGACCATAAGAAGGCTCTGAGCTCACACGTCTCATCAATGAGCCAGGGCACATAGTTAATTGACCCAAAGGCTCACTGGGATTAATTAGCAGCTGTATGTGGAGAGCTTGGTTCGAGCTTGGTTCAAGCTTGGAGCACGGAGGATGATGTTCTAGAATGGCCAGATCCTGGGTTCACAATTCTGTCACTGCACGGGTGGGGATCTCATTGCTTGGCTGGTGAAATGGTTGGGGCTCTTGGCGACTCTGTGGGCCAGCGCGGGCACATGTGCGTCCAGCTGCTGCCGGCAGAGGGCAGCAGTACGCTGCGCATGTTCAATTTGCATCTCAGATTAGCAACCCCGAGGATTTACAAAGAAATAAAGTGGGTGTCCCAGGAGTAACTACCCTAATTTCTTTCCTCTGGGTGTCAAACCCTGGTCTGAGTAATTGCAAACACAGACCTTGTACATTATGTTGGACTTTGGCTCTTCTGAAATATTGAAATGAATACACAACTAGGAGCTGCCATCACAGACAGGAAGTAACTTTAATTAAATATTGTGAAAGTTGAAAAGTTTTTACAGCTTGAATTTTTGCCAAAAAAAAAATTATAACAATCTCTACAGTAGTTAGGCTCTCTAACAATTGAACTGTACAGTGTGTGTCTATTCAAAAAGTTTGATAAGAAGGTGAAAGGTTAGTAGATTTAGAGATGACTTCGTTAAGCTGTATTCTAGTACAATGTGAGGCCAGGGCGTGTTATGCAATCCAGTCATCCAGAAGCTGTATTTTTCCCCCCAAACTGAAATCTTAATTTAATTCTCCATTTCGTTTTCTTCTTAAAGCCATATTCTGTTTTTAGGGGAACATCTTTTACTTGTAAATTTTGCGTAGAAGAAAGAGGGTCAGAGGGTCAGAACATCTTTCATCTAATCAATATAAATAGAGGCAACAAAACACAAATTATGCATATTTTAAAGGCTCTTTGGACTTCCAAGAAAAGTTCTAACCACTACACGTGGCTGACAGGTGGGTGGCGTTTGTTGTCAGGGTCTGAGCCGGACACCTCAGCCGCTGACGGGTCCTTCACAAACAGTTAAGGGGCTCACCAGACAAAATATGGCTTTAAATTGTATACATCTTCAGGCCAGCGCTTACCACACGAATTCAGACCACCTTTCTGAGTACCGAGAAGCAATGCGTCCACCTTGCTTACATTTTCCAGTTTTTCTTTATTATTAATCATCATCATTATTTTTCACCATGAAAAATCAGCTTTCCTTCCCTCCCTTCCCTCCCAAAACCCCCCTCCCCCACCCACCTAACCCATAAAAATCGCACTCTGACAGTCTAGTGAAAACCATTGCAAAATCCATATGGGGGCATGCACAGTTGCAGCATTGTTGTAAATTTCTTGCTCTACTAGAAAAAGTTACATTGTCTTAAGGTAACAAAACAGTTCTTTTGTGCTTTTCGACGTTTTTTTTTTTTCTTTTTTCTTTTTTTTTTTTCTTAGAATGTTAGTGATGACTGACAGTTCTGGTGCACAGTTACAATGTACAAGTGAAATGAGTATGATTTGCATTGTTAAGGCATCCAATCTGCTGGTTTATATTTATGTGAAAGACAGAGGAAATATACAAGCAGACTTAAGAAAGAAAGTATGTTCACTGAATTCTATGAAGTTTCTCCCCCGAATTTAATGCACAAAATGCGTCACTCCAGAGGGAGAGATTCCATGCATATTAATAGAGTAAAACAGCATTAGGGATTTTTTTTTTGTTTTTTTGTTTTTTGTTTTTTGTAAGCTTCCAAAGCAAAGGATACATTTTTTTTAATCTACAGAACTAAATGCTACAAGAATAATGTGCTACTATTTTTTTTTTTGCCGTATATTGGAAAAAACTTCTTAACTTACAAATAATACAAAAATAGACAATGGCTTTTGGATGGAAATAAAAAATATTGAAGCATGGCTTAAAACAATACTAAAAATAACTATAAATGAAATGTTTAAAAATCACATTGAAACAGCTAATACAACTGTAGGTGACCAAACAAATACGCACTTTTCACATAGCAAACATACACAATAAAATAAACTGGGGGTGGGAGGAAAAGATAGACGGGGAAAGCAATGTACAAATTCCAAAGATAAATACATTATTTATATGGATATTTTACAAAATCCCCTTTAAAACAAAAAAAAAAGCCTTTTAATTAACTTTGCAAGTATGTGCAAGCTAAAGGTAGTGAGCTTTTTTTTTTCCTTTGCAAAATATGCAGTAAAATCTTTTTGTGATATTGAAAAACTGTCTTAAGACATTAAAATGTATAAATAGAACAACAACTTTGGCAAAAAATCACAAAAAATCTACAGTATTTATAACTACATACAAAAAACACAACAGCAAAGAAAAAAATATCAGGCAAATGCATCCTCATAGCTTTGCTGCATCTTTGCTATTAATTCTTCATTTTAAGAACACTTCCCAGATAATGAGAGCAAAAATTCCCATAGAACAGAAAACGATGTTTTGGAGGTCTCAGCCTTCTCCTTTCTCCCAGTTTCCTTTGACTCTTAATTCCAAAGCACTGAACCTATCCTTTTAATCTATTTTGTTACAAATGTCAAGGTCGACTTCATAGGGCCCTATCTCCAATGGGAAATCAGAAATACCTGCCATCTTGCTTTTGTCAGCTTTTGGAGGATGGGGTATGAAGTCAGCATTTAGGATGAGTAAACTTTAAACGTGTACATGGCGGAGTGGAAGTGGGATTTTGGCTTCATAACTGGAGGGCGAACGGTGGGATTCCGTGCCTGGACCCTGTTCCATGAAGTCTCAAAGGAGATCCTCACACAGCAGTGTGAGTGTGCCACCAAGCTCTCAAGAGGCCGTCGGCTTCAGGACAAGTTGACGCAATAAAAAGGGAGAATGATATCAGGTTTAAATATGCGGTTTTAACAATCTGTCTAGAGGCACTGGATTTTTCAGTAGAAGGGGAAAATGTGATCACTTCACATCACTTTTGAACTTTCCAGGCTGCATTTATTTACACAGTTACTTAAGACAACAATACAAAAGAGATAAATAAGCTTGCACTGCTAAGGGATGGCATGTTAGATATGGAAAATGCACTCTCTGAGCTAACTACCATTTTGATATGCTTTAAGGCGCAAAAGCCGACCCTTAGTTTTCTAAAAAATCTAACTGGCATTCCTATTCTGTCCCATACAAGCTTTTTTTTTTTTTTTTCCTTCTTTTTTCTTTTTTTTCCCTTGATTTCTAACTTTTTTGTAAATATCACCACTTCATTCTCCCTTTACACAGCTTTAAAAACATCATAAATTAAACCATGGCGTCTTATTCATAGTGTCCCTCGTATACAGCGTTACGGTTTATAAAAGACAAATGACTGCAGAGTGAAGCTTAAAAAAAAAAAAAAAAAAGAAAGAAAAAGTGGATTTGCTTTCCTCAACACAAAATAAATATATCCCCCAAACACCTGGGAGGTACGCTTTGACCAAACACCCTGCTGCACTGGCAGACCCCTTCCAATTTCAGTATTTGCAAGGTCGGTGATATTGTTTGTTTAAAAATCTGCAGTTATTGTGATTCCTCTTAAAAAGGCCTGAGTTAAAAGTTCCACCCTGGGACTTGTATCAGATTACTCTCTGTAGCAGAATCCAACCTCTTCATTAATAAAATTCTTCAAGGCAATTCTTTCACATGGGAGGAACAATCATGCCAGATATCGCTGTGGAAGGAGAAGACAAAAGTTAATAGTTTTGCATCAGAACATCTCACTGAGAAGAAAAAAAGAAAAAACAACACCCACACACCGCTATGTTGGTTGACTATTAGCCACACATGGACTCTCATCTTCCATGGAATGAGTTTTTGTATAAAATATACATGTACTTTAGTAAGCTACTATACCAGCCTGTGTATATGTCTTGAAAAGAAGATCCTAAACATCCCTCCAAATCTGATTTCAATTTTAAAACTTAACTGGAAAGTTGCATAGTTTGAATACCACCGGGAAAGTTGCAGCCCCAAACCTTGCAAAACAGTGAGACTTTTCAATTTGTCATTCTTTTTTGTTCCCCCCCTCCCTTCACTTTCAAAATATATAAATGAAAACTGGTCCATCCCAACTGTCAACGACGTTTTCTACAAAACACCATGTCTCTCCGTGTGCTCTCTTTCAGCTTGAAGACCGACTACCAGAGTGGCAACCTAAGCACCCTCATTTCGGTCCTTGCACCCCAAGAGAAGGCAATGGCGGCTACGGCGGGTCTTGTTCACGGGGCATATGAACATGGGCGCAATTATGGAGGAGGAGAAGGCAGGTTTGCATGAAACTCCAAGATGTCTTCTAACCCACTGCTTTGCTCAGGCTTCTGGGATGGTCTTGAACCTGTCCCTAGAAAATTGTAGCCTGGGAAAGCTGGGGTGGGATCCTGGGAAAAGGGAAAGCTGTTTGAGTCATCAAAAATCTTTCAAAGTTTTCAGAGTCAGGAGGTCATACTTAGTGGTATTTAGAAGAACCCGAAAGACCTGTGTTCTACCTCTGGCTTTCCCGCTTACTGAGTATGTCCCCGGAACGTGGTTTCTTGTCTCCTGAACCTCTGCCTCCTCAGGTAGAAAATGCAGTTACTGGGTATTTGCACATGCCGTGATATTGTTAGTGTTGTTGAAGATTTAAGTAAGATAACACGTGTGAGGAGCTTGACCTGGGTTCAGCTCTTAGCAGAGATGAGCTGCTGTTATTTCTAACCCATCCCGTCTGTGGCTAAAATAGCTGTGTGACCTTGTGTGAATTGTTTAACTTCTCTGGGCTGTTTCCACTTATATTGACTAGGCACCAATGCCATACAGCACACTTCACATGATGGGTATGAGGGATAAAGGGATGTCTATAAGACAATTAAAACAGTGTGGAAATTTTGAAATATGTCGAGGTAAGAGCAAGGCTTACATTAGAAGCAAGAGGCAGCCATCTTTGGCTCAATGATGGCTTAGCATCCTGTCAGGCAGAGAGAGAAAGTCATTGCTTTCCTTTTATTGGCAATTCTAAATTTAAAATAATGTTCTTGTCAGTGTTGACTGCATCTAGGAAGTGGCCCTCTTCAATTCCCAAATCTCATGTCTGTAAGAATGTGTCATTTAAAAAAAAAAAATCAAACCCCAACTAACACAAATCCTGTAGCAGACACTGGGAGGCTAGGCCAGGCTCTGAGCCCTGCAGCGCCCCCACCCCGCCTGCTTCCCCTCCCCCACCCCTGACATTTTAGATTCAATTAGAAAAAAAGTATTTTGCCAAACACTTTTTCCGTTAATTTTTAAACCCATCTGTATTCACAAGGAAATTTAATCCACATGTTTCTGATTCATTTACACGTAAATCATCCAAATGTTGTTTTGCAAGAGCCCTTTTGCAGGCCAAAAGCTCCTGGAGCCTTTTTCTTAAGCCCTCAAAAGCCATTTTTCTTAGAAACAGGAAGTGTCTCTTGCCAAACACAGACCAACTTAAACCCCCAAAGATTTGGGATCAGTTGGAAATGCAGTCCCCCTAAGATTCAAGTGAGCCCTCGGTTTAACAGAAACAGGGAGCTCAGTCTTGCAATCCAAGCCTTAACTTGAGACTTCAAGGTGCTGTAGCTCCAGAGGCAAGGGGGACAGAGGAGGGTCTTTGCCTTGCAACAGCTCAGCAAGCTCTGCGTCCCTCCAGATATTTTCATCCAGGCTGAAGAGGGGTCCGAGCACCCTTATTAAAGGTAGGCCTTCCTGTGGGAGTTCTGAGCCTCTGGCAAAAGAAGCAAGTCTCCTTTTGCCTTCCACCAAAATTGACTGTGTGCTGGCGTGAAAGGGCAGTGCCCTATAGCATAGTCAGAGCATCAAACAGTGTCAATATGGTGCAAAGCAGAAAACAAACAAACTTCATGCCAATCTGGTCAGTGGGCTCAAGCCAACATTTATCAGTTGGAGCCTGAACACATCTCATTTGGGTGTCCAGAATTTAAAAAGAAAAAAACCTAAAGTGTTTCGGTACCTGACATAATGTGTTAGGTTAATTAGATGAAACCCGTACTAGGGCCACATAAAGAGTTATAAAGCAAAACTAACTGATGTACTACTCCTAGTCCATGGCTAACAGCTCTTCTTTTTTAATCTTCTTACAGGGGTTGCAAACTCCAGCACCTGGAGAGCCCAGGCTGGGGACAAAGTGCCCTCCCTAAAGACAGTGGTGACTCTGCCATGGGCATGCCTTCTGCAGAGCGGGCTATGCAGGAATGGCTGCTCACAGCCACCGGATCTTCTGAATTACATCAAAAGAAGGTAAAGATGTGGATTTTTTAAAAAGTGAAATAGCCCCGTTTATACAAGTTAGAAAATAATTACAAACAAGCAAACTTCAGCCCCCTGAAAGTATCTAGGGGGTGGCTTTGGCCTACCCACACTTTCCTACCTTTTCCTGCTGGCTCCCAGATTCTCTGAGTCTAATGGAAGCCATGGACCCTCTCTCCAGAAGGAGGTCCATCTGTGCCGACACCCTGACTTTTGCTGCGTATCACACCAGGGGGTTACAGCTCCCTAACTCTCACCTGCAACTTCCTAAACTCCAGATGCAGAATGCTGATTGATGAGTAATTTGGGGAAAAGATCACCATCTGTGGCCTCTGAGCTTAAGCACCTCTAAAGTAGGCCTTTTCATAAACAAACTGCCCTGCAGGACTGTGGGGAAGCTCCCAGAGTTGTTGGGAGCTGTTTTTCTAGTATCTGTGTGTGCTGCAATCCTCAAGATTACTTATGTGGGTGAGAGGGCTGGGTGTTTGAAGCTTGGAATGTTCCAGAAATGCCGCTGGCACGCTGACTTGTCCAAGTGGGGCCCGTGAAGATTTCCATGAGGACACGATACTCCGTTATCAACATGTGCCAAGACCCCACAAGACCGAGGTGGCTCTGCCTTCTTCCCTGGCAGCTGGGTGACCGTGTCCTCTGACAGAAGCTTGGAAAACTACTGGTTTGAAAGGCAGTGCTTTTTTTTTTTTTTTCAGTATGGTTTCCACATTTGGGTAAGAACAAGACAAAATGGAAAGTTGTGCAGAGCCGGGGAACTTGGGAGCGACAGGGCGGAATATCGCCTTCCTCGAACCACCACATGAGTAAGAATTATGAGCTAACCAGGAACAAAACAGGGCAAGATCCTGCACAAATTGACCATGTGCATGGAGAGAAAGATAACTCCACAAGATTCATTACTGGACTGCATGATATCCAGAGTCGGGTGGGGCCAGCCAGCCTCGCTTCAACAAAGTGAGGAAAGAAAAAAATAAGTATATGGGTACAATTTTTGTGAAGTCACTCTGGCCTTTTGTTTTTAATTGTTCACTGCAGAGACTGTCTAGGACATGGTTAGGGTTTAAAATCACTACACTGGGGCAAAGTTCCAATAGCATAGTGACAGCCTTCTTGGGGCTGCCTCCCACTTGATTAATGAAGTCCTCTGAGACCTGAAATTGCATAGAATCCCTGCTCCAGGGGGTGTTGGCTTTAGGCGAAGGGAGAGGGTGTCTCCACAACAGTGAGCATGCTAGGTGACTCAAGTCTTTGACTTAGAAAACAGACACACAGCGGGAATCTAGAATCAGGATTGATCAATGACTATGCAGAGAAAAATGAAAGACAATTTCTCTGCATTTTTCTCTTTCAATCAGAAATGCAGCTTCCTTTTTCAAAGTTTTTCATGGGCTGCTCATTGCTCATAACATTTGGAAAAGGGTTCTGTGGGCAAGGAAGTTTAGAAAACTAAATGGAATTGTCTCTTTTTTTCTTTAACTGCAGGTTGTCTCGGAGCCTTTAATAAACGTAGGTGCATCACGGATTTCCAAGACCACGATTCAGTAAGCACGATTTTCTAGATTTGTTTTACCACAACATTTTAATTTTCTTTAACAGAATACCTTTAGCGACTCCAGAAGTGCTTCGAGTTGCTTTGTCCTAAAAAATATTTCTCAGAATTTTTGGCAAATTGTCAAAGATTTTGCCTCTCTGGGAGAGAAAGGCAGTTGGAATCACAGTAGAAACTGTGAATTATAAAATACATGTAAAGAATGGAGCTTGTAACCTCCAAGTAAGAACATCCTTATTAGTCTTATTTCTGCTGCTTGGCACCTGTGCTCCAGGATGCCAAGCATACTGGTTACTGCACACGGCTCTTGGGCTCAGGTTATCCTTAATCCTTCTGCTTAAAATGCCCCTTCCCCCATCTCCCTGTGCCCAAAGCCTACCTGCCCTTCATCCAAGGTCCAGTTCAGAGGCAACCTTCTCCATGAGGCTGTTCTGAATTCTCCCTAATTCTTTCCCTCTGCACCTTGGCAGCGGGGTGCCCAGCCTCTCCCAGACAGACCTGCCTTCTTGACGGTGGTGGTGTGTTTTTCCTAATACAGGGAGCGTTTTTAAGGTCAGGATTTTGTAGTCTACATGGGCCTAGCCCAGTGGCTTGACTACAGCATGGCCATCTGGCATACATAGGGTCTTACATGGAGTCAGTCTGCTGGGCTTTAGCCCGGGGGTCCTCCTCCTTGCTAGCTCCGCAACACTGGATGAGTTATGGCTGTGTGTGTCAGTTTCTGCATATATGAAATGGGGACAACAAACATTAGAGGGTAGATGGGAGGTTGAGATGATGCAGAAGCCAGGCTGGGAACAAGCCCTTCCATGTTGTTGGCTGTGACCATCCTCACCACCATTGTGTGAGACCACAGTGTTTGTTTCTTGGGGAATAACCCGGAATGCAGTCACTTGGAGGGGGCTAAGAAAGGTACGCTTGGGATAAGGTCTTTAAGGAGTTAGCTTTAAAAAAAAAACACAAAACAAAACAGGATGAGGCACAATTAGCAGAGTGGTAGTTGGAGGTAATAGGCCTTTAAAACACTTAAACAGCCTAAATGTGTCACCTCTAATCTTGTTTACATGGTCAATTTGCTTAACCAACTCTTCCTTTGTCACTTGTCCTGTCTTAATGATCACAATCCTGAACTACTAGGGTCTAAATGAGGTAGGTGTTACTGTAACAATGAAAAGGAGAAGAATAAAACACTTCAGAGATTCTTATCCCCAATTTTATAACCCACCTATGTCCTTTTTTATAGAAGAGGATGTCTAGGAGCCCACTGTCAGACTGTCAACTTTTCTCAGGGGAGACCCAAGGCCCCTGGCAGGGGCTTCCTGGAAATAATGGTGCAGCACATCTAAGGCTGCTGGGGTCGTGTGCAGAGGGGAACATGCACTTCCGGGCACAGGGGCTCTGCCTGGTGAGTGTCCCGGTTGGGAGTGGAGCGGGCCGGGGGCAGGAAGAACAATGGCTTTCAAAAAGATGGCGTTCAGTTAATTTGACTAATTTCTCTCATCATACCTCCTCCACTGCCACCCCTCAAAAGTAGGGACATTTGGGACGTGCCAGTATTGGAAAAACAAAAACCACCGGAAAGAATCTTCTGGACACTGGCTCAATCAGGAGGAAAGGGCAGTGTGGTCTGCAACAGCAAAGCCAGACAAAGTGTGTTCCTGAGTTAGCCCTCAAGCCCTCCACGCTGTGCAGCTGCGTGTTAGAAATGCGATGGGGAGCTGGCAAGGCCATGTAATCAAAAGCGGGGGGTAGTCTCTGCACTTTAGGAATCTGTGCAGACTTGGGTTAGAAACGCCCCAGGGGTGACAGATACACACACTTTCTATGTGTTCCTGTCTTGAAGCCATTTTGTCATTGCTTAAACATATTCACACACGCGCGCGCGCACACACACCCTCCACCACCAGAGGTTCCCTAAATCCAGGAGGTTCTAAAATCTGGGCCTAACCCCTGCTTTCAGATCCCTCTTGCTCCCTCCTTGGTCTGCATGGCATGGAAAGACACTCAGCCCCACTGAAGGGCTGCCCACTTAAGTTACTGTTGGCCAGTGATACATCTGCTGACCTTCCAAGAGCCATGGGCCTTTTTTTCCTCTCAAACACCACCCCTCAGCTGTGGATCACAAACCTTGTTATATCGTGTTCCTGACGTCAAATCTATGTTTACCAAAGGTTGTGATTGGCAGCTCAAATATAGCGTATTTCTGCTTTCCATATGTTTTATCCTCATTTAAACCCATAAGAAGTTACGTTCGCATAAGCATTACCTACCTAGTTTGCCGGAGGTGTACTGCGAGTGACAAAGCATTATTTTTAGCTGATAGAGAGCAGAGCTCGCCTGAGTGGGTGGCTCCCCTTTGTGGGGGCGGGCATTTCCTATCATGAATAACCGACTGTGGAACTCCATTCCAGGCAATGCTATCTTCCTCTTCCCTCTAAGAAGATGGCTTTGCCCGGGTGTGTTTGAGGGAGGGGCATGCTGCGTGGGACACATGCCTGCCGGCAGGTTCCGGGGGAATGTTGACCAGCGCCTTCCTGGAGTCCGGAAGACGTAGTGAGGAGGGGCTCAGGGCTGGAGTCACACGGTGTGGAGTCAGTGCTGGCTCCATCATTAGTAACTGTGTGACCCTCAGCAAATTGGGCCTTAATTTCCCCATCTATATAATGGGAATGGTCCTGACATCACAGGGTTTTCAGGAACAATCAGTGTATGTTTACATTAATGTAAAGCATCGGCACACAGTATATGTATATATAAGTATAAATAGATATGCATATACTTATACATAAGAAACAGGGCTGAGAGGTCCCAGGTGGGTGTGCTGCCCTCCTGACTTTTCCTGACCCCCCCTGGCTGACCTCCATCCATGAAGATGGGGCTGTTGGTCACTGAAGGACGGTAACATGGGGAGCTCTGTAGGCCAGGGGATAGGGGTGCAGACCCTGCTGAGATTACATTCGTCTTCAGCATGTACTGGCTAGGCCTGTGGGCAGGTAAGTACTCTCCTTACGCTTCAGTTTTATCATCTGTACAGTGGAGGTCATAATAGGCCTCCTATTTCACCTGGAAGTTGTTGGGATTAACTAAAACAAAGCATGCTCCGTAAATGGTAGCAGATTATTTCATTGATGTTATTCCCCTGCTGGCTGCCTTAGAAATCCTGGCCACCTCCCTTTTACTCCCTCTGAGTAATAAAGTGCTTGGGGGACAGAAAGAGGAGATGAATTTTTGAGTTGGACTTTGAAACCAGCTTCGGCCACACGGCAGCTGTTGGAAGCAATGTCATCACTTGCCTAACCTTTCGTTTTCTCATCTATAAAGTAGGGCCTATGAGAACGTATCACACACCGTGCTGCGGGAGAACGAGTGAGACCGTGCAGGTCGACACCACAACACAAGGCCAGCACATAAGAAAAACAGGAGACGGGGCGGGCCCATTCTACAAAGGTGGGTTGGTTTGTTTGGTTTTTTTCCCCCTCTATGAACAGAAAGGGCACCTCAGTTCTTGGTGACTGATTTTCTATATTCTATGATGGGGAAAAGACTGAACACTTTTAATATGAGCCAGAACTCTCTAGTGGTGTTTGGGGGTCTCTGGCTCCCAGCAGTCCGTCTTGGGCCTTTGGTCTACGAGCTCTAACCTCAGGGCTCCGGTCAGGCTGTGGCTCACCCCTTCCCCATTTTCAGCCCCACACACGTTCACTCGGACACAGGCAACAGGAAGGGAAGGTTGAGTGACCTACTTCAGGAGAAGGCCAGTCCCGGGAGAGACCCTGCAGTGGAGAACTTGCTAGAGTCCACAAAAGACTGGTCTGATTATGGCGACCACAGGGAATGAGAGAGGAGAAAAGAGAAACGGTGGCATTAGTAAGCGGAAACAGTAACCCCGAGCAAATCCGGGCCTGAGCAGAACCGCTGGAGTTGGAAAGAGGACTGACTGCTCAGGCCACTGCAGCAGAGGAGGGATGTGTAGGGCCAGGGCGGAGGAGAGAGAACACAAAAGAACAGAAGAGATGAGGGCAGAGAGAACAGGCAGGCCTAAGGCTGATCCCCTCAGCAGCAGTCATGTATCTGCTTTGGGCCCTGGGAGGGGCTTGGGGCTTACCTTGCAGGCTGTTCCCGTTGGTGCTGGTGCAGGTGGGAGGCGGGGAGGTCTGGGGTCTGACGACAGGTGCGAAAGCACTCTTCTGTTTCACGGCTGAGACCATGTTGGCTGGTGAGAAGGAGAAGATGCCCGAAGAGCTGCTGCAGTTGGAGGGGAGGCTTGTGGAGGAGGCCATGGTGGGGCTGGATGGCACGACTGGCAGGAGAAGGGGAAAGCAGGAATCAGCGCCTCTCCTGGCATCCTGACACAAGGTGGCTCAGAGCCGACCCTTCCCCCGGCCTCCCTTCCAGAGGGAGCCTACCCTAAACTCTCAGGATTTTGTCCGCTTTCATCATTTGGTACTTGGTACGTGCTGCCTTTCGGTGGTGGTGATCTTGTATGTGTTTACTGGGGTATCCCAGGCCAGGAAATAAAGTGCTATTATAAGGGATAGAGTAGCACAAAATACCAACAAAAGTGAGCACGGTGGACCCTGGAGGCATGGGAGGGAAGCCAGAGAGGGCTTCACAGAGCAGGCGTCAGGGCAAGCATTCCAGGTGGGCCCTAACCTACAGGTCTAACAAAGGGGTTGGGGGACACGAGAGACGGAGGGGGCACGGTCACTGATGGAATGAGCCGTGTGAGGAAGAAGGGTGCGTACAGGTACCACCAGGCTTCCCACTGAAGGCACTGGCAGATGGTGGTATGTGTCCCTTCTGTCCTCGTGAGGCTATGAGCTCCTTAAGGATGTGACTGTACGAATACTCCACAACACAGATACAGGTAGGTAGGGGGCAAGGTGGGTAACAGACTGCCTGCCACGTGCAACTTTTGTGGCTAATTCAGAACTACAAGTCAAAATTCCAAATTCCTTATATCCCCCCTGGAGTGGTACATACATGTTTGTGAAGTAATAAGCAGTACGACAGGAGCCTTATGTAAGTACTCATGGCCTGGTAGCAGTGGGGATGTGACTATCAATGACAGAAGAATTAACGCAGGCAATTCAGAGAGCGAGAGAGAGGACCTAGCTGCTTGGGGATATGAAGGCGTTTGGTAGACTCACCCTCCGTATCAACCATAGTCCTCTCAGCCTGGCTTTTCCCCTTCTGCTCATTGCTAGTAATGTCTTGGTTACTTTAGGGGACAGAGATGTGGCACACACAGAGTCCTCTACACTCAAGACTAGTCTTTTCATCGACTTACCTTCTATCTCCACCATGTCCTGGGGGGGGAAAGTATGAATGCTGTCCAATTCAAATTCTAGGTACTTCCTTCTACCGTATTATTGCTCACATTGTTATAAACATTACATAGTGCTTGAATCATCCACAAGAATTTTCACATCTTTTTCACCTTACGTCACTGGCCAAGCAAGCTTAAGTTGGGGCCTATTACATCCTTTTTACACCTGAGCAAACTGAAACTCAGAAAATAGTTAAGTGAGTTGCCCAAGGGCCACAGCTAGAATGTGGTAACGCCAGGAGCCAAACCCAAATTCTGCGCCCTTTCCACTCTACGACGACACTGCAAAGGAAATAGAGCCTGAGGAAAAGAGGCCCTTCCCGGGAGCCCCCCAGAGTCCCAGCTGTTGTTCAGGCGGCCTTACCCTTGGCCTATTGACTTGAGAAAGTTAGAGACGTGGGAATCAAATCAGTCACAGGCGGCAATTACCATCAGGGGGAAGTGACCCTTTGCCATCAGTTCTCAGCACTACACCATCGCCACACACCGCATGCTTTAGACAGCAGAACACAGAGCTGCCATCCTCAGAGTTTTCACAAACAGTTTCTAAACTGTACTTTTTCTTTTAATGAGGCCAGCATTTTTATATATCTCTTAGGATTTGTAAATGTGAAAATACGCTCAATAATAACACCCATTTAAATTGCAAAACTCCTGCACCGGAGGTTTGATTTTTAAATATTCGTAGATTTGAAATCCTGCTGGTTCACTGAGGAAGGCAATTAATCTCGTTGGCAAATGTGATCATTATGTGTATTTAGAGGTGGGGAGTGTGAAGGGGGGTGGTTAACAGAGGACGGGGTGAAATATAGTCCAGCAGTTCCATTTGTTATAATATTATTAGTTATCAGCCACCACACCAGAAAGTGTGTTCACCAGTGGAATGTCTTATTTTATTTTTTATTCTGTGTGGGATTTTTCAACATGAGTGGTTTATGAATAATTAAATGTTATGGAGGCAAAAATTCAAATCAGCTGGGCTTTGTGTTTATTGTTTTATTTGCATTTATGCAGATAAAACCGTCCCATCTGAGAGCCTATTTGAGAATTTAATACTATATTTGTGAGCACTGAGGAAATCAATTAATGGGAATTAAATGCTCGAAGTCTCACAGCCTGACAGATGCAATCTCAGGCTGAAGTCGCTTGGTGTCTGCACTGTCTTGAGAAGACAGAGCAATCCAAGCCCTTAAATTGAATTGCTACCATATAGCAATTAGTTTATTGATTTAATTAAGAATGCCACCTTTTAATTTTCAGGTCATGATTGAAACATTTTCTGATTGAGTAGATGGGAGAACACTGAAAATGATAGATCTGTGAGAAACAATCTTCCCAAGAATCAAAGCCTAATGTGAAACTGGCCCCAGACAGTGACTCCTGAGCAGACAAACATAATGTAAGCAGATTATGGGGGTGGGGGAACAGACTTTAAATGTTCAACAAGCTACCAATTCCAAAGTAGAAACAGAAAAATTGAGCGCACACTGAGCCTAAAAACACACCCAGAAAGTGATAGGCCCTAAGTGTTACTTTCTGAAATAACTTCTTTCAAAGGCCAAGAATGGTCTTCGTCTTTCAAAGGATTAGCACCCTCCACATTTCCACTAGTAAAGACAGCATAATATGGTTTTAGGACTTTTAAGCCAAGATTCTTTTTTAAAAAAAAATCATGAATGTTCTTTCATTCACAACACAATGTCTATCATTCTACAAACATCTAAGAGTTTGGTCACATTTTACACAACAGGAGAGTCACTCCCACTGTCCAAAATGAACTTGGTTATCTACATAAAAAATCTTCAGAGGAAGATTGCGATTGTAGAAACATGTCTCATGACATTTTATATGCAAAGATGCCCATTCACTGAGGTTCTTAGCTTTAACCTTAACTTCCTTAAGACAGGCACCAAAGAACATTTCGTGTGTGTGTTTGTGCCCAATTTTTGGAAAAAATAAAGTGTATTTTTTTCATTTGTTGTGTTTTTTAAAGTATATATCAAACATAAGGGGGGAAAATTCCAATCATTATAAAAACAAAGGAGTCATATTCCTAAAGGGAGAGAGTTTAAGCTTTAGACTGTTGTGAAGTAATAAGCAGTAGGACAGGAGCCTTATGTAAGTACTCATGGCCTGGTAGCAGTGGGGATGTGACTATCAATGACGGAAGAATTAACTCAGGCAATTCAGAGAGCGAGAGAGAGGACCTAGCTGCTTGGGGATATGAAGGAGTTTGGTAGACCTGCCCTCCGTATCAACCATGGCCCTCTCAGCCTGGCCTTTGCCCTTTTGCTCGTTGCTAGTCATCCCTTGGTTACTTTAGTACAGTGCTGTACTACAGCACCACTTACTATTATCATCCCATCATTATGATTATTACTTAGACTTATTCAATGTGCCTGCCTCTCATGGGCCAGGCCCCAGGACAAGCTCACCGCATGCAGTATTTTATGGAACTCTCACGACAATATGGGGTGGGTGCTAGTTCCATCCCCGTTTTACAGATGAGAAAACTGAAGCTTGGAGAGGAAAAGAACTTGCCCAAGGCCACCAGTTAGTAACTGCTGGAAGCAGGAGTCAAACCCACCTCCATCTGCCTCCAAGCTTGGGTTCTTGCAATGACATCATACTGCTGCTTGGGTTGCAGTGAAGTTTTGACAATTGGGGAGGCTTTAGAGGGAGGGAGGTGACCAACGGAGGGCAGATATTTATCCTGCAGACAATGCTGCCTCCAATATCACCCCCTGACTCAATGCATGACAGCATGGAGGGTCCTCAGACTGTGGAGACCCGCACAGCACCACACTGTTATTCGAATAGAAGCGTGCAGAAAAGCAGGACAAAGAGCTGTACTTACTGGCATAGGGCGAGTTGGCAGCTGAGCCGTTGAGGAAGGTTGGGGAGCCGCCCAAATTGGACATGGCGGCAGTGCCGTATCCATTCATGCTCGTGGTGACGGAGTTATAATTGGTCTGCTGGGGGGTGGTGCTCGGCACGTACCCATGGGGTGACACGCTGCTTGAGTTGCGGGTGAAACCTGAGGGGTAGGGGCAAAACCAGGGTTGAGGGTGGGGTTCGGATGGGTGGCAGTCCTGAAAGACTCGGGACAGAGAGTGTTCCGGTTCCTGCCCCCTGACTCCATCCCGGAGGGAAGGGTCGGTGATTCATGCGCACGGGTTGGTGGTGCTGGCTGTGATTAAAATGGGAAGCCAGCAAAAGGCACATTTCTTAGGAGATCGTAAATACTTAGCAGGTCTGTGAGAAGTGGCAATGCAGGGCCTATAAATTACCATTTTGGAGCAGAAATAAATCCCAATCTAAGAGATGCACCCTGATGTTAACAGGTCCCTATTCCCTGAGCGAGGATGATGTGCTTTGGCCCCTCACAACTTTAATTCCAACCCTCTTTGCCATCTGTCATTCATAGTTTACGGTGAAAAGGCGAATGGAGAGATGTCTCAGTGCACGCATTCCTTCCAGCCTCCTCTACCAGATCACCAGGCATAATAGCTAGAACCAAAATTCTACAACAATATCTGATGTACACAAACTAGGAATCTCCCCTTTGGGGGAAAATAAAAACTAAATAAAAATTGTTTTGTGCTGAATAAATGGTGGTGGTGTAGGGGAGGGCAGGCTCCTGACCCTGATTGGTGGCCTGCGATGCCTCAGAGACATTCACAGCCAGTTGTCCACTGAAGGAATTCACGCCCATCATTCCTGCGTGGACCGAAGTGTTGGTGAGAGCCGGGAGCTGGCTGTGGTTGCGGGGGACACTGTACAGGGCCTCTGCGATGTCAGCTGCTCTCTTCAGAATAATCTCCTGAAAAGTAAACAGAATAGTCCCTCGAGCGACCGCAGTCATCCTCCCCGTAACACTATTTTTTCAGCGGTTCACTATAGGCCGTGCACAGGGCTTTCCATGATTAACTACACGAACTTCTGCACCCCTCTCCACAAACCTGTGTGTTTCGTCTCATCCTCATCCCACCCACATCACAAATGGGGGACCTGAGGCTCCGAGAGGCAAAGACGCCCCTTAAGGAGACTCGCCCATTTAAGGACAGAGCCAGGCTTCAGAAGCCCGTTTGTCTGACTTTGAAAGCCCATTATCATAGCCATTCCTCCACAGTACCGCACAGCATATGACAGCACCGTGGGGTTTCCTTCCCCACTAGTAACACAGGGACAAGGGACACACGGACGGACGGACACGGACACACACACACACACACACACACACACTGCCACTCATCTTCCCAGCTGACGTTCAGGGCAGGTTGTTGACTATCTGTATCCCTGAGTATCAGTGGGACTGTGTCCCCTGGACACTGACTCAGGTGACACACAAAAAAGGAGTGAATAATTTGTCAGATTCATAGCTTTCTGGGTCATTTGAATCATATACATGGAGGTGCCTTATGAAATAGAAGCAGACCATTATATTCAGATTCTGTTATACTTTTTTAGGAGAAAAAATTAAACCCCCTTTCTCCTCCTCAATTTGCTTGAAAACCTGAGAGGCATAAAATAAAGTGCCAGTAACTTTCTGCCTCCATTATGAAGTGCGTTCCCACAGAAGGTTCGTTTTTAAACGGAGTACCTTTTCTCATAAGGAAAATGATTCCCTAGAAGAGGCAATAAAAAATTTACAAAAGAAGAGCAAAGAATTGAATAGCTTTGCAACATATTATGTCTGAATGACTTATACGCTGAACTCACGCGAGGGGCTTTTATAGTTTTTGCACTGTTTCATGATGATAAGGAATCTGAGCTCTTCAACCAGATGTGGGAGCCCACACAGGTTCGGGGCCCCGGGCGCTCACCTGGTTGTTGTGTGGCATCCCGTACAGTGCCTCCACCAGGTCCGCAGCCCTTTTGAGAATCACTTCCTGTCAAGAGAAAAAGCACATGGATCTTCTGAGTGAAGGCAGGTCCTTATCTTTTCACCTGATCACATCCCCGTCCCCTCTGGCCACTTTCGAGGCAGTAGCATGGGGAACCCCAGAATGGCATGAAATCACCTATCCCTCCCCGTTCACATACACACTTTGAGTCAGAAGGTGAGCATCATTAGTTCTGCAAGATAAAACACGTTGCTCACCTGTCGGCCACGGACACAACACAACACTCATATGTTTATTGCTGAATACAACTGCGAGGTCATTTACTAGATTACGACAATCGATGTCATTCAGTGCAGTTATGAAGCCCTAAGATGTGTTTATTTTGCACTTAATTGCTTATTCCAGGAACCATGACCTTATCACACAGGTCATTTTCGAGGGATTTCCAATCAATCTTCAGCTACTAGAAGCATGTAGCATTAAACGTCTTTTGTTTATCTCCCTTGTGTGGCAGAGCCATGAGATAAAGGGGTGACATAGTAAACCCACATACGGAGGCAACGCACTGTTTGTCAGACTCTTACAGAGGATTCTCCTATCCCCAGAAGCTCCCTCTGTACCAATTTCCATGACTAGCAGAGTCTGTTTCTTTTATAGCAATGCTTTGCTATTTCAGTCTTGTTTGCCCTTTTCCCTATTTGCTCATTCATTCTCATCCCATATACATGCTCTGATGTTCATTCCAGTGGAAGAAAAGTATCTCCCTCTTTTCATGTACGTGGGCTTCCTTATTTAGCTTGCATGCTTGTTTCTAATAATATAGGGCACTATACAAACGTGTGCGTGGTGGTTAATTTTTTTCATTCTAACCGAAAGAAGTCATTCCCTCTTCATTCTGCCCCAATTTTCTCCACATTCATTTATACTGGAATGTGAGAAGGAAAGTTAAGCTTGATACATGTAAAACGGAGCCTCATCAGAAAACTAAACAGAAAGGCATATATGATTATCAGAGGTGACTTGCAAAAAGATGTGTTTACATTTTTTTTCTTTTTATTTATTTTTGTCTTTTTTTTTTGCTGTGGGTAAAGTTTCAAAAAGAAGTCTAACTTTAAATACTTTGCACAATAGATTTCTGCATGGAGAGGCAGTGCTGTTCAATTTTCATATACTGTAGATGCTGATCAGAAAATCGGGGTATAATTGCATTCATTTTGCTGTCACCATAGCCTCTTCAAAAACTCTTGAACAACTCTTGAAATGACAAGCTTTTAGGTACATATTAGCATTTTTCAATTTTAAATTCTCTCTCATATAAGATAAAATAGTTGTCATACTACAGTAACTACTGATGACATATATAATGTCCTAAATTCAAAAATGAGATGGAGGGGTTTTCAGTTCTCAATACACACTTATGCTTGCCTTAGGCTGTTCGACCCCATTTATAAAACAGTTATTTTTCATATAAGGAGTGAAAAGCATTATATAACCAATGGGGCTTGAATCAATACATCTGAAATAATTTCTTTATTTTTCTAATGCAAGCACTACCACATAATTTACCACTTTTTGTTTGCAGTATTGTCTGACCACAGCAGTTAATAATTTACTACAGTATGGGCACACTAAACCCTATCCCCAGATCAAATTCAGCTTCTGCTGCTCTCACTAAAACCTCATGGCTTTATCTGGCTCTTAGGAAAGATTAAAACAAAACAGGATCAAGTTGGTTTACTTACTAAGATTTTACTTTTCTGGGTCTATGTTCATTTATTTCTTCAAATAAATATTTATGCTAGTGTTTGGGCTTGGCAGAGAAGGTATTTTTCTTTCTTTTTATTTTAAGAAAAAAAATACTAGTCTCCTGTTTGTCCAAAGCTAGATGAGGTGCAGTTTCTGCACTTGTGAACTGCAGTCTTGGAAAGCTATCATTGAGGGTTCAGAGCAGTGCTTCTTACTTGAATTAATTTCACAGAACCAGGGAGGAGGGAAGTTTGAGGTAAACTCCAAGATCTTTAAAGTTTTGGTAAACCTGAAAGAATTTCAGCTGTGTGTGCTATATGTTTTAATCTCATGTATTTTTGGTGATAAAGTTTTCAGTGACCTAATCCACTTGCTTCTTTTTTCCCTTATTTCAATACCCAGAGCTCTCATCACCGTTAATCCTTTGAAAATGAAACACTTGAATGTTGTTGTTGTTTTTTAAGTTGAATCCTTCTCTGATTCATGAAGCTGGGGCATGCTTTTCCACGGGGCACACTGCCATAGGCGGGTGATCAGCCCAGCGTCGCTTCAGACCAGCAGTCTTAAGGGGAGTGAACCAGGGCTTCTTGTCCTGGAAGTGATGCCCTTAAATGGTATCTCTCCCATTTCAAAATGTCCTTCCCTATAGTATCAACTTCGGGACTTAAGAGAGAGCTCCCATTAGGTTCAGCTTTGCCAGTGTGATTCAGCTTCTATTAGCTATTTCTGCAAATGGGAAGGTAAAAGGAAATATCTGGGTCCTCTATGAGTTAGTGCAACAGACCTGCAAGGTGCTTGGATTTCGGTGACCAGAAAATTGCTCTCACCTCCATGTCATTACGCTCCCAGTGAACTAGCCCCCAAGCGTGTTTGTGTTGGGGATCTAATATATTGCCTTTCAATCAGAGCTGAGAGCCACTGAACACACAGACAGAACATGACGAGCAGGTCAGGAAAGCAATAAAGATTTTACAGAGCTGTCCAAGGTGCTAAATTTACTCAATAATGGGTTTGGCACCATAGTGTTAACCTCTCATTTACTACCAGTTTGAGGGACTAAATTGAAGTAGCTGACTTCATTTACCTTGAAATGTATATTTTATGACATTATGTAAGTAGATTGAAAGGGCACTGCAGTTTTAACAATTTAAAGCCTAAAGCATGTTTAAGATGAAACTTGAATATTTATTGTATATTGCACTTAAAGTATATAGAATGTTAAAGTGTATTGATTAAATTTGTAAAAGGCATTATAAAAATGACAGGTAGTATAAAAGATGTATGCCTTTTAAAATCAAATTGATAGTGTATGCTATCTCTTCTGTGGTCACAAGTGTAATTTTTTTGCAGTTTTATATGGTAATTTGAAAAATCTGTAATTCCACATTAGGAAATGATTGCGCCTGCGATATTAAAAAAAAGAAGAAGAAGAAGAAGAAGGAGAAGAAGGAGAAGAAGAAGAAGAAGAAGAAATTTCCCATAAGGGGAAGAGCTGGATGTTTCATATAATCTTTTGTCTCTGAAATTGTTTCTAAAGTCTTATGTTTTGTGGCATTCGGAGGAAGCATAGTATACGGATCCTTCCATTCTAATATGCAATTTTAATATTTCTGAAAAGAAAGAGCACTTGACTAGGACTAATATCTAATTTTTCAAGGCATTTATTTGTCAGGAGAGATTTTCTCTTCTTTTCATAATGTTTAAAACGTTTCCCTGCTTGCAATTTAAAACATGAGGGTAGAGATTAGATTCCTGCAAGATAATTAATCCTATCCTTGGATTTAAAAAAATATATATCCCAGTGGGGAATTAAGAAGACAAATACTAGTATCCTAAATATTGAAAAGCCCCAGAGTCTCCTCATAGAGCTAATGCCTGTTCTCAATCTACACCCTGAGTCAGACTATTTTTCTTTTCATGGCCTTAGATTTCTTCTCCACTAAGCAACAGAACATGTTTACTCCTTAAAAACAACTACTTTTCACTGATCTATTTCCTCTCACAATTAAAACCTGGTTTTAGCTGTCTTGCCATGACCATCGGTTGATAATTATGTGAATGGGGGTCTGAAGAGGAACAAAAAAAAAAGAAGGATAAACCATCCTAAATCTATTTAGAGATTACAGAAACACCGAGGAGATGGAAGAATAAGTGGAGTTCCGAGAAACAATTCAAGTGTAATCGTTATAGGTTTTACTTATGTTTTGGAGCCTTTATAATAAAAATACTGAATGGGGTACAAACACAGAGGGAAGATTCAGGTTTACTTCCTATGTTGCAACCTAATCAATTAGCAAATCATTTCTGAGCTTCTTGTTGCTCTGGTGGCCACACACCGATATTACTCTCCAACACCTTTTAAGGCACGCTGTCATCCCAGAATAAAGGTTCTACAGGGATTCCAAAAGATTCCCCCCTAGTCTACTCCTATCTTCTTTATCCAATCTTCTCTCCCTTCATATGAAGAACTGGTCTTTATTGTGGCTCAGTTAGTCCTTCCTAGCCTAGAAGTAAAAGGCTGGGCTCCTTCTTATCGCCATGCCTTGACTCCTTTTGTCTTTCCTTTATTTGAATGCTGGTTTCAATCTGAGCCCATGTACAATTCCTTCCCCTCCTCTAATACCTGGTAATGGTGATGGTGGGGGTAATGAAAAGATAACTATCAATGATTGACAGTGGACCACTACTTCAGGCAGCCTGTACAGCGAGCCTCTTACGGTACTGTGGGGTATGGAGCTGTCCATGTCACCATTTGGTCGACGAGGAAGCCGAGGCTCAGAAGGGCAGCCAGCTCTCCCTGAGTCCACACAGCTGAGGAATGGCTAAGCAGGGATCCAACCTCAGGCCTGTTAGATATCAGAGCCAGAGCATTTAAGAATTGCACTATTCTGTCAGAATGAATTCTACTTCACCTATGCCCCAGCTCCTCATCTTTCTCATTCCTCTGAAAAGTAACGCTGATTGTCCCACCCAGCACAGCACAGAGGTAAATGCTCTGGGGTCATTCTCACTCTGATCTTAAGCATGTTAAGTGTTCACTCTCCACAAGACCACAGGTCCTTCAAGGCCATGGACATGTCTTCATCTCCTTCTCTAAACCCCTAGATTAGTGTTGAGCAAACCCAAGGCCTTGAGACATTCTCACTGAAGAGTTTATTCTAAGATACTGACTTTAAAAAGTGCATGCTTAATTTATATGACTAAATGACAAAATCATATATTTGGCATGGTTACTAAAAGCAGAAAACTTAAATTTGGTGTGCCATTTGGCTTCAAACTTTTAAATCCAATATATAAATTCCCAAAGGTTAAGTCTTAATCACAGTGGGGACATTTTTATGCCACCCTTTTTTTTTATGAATTCACTTTCACTTCTGCTGCTTACATTTTAATATTGTGATTAATATACTGAATCATGCTGGGTACAGACATTATCTCAAGTTATAGGCTCCAAGCAACATGAGGTTGGTCTTGATGAGCATCAGCCTTCTATTAGCTGTACTCTTAGGTCCTAAGAAATACTCAGGTGTTTCCACACTCTTGGGAACCTGGCATATCATGTCTGAGATACAGACACAGATAACTCATCTTTCCTTCTGTTTCATGACAGTAAAATCTCAGAGGACTATTCACCTCCAGTGGGTGTCTTTTCTTTCGTGCCTGACCTCGGATGTGTCACTAATACGCTCTTACTCACTGTTCCCATCTAGCCTTCCTGGTTGAAGGAGAAGGTGGTCTAACTGTCCAATCCGGAGCCCAATTATAGACCCAATGCACTGTTTTGAGTAATTCAAACCCAGGTGAGCAGGGGAGGTGGCCTGAACTTTGTTTCATTCACAGCACAGACAGAGCAACTCATGGGTACCTGTTTACCAACACAACATGAATTTCAAGTTTCAGAATCAGATTTTGAGACTCTGGGAACTCCCTCATAAAACTGAGGCCCAGAGATGCTTCCGTAATTCAGGAGGACAACCTGTGCTTGGCTTTCTGCCCCCTGAAGTGGGAAATAATGTTTTGTGGGATATAGAAGAAAACAGAAACCAAACCGCAAGCATCCATCGTCAAAGGCGAGTTGACTTGGGTGACTCCTGAGAAAGAAGTACAATACTTCTCCGTCACTGCTCACTTTTCTGACACCCATTTATCACCAATCTACTTTGCCTTCTCAGGGGATTCCAGAAGCACTGGGCCCAGGTATCAGCAACAGGCGATGAAGTGGCAAAATCACTCCTGATTTAGGGGTGATAGGCATCTATCAATGAAATCAACATTGATTTCATTCGCCTCCTCACTCTGGAGGAGTTTACTGAAGGGTCCAAATTTTGAACAGTCTATTCAGCTCATGAACCTTTAAGTGTTACCTCTTCACCCACTTGCTTCTGAAAGTCTGGGTGACACTACTGACTGGAAAGCATGAAAGCCAAAATATTGATTGGAAGTTTCTTGCCACCCATTTCCCGCAGAGCTGGATGCACAAAGCAATAAATACGAGTTGTGCTGAGAGGTATTATTTCTGTGGAGGGTAGTTTTATGTCCCAACTTCCTTTGTGTTTATTCAGCCAAATGGAAAATTCCACAATGGTAGACTTTGCATTCTAAAAACTCATATAATGAGAGCAGTGAGGGAAGGAGTAAAGCAAACCAAAAGAATACTTGAGCACTGTTTAGTTTTTGAGCCTCTAAGACATTCCTCAAATTTTTCATTTTTCTGGTAATATAAACTTGAAATAGAGCTTACTGCCGAGATCATTAGAATCCTTTAGTGTCACACTTTAAACACTCTTTACTCAGAAGCACTGTGACTGAGTAGAGTCACTTACATTCAGCATGGATATAATTAAACATGTTTCTGTTGAAAGGGGCATTCTCATTATGGCTAAGGACCACTTTAGAGTAAATTGAAATAGAAAGGAGGAGCATAGATGAGGTGTAGGTAGCAATTGGTTATTTCTAGGGAGGCATAAAATGCCAAATGTGTAACAATTATATTTTACAACCCTGCATTCTAAAGCTTTCCTAGTCCTTTATTACATAAGAAGCTTCAGCCGAAGCTTCCTGAATGTTCTAGCACATACTCATTGCCCATAATCTTTAGAGAAAAGTAAAATTCAAACCACGATCAAAATCTGCAGAGATTTCCAGAACAAAGAAATCCAATATTTTGAAGGGGTCTGCTGCTATTAATTAACTCAACAGGTACTGCAAGCATGCTCATCTAGTCTAAAATACATGCGGGGGGGGGACTTCTAAACATGCTTTAATTTTAAAGTTGATTTGATATTCAGGTTAGATGAGAGCCCTCATATTTTGCAAACGTATTATTATGTATCATCAGGCTGGAGAGCCATCAGAAAGTTGGGCCATCGTTACACACATGGTTTAGAAAGAAGGCTTCTGAATCACGTGGAATGAAAGGAGGCTGTAAGCTAACGTAGCTATATCAGCGTAAGACATGCTAACTTACATGATTGACTTTTACAGTGGAAAAGAAAAAGGCTGTTTTCAAGCAGCTGTTATTGCCTCAGTGGGGAAAAAAAAAATCAATGAAAGTGAAATGAACAAGAGATTTTGTCTGAGTTGCAGTTAATACCACTGAAGAGCTATGGATATTCAAAGGTCAACAAATAAATTAGCCAGAGTATTATGAAATGAATGATTTGGCTTATAATTTTATTGAGTGAGAATTGTTCGCTGCCTATTAGACCAGGTAATTTTTATCTGGTGCCTCAATTACTGTTCCGTAAGCAATAATATCGTTGTAAGAGCTGTTGGTTCGATCGCGTGACCTCTGCGGAGCTGGCTAGGACAGCTGACTTTACAGTGATGGATAACCAAGCCCAGTCTCCACGAGGTGCCAAACCTCCCTTTCCTGCAATGGGATCTCATAAAAGAAACATTACAGCTTGATTCATTTTACCAAAATGTTCGACTTTTCAAGTGTCAGCAGTTAAGTATAAATTGTGAAACCAGGTATTCCTGAGAAGAGTTATGACAATGGCTTTCTCCCCCTCCCCATTTTTTTTTTTTTTGGTCTCCTGGCATTCTCTCCGAAATGGTGTCATGGTAATTGGTGAATGGGGGCCTGGGGTGCTTCCCGCCACAAATCCAGTGAAAAATGGTGTTTGCGCCCTTGTGAACATGACCCGCTTGGAGGTACAGAGCTGAACTCCATCACCTCTGGCTGGCTCTTCTGATACCCATTCATTGTACTGGTTTAAGACCAGCGCTCCGGGTTAGGTCCTGCTGAGTGGCCTTGGAAATCAGTTTTCTGATCAGGATGAAAGTCTACGCTTAAAAAAGGAAGATGTGGACAGAGGTGCCTTTTTCAGGGGTAGGTTGTAAAGTCAGCACATGAAACAAAAAACGGCCTCGAGTCAAAATTACCCTTGAAAATCTTTTAAGTCGCCAAGGCCTGGGCTCTCAGAAACACAAAAGCCCAATATTAACTACTTCTGTTTCTCTTTGTCTTTTGGCTGCGGCTCCCCTGTCCTTAGGGTAAAGGAGAAGAAATGCCTGGTTTGAAAGTAAAAGGGCTGCTGAGAAAACAAAGAGATTTATTCTCATATGTAGGTACGTGCGTGTCTCCGTATGTGTGTTTGGTGCATGTGTATACGAATGTATGTGTGTATTTATGGTTTCGGACAAGCAAGTGATCTTTGCGTGCTGGAACTGTGCTGTATCCTAAGGCTGCCGAAGGGAAGCAAAAATATAGCTGGTGCCCGCTTCTTAAATGGCTGGACATTATCAACTATTATATGGACCTCCAGACAAACCATATCTGTCCATGACCATTCAAAAGCGTTACAGGTGGTGCAGACTGTAACTGCTATCAAAATCCACCACCTCCAGGCTACTGGGGCTCAGAGCTCATTACTCCAAAGCTTAATTGAAGAGTTCCTCCAGGCTGAAAATAGTGAGCCAGGCTGAGGATCTCCTAGCCTCGGTGTTTCTAAGGGCTTTGGTCCTTCCGAGGAGGATGCATGCTGGGTGGTTGGAAGGTACAGATGACTTAGCCCCTTGTTCCTTCCTCTTGACCTAATGAGTGATTATACTCAGTGCTCTGGCACGTGGGATGTGATATGAAGTAGCTTAACCTTAGTCCCCCTCAATGAGATCTTAGTGCTAAAAAAGAACTTGAAGAAGGTTCCAGAATTCAGCTGTTGGAAGTAACTGTTACTACAAGTCCCTACCACAACGACTGTGCAGCTAAAGAGAGAAAGCATTATCACCCAAGTTGGTATGTGTACGTTTTTAATTCTTGCTGCCACTTTCGTCCGGCCCAGCCATTTATTTGTCAGGTAATCTCAGTCTACGCTACCACTTCCCTGCTCCCCCATCCAAGCTGGAGGGATTTTAAAGAATGGTTTTCAAAATTTCCCTTTTTTCCCCTTGAAATCTCTTTTCTTAATTCTAGGAAGCAGTGCTTAGGGACACAGCCTCTGGAGTCCAATCGAGTTGGCTCAGATCCAGGCTCAGCCACTATTAGCCCATCTCGGTTTCTTCGTCAGTAAAGCAGGGTTAATACCAGGACCTGGCTCATCAGACATATAGTTAGTGCTTACTGAGCAAGAGTCAGCAATAACCTTGGTAATCCTCACTTATTTTCCAGAGGACTTGGGCAAATTTCATGCATTCTTTGAGTCAATGTGTATTATGTGCCCTGGGTGCAGTTTGAGATGCAATCCTATTTGCAAAAACACTGCAAAAGATTCTGAACTAACTAACGGTGAGGAGGTCTGGTGAGGCAGAAAACCTCCTTTTACCAGCTGCATAAGCTTGAGCAGGTTACTTGTCCTCTCTGAGCCTCAGTTTCCTCATCTCTAAAATGGGCATGATACACAATACTAATGACAAACAGAATAACTTACTGCCAATACGTTAAAGATAAATAATCAAAAGAAGTGAGAATTATAACTGTTGTGGAGGTCCTGGGTCTTTCTAATGAAGCTACAATCTCCTTCCTCAGAAAAATAATATGTGCATGCATGTGTGTGTACATACTCACAACACACACACACACACACACACACACTTATATATATCATTAACTTCAGGGGTGCACAGATCTAGGCTAAACTACCCTGATAAAGAAGCATAAACTATAAGGGACACCAAACCCCTACACTATGTATATTATAAAAATGGATAAGAGGAATTTGCCTGTTAAGTTTTCTGGCCAATAGAGAAGAGAGATGGGGAAAATGTGCCGCATACCACAGCGTGTGTTTTTGATAAGAGAATACAGAAACAAGCACGCTTTTTCTAGGAATTGGATATACCATATGATTTGATTTTGTTTCTGTATTTTTTGTTTGAGTCATTATGGTTCCTGGATATAATGTTAATAGTTTCTTCAAATTAAAAAAAATCAATCAGCGATGAGAGAGAGGGCGGCCGGTGTCACAGTATGGAAGGTAAAGACGTAGGGTTTTTCTTTATCCTTTGCTGAAACCCTTAGTCATCCCCTTTTCTGCTAACAGGCAACGTGGTTATGCAAAGATTTCTTATTTGTATTTTCACTGATGCAACTGCAGGTTTTGAATTACTGATAGTCTTTGCATAAAGACTAGAACAATAAAAGCATAATTAGAATACATTGTATACAGCCGACTCCAGTTTTATGTTGCCCGGCTCTGTATTTATGATAAATCACTAAACACGAATGCTCTTTAGGGAGGGTGATTTGGGGTCTCGTCTCTCCATTGAGCAAAAACAGTGCCTGTGACTAGAGTCTGAATTTCAATTCTGCACGTGTACAGTGGAACTGAATAATATTTGGCACAATGCAGTGCACAACCGAGCCACTAAATGGCTGATTTACTAAATTATTATTAGATGAGCCCTTGCTGTTCCAAATGAAAGTGCAGTCGCTGTCTTCCTTCATGGTGTGTTCAAATTGTTCTGTGTTTAAATATTCAGCATGAGGCTAATGTGAACTGATGAACTGAGACTATAAACATTCACTTTCAATACAGAGAGAGCGACAGAGATGCAACATATCATGTGGCCTGCGGAGGTGAAAATGATTTATATTTAAGGATGTTGCTGCCTCCTTCCATTACTTGAAGGTACTCTTAATTAGCACGGTGTTAGAAATGACTAATTCCCATGCACAGGAAGAGCAGGCTCACGGAGGCTGAGATTTCTGTCGCGTGCCAATGAAGAAGCTACCATGAGGATTTGCTGCCGGTGTAGTTCAGAGCCTTGAGTTTTCTTCATGGCAGGCTGCACTGCACCGGCAGAGAAACGTGTCTGCAGGAAGAACTATGGTTTTTGACATTTCAATGTCTTTCTAGTCCCACCCAAAGGGTCTACAATCCATCCTCGCTACCATCCATCCCTCCGCAATCCACCTTCCTTGCAATCCTTATCTCTTCCATGGCTACCCGGGCAGCTCACCCTCCATCTCAGCAGCTTCTTTACTGACACCTGCTGGAATGAAGAGTAGCCCTGTGCTCCTTGGACAAACGCAGTCCTTCCTCTCTCCTCCCCTCTGAGGGCAGTTATAGGCAAGCACTTAAAATACTGTGATCACTTACAGTAGATTAGAATGTTTTATTGGTGCCTGGTTGCCATAACAACACGAAGACAGCAGATGACTTAAGCTAAGCTTGCAAAGCAAAAGGCTGCTCATCTGGCAGTTAAAATGAATACAGTTCATTTCACAAGTTTCCCATATGGACTGTTAGTGTATGGTAATGAGGAGACCATATGGTGAGAGAAAATGCGCTGAGAACAATTGGGTTCCCCTGGCTGAGTGGGACGTTGGGAGCGAAAACCCGGGTGAGAGATTCTGGTGTGTGTGCTCTCTGGGTTCAAGGTTTGGTTGAGGTTTGTTTTGGTTTTTGTTTGGGATGCTTGTTTGCCACAGGGGTTTCACATTTCTTAATCCACTCCTTTATATTTCAGCTGTGCAAAATGACAAACATCTTGCAAATTTTGCAATATCATTCATCACGAACTGTCAGCAGTGTTTGCAAATCTGACTTGCAAGATCTTTTAAATGTGTTGTTCTTAAAAGGCAACAGTACTAAGTTTTTAGACAAAGTGCAGGAAAATTTAAGCACTTCTGACAAGCAGAGACATTAACAGTAATCATTTTAAAAACACTCGCATCTTTTGCCTGCATGTTTAGCTGTAAATAATGCTAGAATGTATAAAAGCTTTAAAGTAAAAATGTAATAAATACTTTTTATTATGTTTCATAAAGAATAAAAAATGCCGTGAGCCATGCATATGCGTTATCTATACATGCAAATGTATCGAGATGGATAGCTCCCACTCTCCTTACTACTAACCAGATTGGGGGCCTGGGAGGACAGCTTGGAAAAGGCTCTCAAGTCAATTCTGTACCATACATGCTTCATAAAAGATGAATATAAATGCATTAGTTAGACACGGTGAGCTAAATTAGAAGGTCAGGCAGGGCTGGGAGGGCTGAAAAATCACACAACCAATGAGTGTAATTACTCTTTTTTAAGTCTATTAAGTGGTGTTGTTCTATCGAGGCTCAGGGGTATAGGACATGAAGAACAAGATAAAGTAATGTGTATTTATTACTCCCCCTGGATCAATTTACCAGATATTTTCAGCTCCATAAAGCAAAATACACAAATGCCGCCTTTGTTGCTTTTTTTCAAACTGCTTTATTTTCTCCAAAAGAGGGACTGGCTGTTGGAGAAAAACTATGTTTTTGCCCTGTGGAGGTCCCTATGCCAACCCCTCTCAGTGGGGAAGTGAAAGAAAGCTGGTGAGGGTTTAAGTAGGTAGGATGGGGGTGTGGTGGGATGGAGGGAAAAGCTAATCGCCTCAAGGCAGCTTTATGTGGGTTTTCAGATAAGAGAGAAAAATGGGGACTTGATGCAGTGGTAACTGTGAGACTTTTGAGCCCAAGGACCTGGGTTCGAATCTGTTTCCCACTTGCTCGCTGTGAAGTTGTAGCAAGTTACCAGCTCTCTGGGAACTCGGGCTCCTGTGAAATGGGGAGCATCCACCTTCCAGGCAATTGTAGCCCCCATTTACTGAAGTCTTGCTATATGCCAGAGAGATCTCTTTGCATAAATTATCTCATTAACACCCAACAGCAACACTGTGGGGCAGTTGCTTTAAGAAGGAGACAACCTAGGCTGAGAAGGTTGAGTCACGTGCACTGAGCAGCAGATCTGGTTTTCAAAATCCATGTCTGTCTGACCTGAGAGCCCTCTCTCTTGGCTTCCATGCTCTTCAAAAACCTCAATAAAGCCATGCTAGGCCTTAAGTAGACCTTGTCTGCTTCCTGGAGTCCACTGCTAACTCAAGGAATGCCAGCTAAGCTCAGGGTCTGCTCTTACTGCCTTGGTACTAACGCTCGCTGACCACTTCAGAAGACAACCAGCAAACCGAAGGGGCATGGAGACACCTCTGGCCTTCAAAACAGACAACGCTCCCTGCTCAATGTTTCTGGATTGCATTATGCATCTCAGCACCACAGCGTTTCCGACTGAGCACAGTCCCCAGCCCTCTCACCTCTACATTATAAGAAAAGTCAACCTTCACCCCCAAATCGGTCACATGATGCTCTCCCTCCTGCCAGGACCTAGAAAGGAAGGTGCGTCTGTGTGAAGCAGAACAGAATGCTGCGATTTAAAAACCGTAGCTTGCCCTTCCCCATGTGCACATGAAAAAGGAAACCAAAAAAACATCTGGGGTTAGCGTAATTATAGCATTTTAAATTTGTGTGTACAGCAACTATCACTAATGGTGACTTTCAGGGACAAAATAATTTACAGAGAAGGGTTTAGCCTGCTCCCGTTCTTCCATTTGGTAAACGGGAATGATATCTGCTTTCCTGCCTTCTCTCACAAGAGGGGCTCCAATAAAACAAAGCATGTATAAGTTCTTTGAGAAAGCACAAGCCAGTATACAAAGGCATATTATTATGGAACGCTGTCTGCTTGGTCTTTGGAGCCGTTTCATTTGACAGAATATGTGGGTGGTTGTATGAATCTAGCTTTGTCTATTCGCAAACACATGGGTTTAATAAAGTACAGTTTGTTTTTTAAGGTGTGTGGTCCACGGCTCACTGGAACACTCCTGTTTGACAAACACTGACCATGATTCTAAGAATGGGCGGAGCCCAGTTTTTGTCCCCTTAACAATGGACAGCAGGGGTAGAAATCTCCCCAGCCCACAGGAATACCTCGTGCTGGCTCCATCCGCCACTTCCTGACCCTGCTCCTGAACTTTCACTCCACCTTAACATTCTGAGCCAAGAGGGACAGCCACTCTGATGGAGTCACACAGAGAGCTTCCTGGGGTGGGCTCCAGCCACAGTCCTGCACAGGCAACTGGTAGATGCAAGCTGTGGAGTGTTTCCTTAACACACAGATCCATTGTGTCCTGGCTTACTCTTCCCAAACCCAGGAAAAAGG
Source organism: Hipposideros armiger (assembly GCF_001890085.2). NCBI lineage: Eukaryota > Metazoa > Chordata > Mammalia > Chiroptera > Hipposideridae > Hipposideros > Hipposideros armiger. The sequence continues at coordinate 1,981,829 of NW_017731561.1, forward strand.
AGCTGGGAGTGTCACCATCGGGCCACCGGGGATGAAGTGACACGTGCCTGGGCTATTTGCTCAATATTCCTGAACGTGATATGCTACCGTAAAATGTTTTGACAAAGAAGCACAGAAAGCTCAACCTCATATTCCTATTTGTCTTCTTTTTTTATGAATAAGAAAACTACTGCCTGGCTTCTTTAGACCTCAAGCTTACACCAGATTTATTTTCTATTTTTTTCAATAAATATTTACAGAGTGGCAACTGTGGGCCAGATACTGTGCCGAGGGCACCCACATGATCATCTCTTTTTATCCTTACGTGATCCCCGTGACGTCAACATGATTATATCCTCATTTTACAGGGGAAGAGGCTGAGGCACAGGAGAGAAATCATAGACTCAACTGCTCACCAGGGTTAGGATTTCCTGCTCTGCAGAGACTGGATGGGAGAACTCTTAGAAGCAAGGGTCCTGCTCTATCCACTGGCAAATACACGGCGCTACCTTCGATTGAGTGCTAAAGAAGTAATTAAAAGTGGCAGTCCCCAAAAGTGGGAAATATTACATCTCCATTTGACAGAGAAGAAAATTGAGGCACAGAGGTCAAGAATTTTGCTAATCATCATCATCATCATCATCATCATCATCAACATCCTGACTCAGATTACACAGTTGTTACCCCCGCTTTGAGTTCTACGCTACCCAACCTGCCTCTGCAGTCCCCTCAGCAGCCTCTAGAGCAGCGGTTCTCAACCTTCCTAATGCTGCAACCCCTTAATACAGTTCCTCATGTTGTGGTGACCCCTAACCATAAAATTATTTTCGTTGCTACTCTATAACTGTCATTTTGCTACTGTTATGAATCGTAATGTAAATATCTTTGTTTTCCAATGGTCTTAGGTGACCCCTGTGAAAGGGTCATTTAACCCCCAAAGGGGTCGTGACTCACAGGTTGAGAACTGCTGCTCTAGAGACATCAAATGCCAAATGTAAGGTGAAGACGATCCCCAAATGGAAACAGTGGGAAGAATCTGGCATTGCACCCATGGCCTTCTTTCTACCACTGAGACACCTAAGGCGCTGACCATTGGGTAGACATTATTCAGTGTGCTATCAAAGTACCAATTATTGTCCCATAGGAGATGCATGGGAGCTAGGTTCCTGCTGGACGGTGGAGCCTAAAGGTGAATCCACGGCTATGAAGGAGACTGCCATTCACTACTATTTTGAGGTTATGGAATTGCTCACCGAGAATGAGTCAAGGTGAACGGGAATGTGTAATATGAAAGCCACTTCCAAAGACAAGGGTGTGAACAGACAGACACATCCTGTGACTTATTCCTCAGGTGACATGCTTCTAAGGAGTTTTTACAAGGTGAACAGCGTTGGGTGGCAGTGAGGCTGTTCTGAGAAGCTGAGGGTTGAGGCTTAAGGATGTGTGGTTCTTCCCCTGAGGTCTAGGCAGAGGACAAATGCCTCTGCTTGTCACAATTCTGCCTCCTGTGGGGCAGCAGCGCACCCTCTCCCAACCCAGAGCCCCTCGCATCTGCACAGTAGTTTGTGGGGGCAGCTTTCTCTGGGATGGGCCCATCCTGACAGGTGGCTCTGCCCCCAGGGCAGCAGGCACACACATCAAATTTGATGATGAACTGATCCCCCAAAGAAGTTTGCTGAACTAGGAAGGATGCAAACTTCGTTCTCATCAGGACTTTATGAGGAGAAACAGACAGAGAAGTGACACAGCCCTGGACTTACTGTGGCAGGAGAGGCCCTCTCACCCACTCATTTAATAGATAATACTTTTCCCTTGTGAAATTTCATCTCACTGTCAGTAAACAGCGAACAGTAGCTCAGCTAATTCTGTACTTTGAACTTCTTTGGCATTTAACTGCCCTCTCCTCCACGTCCTCACAGCAGAACTCTGCTTGCGCATGTTCAACAAACCTGTTCTACTCTGTTACGTACAGCGTGGTGTGTAGCAAGCTCTCCCACACAGGGCCCAGGGTACAGAGGTGGGGATCTTCCTCACATGGACAGCGGGTACAGAACAGAAGTCAATATACGTGGATTGCCTTCTTTCCACATTGGCGATTAGTGACATATGGCAGCATGACATGTATTCCTCTACCTTGAATTCTCGTTTTACTTCTCACCTTTGTGCCTTATTTCCCTCTTGGGGGGCTGTCTCTAGAGGGAGGAGGGTCTGTCTCATTTGCCCACTTGCAAGATCTACCAGTATGTTTTTTTTGAGTTCTCGCTCTTCTCCCCTCACCAGGGCTAAGTATGGATTTTCACGTAGGTAGAAAAGCAGTGTCCTTTGTCCTCTTGTGAACTGGGATGATGTAGTGATGAGTAACCTGGACTTTGGAGCCAGGTGGTATAGGTTTGAATCCCATTACATTCTGTGTGACCTTGGGCAAATGATTCAACCTCTCTTTGCTTATTTTCTTCTCTAAAATAGAGGTGGTAATAGTACCCACCTCAGAGGATTTTTGAGAGGAACAAATGATGTAATATATGTAAAAGTAAGTATGGTATTACCTGGCACACAAGTGTTTGTTACCTTTAGTATTGCTTACCTTATAACACCCAACACACAAAAGCACAAAAATATTAATAGAGTTGCTTATCTATGAACTAATTTTTCTCAATGGCAAAGTTTTCTGCCAATCACCCAAGCCCAAATTTCCAGAAATTATAACCCAAAGAGGCGGTATCCTGACCTTTGGCAAACGCTCGGGGTCACCGGGGTGCCGGGGAATGACCTTCTGTAACCTCTGGAAGCCATAATCAATGGTGGGTTCGTTGAGAGCTGCAATGAAGAAGCCACACGATTAGAACAATTTCAGGAAACAAAACAGAGCATGACTGCAACACTGATGGTATGGAAATAACCAGGGAGTCCAACGCTTAATTGCTACCTTGGAATTAGATCATGAAATGATCAGACCAATGTTCTCTTTGCTGGACATTTCTACCATCTACTTCTGCTATTTACCATGGTGGGGAGCGACTCGCTCCAAAGAACAAGCAGGGGCAGGTTTTGAACTCTGCTCTTCCGGCCAAATTCTATATTCCTTACATTATTGAGAACAGAAAAGTAAAATGGCATTTGATGTGCGATTTGAGGATTCACTTGAGCCAGAAGCTGAAGTCAAAGTGCTCAAGGGCTCGTCTGAGGGTATCTGCAGATTCTAAAAAGCAGGAGGGTTAAAAGCCCTTTCTCAGTGGCAAAATCTCTAGTGGCAGCTGATACAGTATCTCAGTGCCCTCTATGCCATTTTAAAGCCTACATGAGTGTAGCGGCGAGGGGCAGGGGACATGGGTCTTCTCAGCATAGAGAGCCTGTTCAGCCCTCGATGGGATCTGCCAAGAGATAGGCATTGAAAATACCCTTGCTACAATACATTTAAAAGGACGGGCCGATTCACCAATATCAATATCATTTCAGGGAAGTAACAGTGCTGCAGCCTCTGTGGAGCGCTAGCTTAGAGCAGCCGGATCTCCAAGAATTCTTTAAACGGCTATAATAATAATTGGAGACAAAGGGCCTTGTTGTACCCATACTGACTACACCTTCTTCACAGCATTCTTAAATGAAACGCAATCCAAAGTGGGCTCTGGTCTATCATTCTCAAAATTCCTCCCCAGGGCATGAAATCTCTTCAGCCTTCCTCACCTGGTGAGGAAAAGATGGGCGTTCCATCCTATACAGATATCCCCCCATATCCTCTAAGTAATGGGTGGGTGGGGAGCTTCTTTTCTTCTTTTCTTTTCTTTTTTAGTGTAACCAAAGTATTCCACTGCATATTTTCTCCCATACTGAATAAAAAGACAGTCTTTGTAGTTCTGACATTTAGCTATACATTAGAAAACAAGTTGCCACATGCTTTACTTAAAATGCATTTCCATTAACCTAAATTTTAAAAGATTCATACTACTACTACTAACTTTAAAAAACTGTATTAAATTCAAATAGGTCCCAAGGCTAATGGAAGCAATTTGTATACCAACCCAAACTGACTGGCCCACTTTTCAAAATACAGGTATGATAATCTTGTGGTTTTAAAAGGACATTTAAATTGAAAGACTGTGAATTTAGTACATAATTATACCAATAGAACCCTTTAACTTGTCAACTTGTAAATCTAAAAGGCTATCAATCATTTCTAAAGAGGAAATAAACCTTAAAATTCCTTGATTGACAGTGCTTACTTTTTATGTAGGAAAAAATAGGAGAAGAAAAAAAAAAAGCTGCATAAAGTGGCCAGAAATCCATTTACAAAAGTACATTGTTTTACATAGGTGAGTAAAAAGCCAATAATTACACCTCCAAAAGATACATAAATCAGAGTAAGTACTTTTTCCTCACTTGTATATTTTAAGTTAGAGCAAACTTCAGGTAACTTTTTATTAAAAAGATTTTTTCCCAAATGCAATGCTTATTGAAGTTGTTAATAGAGTAGCATTTTCATTTCAGATAATGTAATCATTTTTGCAAATATGAGATTTAGCCATGCTTCCTCCCACCCCCACTGCCTTCCAAACAGTAAACTTTCAACCTGTCTCTTGTGGAAATTAACTAAAATTATACCCAGGTGTACCAAATCTCTCTATCTGTACTAGTATATGAGTTAAGGCACAATATTTATCATTCCTCCCATTTTGTGATTACTTTCTAAACCCTTGAGAAGAATTCTTTCTTTCAAATTAGACTTGTAGAGAAAAAGCCAGAGGACTCTTTGTGCAGGGAAGCTGTTGCTCGTAAAATCCACACTACTTAATCAAGAAATGCATGCAGGTGAGATGAGTGAGCACGCAGGTTTAAGTCATATAGCACATCCATGCCTCACCCCCAATGCTAATTGCCAACGACGAAGTTTTAACCATGAAAAGAGCTTTCAACAATTAATTGCATCATTTTAGCATCTGAAGACATCATTCAGCATTCTGAAAATTCTAATTCTTGGTTTTAGCTTTCAGTGTCAGCCACCAACAAAATTTGCATTGTTGACCCACCGCTTCAGTTGCCTGCATAACGAATTCATTCCTCCTGTGTCAAGGAACTGTGATTGTTCACTGAATGACTATCTGATGTATGGGGGCGGGGAGGCTGTGTTTCTCCAGCCAAATGCCAACACACAGCAGAATGACTGACACTTAATATCTGCAATTAAGAGAACCAATTCAAATATCATATGGAACTAATAGCTAAAGAGCTGAGGAGAAGTCATTCTGCTGCCACAAAGAGTAATTGAATTAGATATATTATACTCATTATTCAAAGAAAAATAAGCATCTACTCTATGGAAGTACACTATGCTACAAGAAATATTTCAGATAGTAAGACAAAGGGTTTGAATTTATTTCCCATGCCTTTATGATGTGCTCTATGCTCATATCTTTAAGTATGTTAACCTGCCCTCAATTTCGATATTGAGTATTAGGATGCAATCGTCCAGTGCTGTACACAAAGATAGCACTAAAGATATGCAAGACAAAGCTTGTTGTCTTCAATCCAAAGGTGCCTGATGATTTCTCTGACTGCACTGACTACAGAAAAAAATTCAACGAATTACTGAGTGGGGAGGAGCATATGATAAATATTCTTTAAAAAAACCTGAAAAGAGATTAAATGTCTAGAGAGGAGGATGGTTAAATGATGGCATACCCATGGAATGGAATACAATGCAGTCCACAAAAGCGATGCCATTGGGAAAAAAGTATTTACTGACATATTGCTAGGTCCAAAGGCAGATTACAGGAGCCTGTGGACAATATGGTTACTTTTTTTTAAAGGAACATACCGAGAATGAAGAAAATGCATCTGTGTATAAAAACTGCCTAACAGTAGTTATTTCTAAGAAGTGGGTCTTAAAGTCCTTTTCTTCCTTCTCTTTGTGCTGTGCATTCTCTAAATTTTCCACAATGAACATGTATTACTTTTATAATCAGAGAAAAAGGTTAAGAGCAAGAGATTATTGCTGAGATGGAATTTGACCTGCTTGTATAAAGTAATGACATAAGAAACTATGCCTTAAAAGGGGTCTGTATACCCTTTTAATAACCTTGCATAGGTTATTACAGACTATAAGAAAAATAAGTAGTATACTTTTGGCCAGTTGTATAAATATGTGACTATTCATAAACTCTGAAAATCAACAGAGAAGGGAACGGGGAGGAATCATAAAGAATGGTATATTTATTTCACCAGTGGGGGTAGTTGTACCTTAGGGACATACACCTACCCTGCAAGAATGTAATATAAAGTTAATCTTTCAACAAAGTGACCTCATTGTATTCAAGCACAGGACTCAGGGGACACCAGGAGAAATGGGACTAATCAATTTTCTCCCCTAAAACTTGGGACAATTTTGAGAATCTAGCAGAGAAAGAAGAAAAAAAATTTAATTGGGCATAATTAACAACAAATAAAGAAGCATGAGCATTTCAGGTTGGGGAAAAAAAAAACCAGATGAATGTAAATTGCAAATGGAATGCATTGATGAGAGCAGGCAGCTCTGTGGCCCTGCTCCCAAACACCCAGTCCATACCCTCCGAAAAGGGTTTGAGAGGGCATCACCCTAAACCAGTTAGGGATGGAAACAGAGTAAGGGAGGGTCACGGATTTAGAAAAACCCATAATCCCAAATAAGAAAAACCTCAATTTTTAAATGATCAGAATAAAATGGGACCAATGTGGGCATTTGAAAAATTCCACAAGATAATAAATTCTCCATGGATTCAATAATCATTTATAGTGCCTACCATGTGTTCAGACGGCATCTGTAGGAATTAACTGTTTTGTGTCACAACACCATAAGCCCTTAAAAATAAACTTTCTGAAAGGTATATGTAATCCAATCTAAAAAGACAGGTGAACAACTTTGATTGTAGAGTGGGAACACAGCTCCGACTCCGACGGACAGGCTCTCCTCCTGCTCAAGAGTCCATTCTCTTGCCTTCCTGACAGTCAGATGGTGCGTCACCACCTCTGATCCTGTTTCTGGCATAGCCCTCACCAGAGTCACACTACACTTAGAGGGGACACATGGATTTAAAGCATGATCAGGTTACTGGGGAGCCACAAACATTTGAATTCAAGATGGCTTCCACTGTCCTGTTCAAACTTGGAGGTAGATACGTGTGAGCTGAGTAAGCTTAGGAGGACCTCATGGAGCTGTGTACATGTATTACAGTAAGCCTGAAACTTTTCTATAAATGCAGAAAAAGTAAGATCGAATGTTTCTACACAGGAGAGCAGGCTTGCAGGGCAGGCATATCAACTGAGATTTCAAAAGGGTCTTTTCATAGTTATGAAGATACTGGGGATTGGATATTAGCATGAAGCACAGGAATATATGCATGGGGCTGGCATTTCAGCTTCCTTGAAGTCATTTGTTTTCAAAAACTAAATGTTAATTAAGCGGTTAAGAAGAATCAAGCCACTTCATCTGGCGGTGTGTTGAGACTGCTTACAAGTGAATGGCTTTGGGTTCCTTCCCAGACACCCCTAAAGAAAACCAGTACCTTTTTACACAGAACCAGACTATGCAGAGCCCTTCTCCTTTGGGAGAAGGTCCTGGTCAAGGCAGAATGGCTCTGGTTATGCAGAACTACTGTTTGCAGTGTCCACATTTTCATGCAGCATGAAATGCTGTATGCAGATACAATTTAGAATAATACAACTAAATTTTATGCACGAATGCTAATGACAAGATTACCAAATCCATTCAGAACATCTGATAATGAGTAAATCCTAAGTAAATACATATACAGTAACTTGATTTGCAAGTGTTCCACAAGACAAGCAAACATTTCTAATACATTTTAACTTGGTAAACGAGCGATGTCTTGCAATACAAGTAGTTTGTTTCCGGAACGAATTATGCTCGCAAACCAAGGTATTACTGTACATGGATTGTGTCTTTTCATGCTTTTTGTCTTTTTCTTTTTTTAAAGCCACTTTACAAACACATCAAATAAGGAACATTCTCTTTAAGGGGATTTATTTGCAAGTTAAAATCATGTCGTCAAGACGGATACATCCTCAGTTATGAAAACTGATTTTTCTCTTCTCAGAGTTTACTTTCAGAAAAACCACTGCTCCGTCCTCCTTAACTTCTTGAATACTTATTCCTGGAAACAATGGAAACGAGAGGCTGGAGAGCTGTATTCCCAGCATTTGGGGGGGGTGGGGGAAGTGCTCTGGTTGCCATTCCAACGTGAGCGCACCGAGTTCCCTGCTTTTATAGCTCAGCGGCTCACTGCAGTGTTTTAACATATTTCTGGGGTTTTAATTTCCTTTTTTTAATGGCTGTGTGACATGATGTCATTTTGACTGGAAATAAAAAGAAATGCAGATATTAGGAAGGTCATATTTATATTCTATTGCCATTTAATGTCCAAACAAATATCTAGACTCTATGCCAAGTAATAAATAAAACCTCAGAGCAGAGGCAATGATAAAACCAGCACCTGGGTCTCCAGCCTTCCCTGGTGACTCCTCTATATTTGAACTAAAGGAGTATCAGCAGAGCATTTCCCTTCAAGGCAGATCCATTCTGGGCATGAGAGTTATTACATATGTGTCAGGCAGAGCCTTTTTTTGTTCTATAATGGCCCCGTTTTCCCCTCCGTCACTAAATTAACAACCAGAGGTAAACAATAAAACAGCAAGTTATCGTCACAAACCTATCTTTAAGATTGAATTTAAAATATATAAACCAAAAAAAAAAAATCAACCAGAAACCTAAACAAGAGCCAGAAATATGGTTAATGAAGAGATTTGTTGCGTTTCCACGCATTGGGACATTTCATTGCTTCCTAGATGCTTAGTGCACGAATGGTATTCAGGGTCGTCTGTCTCTTCGGTGGAAGGGATACAGTCCCCTAAGAAACCTAAGCCCAATGCCTCGCAAGAGAAGCTCCGGCTCGCAGTGTGAAATGCTTTTCCAGCCTGGCTCCTGGCCTCATGAGCCAGTGAGGTCCAGGAGAGCTTTGGGAAGAAGCTCACAGAACTGCAGAAAGCTGTAACTGAACCAGAAGGGTGTCAGGACGAAGCCAACATGGGCAGAATCTACCAATGTAGGAGCCAAAGGAAAATTTCCAAACTGGCTTTGAACTTGCTCTGACTTCTTATTTGTAGTCTTCAAATCTCTTGATGTGTGGCAACAGCTATGAGATTCAAAAAAAAAAAAAATCAAGCGAAGGAAGTCATAGCCTCTCTCTACCGAGGGTACAATCAGTTGGCATATGTGGCCAAGTCCCCTTTACAAAGTGTGGAGCCAGAGCACACAAGGCAAAGACTGGAGGGAGAAAGGGAGCTGGAACGTGGATGAGAGCCCAGGAGGACGAATGCACGGACGCGTGGAGAAAGAGATGCTAGGCCCTGAGGACTGTCACTTGGAATGCAAAGAGCTTGCGCATGCTTGGAAATTAATAACTCTTCCAGAAGCAAAAGCAATCAAGAGCAGGAAGGAAGAATTAAGAGGGACTTTCTTTTGTTTTTCAAAATGGAAATAGCTTTACTGTTTTTCGAAGTTTAAAACAAATACATTCTTAGTGTATAAAAATTACAAAAGAAACACAAAAAAGGGATAAAAGCCGCATAATAGCCCCACTCATATATAATCTCCATATTAGTATGTATGCTTTCAGACATCTTCACAATACTGTTTTATATAAATATAGATTATGTACATATTTATATCCACCTCATTCTTCTTAATGGCTGTGGCTTATTGTATTATGTGGATGGCCATAATTTATGTAACAAATCCCCTGTGAAAGGGGATGTATTTTTTTCCCCCAAATTTTCACTGATTTGAGAGTGCTATAATCAACAACACTCAGGAGAGATTCTTGGATATAACAACATGCACATTTCAAGGCTTTCCATACATATATTTCTTACCTATCCTTCATAAAATGTATACCAACTTATGCTTTGACAGTTACTTTTAAAGACATCTGCATAAGAAAACTAATTTTTAAGATTTTTGCATCCTGAATTCAATTATTCTCTAAGTTATAAGGGCCTCTGAAGGTTTTTGATAGATACATTAAGAATCACAATAACTACTTTAGAAGCATCATTTTAAATATATCCTGATATAAGACCCTTTTCCCAGTAATACCAAAGTGCTTTATAGATACTATCTCATTGATTCCTTCAATATGCTCTTGACATAAATGTCAGAAATTGTTACTCACAGCGGGAGGTGAGAAACTGAGGTACAGAAAGAGCTAGCTGCATAAATTGGAACGGAAGCATTTTGCTACTACCAAATCAATTAAACGAAACAGAAATCCAGCTAGGAGGAATCCACTAGGAGGAATCCTTGTTCCCAGACCCCTGACTTTGCACAGGAGACCCAGTCACTTGGCCTGATTTCTTGAAGCTTACCACATCACCTAACAAAAAATTTTCTGGCAAAGCCATCCTGGTATTTCAAACTTGTGCCACAAATGATCAAGACATTGTGTTTTCTGTCTCATCAAGTTCTACTTCTAGGTCTGAGGTAGGCTCTCAAAAGTTAATTTGTCTTTTAGGAAAAATAGACTCCCAAAATGCTGTCGAGCTACAGTAAACCAACTTATTTCATACCAAACCCAGTTGGTATTTCTAGAAGATCCTTGGTGAAAAGCCACTGGCAGAAGTGGGGCATCTCTTCATAAACAGACCCTTTCTCGCCCTGGAGGGTTACACTCCGTATCTAAATCGGAAAGTAGGTGAACATCCAATAATTAGGGAAAAGTGTGCTGCTCTCTAACTGTAATAAAGCTGATGAGAAATTTGCCCATTATGGAGTATGATGTGCTCTGAACAGCTTGGCCTTGATTTAGATTTCCAAATGTGATGAAAGGGAAAAAGTAAAATTAAATCCCTCAAGCAAACAGAAGCTTGAAGATCTTCATGACTTTATTACTAATTATTATTATTATTATTATTTTGTTTTCAATCTTTTTCTTTCTTTTTTTTTTTTAAATTTTGGATCATTTATGATTAGGTTTCAAAGCCAGATTTGCTCATTGGAACAAGAAGAGGATGATTTTCGCTGTGTAATGGGTGGTGGTGCTTAAATAGTGAAGACCAACACACTCTGTCTTTCTTAACGTGTAAGGATAAATCCATAATTTTCTCCCCTACTGGCATATCTTCTGATATAACAAGAGTAATATTCCTTCTATAATTGTTCTTCAGATTTCTTCTCAAAGAGTTTTGACAATAACGGTTATCAAGGGGGTAAAAATCACCCAGCCTGTCTGATAAACATGTTTTCTTGCGTTCCCACCCCAGTAAGCACTTGACACCATACTTTTATCATCCAGTGTTTGTTCAGAATGAGCTTAGAACAGCAATTGCCCGGAATAGGCAGGCGATAAACCGCATTGATTTAACACATCTTGTTTTCAATCATGCTTGGATTTTCTGAGCACGCATTTTTCCTGTACTCTGGCTTGTAGCTTTTATCTGACGAGCTGATCCCTTTTCACTGGAAAATGAAAAGGTCGCACAATAAGACACGGTTTACTGGAACTTGAACACGCACCAGGGAAAGTATTTTAGATAAATACTGTCAGACATAGTGGAGCTGAATTTCAACAACACAATTGCTAAACAACAATACTTATTACTCTCCTAGAACAAGCTACCAGCAACTTATGGCTCTCAGCGGGGAATGGCACCGAATCAGGCTCCAAAGCTAAGAAACCCTTCTCTGAGCCTTGCGCTAACCGAGCGCACAGTTCTGGGCTGAGGTCCTGCATGTGACTGTTAATATCACCGTTTTATGAGACAACTCAAAACGCTACTCCCACTGTTCACAGACTTGTTTCGTCTAAACCAGTGGACAGGTTTCGGAAGAGCTCGATAATAAAGTGACAGCAGAGCTCTGCAGACCGTCAGGTTGGGAGGAGAAAAAAAAAATCCCAAGAAAAACGAAATAAAAGTAACTCCAAGTAATCCATTAATTCCACTAATAAGACAGAAAAGTACTTGTAACTTGCAGATACTAGAGTATTAAATGAGTCTTTGGTAACATTTTAATGGAGTCAAAGAGAACTTGTCATAAGCCTAGACATTTTTATCAGCCTAAACTCCAACCTAAATAGCATCTTGATATAAAATAAATACTTCTTTAGTATTGACCCAGCCTAAGGGATTATTATTGCTGTGTCTCATTTGCCTTAGACTCAGCCAGAAAGGCTCCTCTACTCGAACTAAGTTTGGAACCTTTCCCTTTTAGCTTTAACCGACATTCTGAGTGTAACTTCATTCATTGTCTACTCCAGAGCTGCCCAAACCTTCCCTGTTCACAGCACCTGAGTGTCTCAGCAATCTACTCACAGTGCCTCTAAGCCAAAAGAAATATGCCAAGAGGCTCTGTTTATTAACTACTGATGTCCATCTGGCTTCATATTGTTGTATTATATAACTTAGTAGCCATTTGAAAAAATATATAAAGAAATTGGAAGAAAAAAATATATAATACTTTTATATCATTCTAACATAAAAACAACAGCTTACTAATGGGGTGTGTGCCCCTGTTGGGCACCACCCAACTTCTCAAACCTAGGAATAAGATTGGACATCAGCACACTCTTTTCTAGTATTCCATGTTCATTTTCACAAGACACTTCCTTTTGACCTCTGTAACTGCTGAAAATCCAGCTTTGCAAAGCTATGACACCATCCAAAGAAATGAAGTATAATCCAATGCTACGAACTAGCTTGACCTAGTAGTTTGTGTGGCATCTGACAGACGTAAAGTATCACTTGATTCCCTCAAATTTAAAATTCCCGTATAGGGCCGGCTGAATGGCTCAGTTGGTTAAGAGCTCGCTCAAGAGTTTGAGCTCTGAGCAACAGCGGTTCGCGTCCAGCCCGAGCTGAGCAGCCGCTGAGCTGCCAACAGGTAGCAGGATGGCTCAGCTAAAAAAAAAAAAAAAAAAAAATTCCCCATGGCACCCATGTAAGTTGGCAGGGACACCTTGGGGCATAAGTTTAGCGAACATGGATCCCACTCAGAAGCATAGAATTAATTAACTGCTAAGATACCACAAGGATCCATGGTATTCATTAATTGTGTCTTTTCTTCTCAATAATCATTGTGACAGCAGCATCAGCTAATACTTCCTAAAGCCTTACTATGTGCCAAGCACTTTACATGGATCAATCTACCTAACTTTTACCACAACTCTAAAAGGAAGTAATATTGTTATTCCCATTTTTCAGAGAAGGAAACTGAGGCTCAGAGGAGTTAAACATCTTCCCTAAATGTACAGAGCTAATGAGTGAGAAGTCAGACATTCAAACCCAAGCAGTCTGCCTCCTACTCTTAACCTGTTTGCCAAGTGAAGACGACCAAGAGGCCTGCAGAACAGGTCTCTAATAATTTGGGGATGCAGGCTTTTCTAATGCTTTTCTTGCTCCCCATACATCCTTCTATCTGTAATCTACTCGAGTCCTTTGCTTTGTCTTAACTTATGCCCCATGGAAACCTGTATTTTCTCTGGACCTCACTTGACTTCCATTTCTCTCACAGCACAGCCTTCTTCCCTCGGTTCCTACTCTTGGAGGAACACACAGCTAGATTTGCATCCAGACTACATTACTGGCCAGCAGCACGCCTTTGGAACGGTCACATTCTTTACGTCTTCCTTATCTGTAAAGTGAAGGTGTCATGTGGTACTATTTGTATGGTGCTTACCACATAATAAACACCCAACGGGCAACTGTTATTACTAGTTACAGAATACCTGTCATGGGCTAGAAATAGGGGCAGATATTGGGGAACACAGGATTAATTAGACACATTTACATCTTCCTCCCTCTCAGGAAACTCCAGCATCTACAGGAGCAGAAAGACATAAACAGAATTCTAGAACAATGTGAAAAATACAGTATGAGGATGTTTCACTTGTCCTTGGGGTTCAGCCTTCTCGCTTACACTAATTTGAAATTACAGTCCAAAGAATTCCACCACTTTTGATGTTCAAATTAGTGCCCTGCAATCAAGCTCTATCTGTAGTACGACACAATTGTTTTAAAACAACATACATTTTGTGACCAATTGGGAAGAAAGCTAGGCAATAGACACGTAATTAAGAAGGGAGTGTTTCCCAGACTTAGGATGTTTTACATTGTTTAATGAATTTGATAAAATTGGATGCTTGCTGTATACAAGGCCGTGTGCTTAAGAAGATGAAAAGAAAAAGAAGTACAACATGGTCCAGTGTCCTGGGCATCCCCAGCTAGAGACGACTCCATCTGAAAACCTCCCCTAAACTCTATGATGTCCCCTTAAGGAATGCCTAATCCAGTGGGGAGACAGGCCTCTCATCAGCAGCTGCAAAAAGATAGCCAGCAGCAGCACTTCTAATGTCCTAACAGTACACTGCACAGAAGCGCTAACAGATAATTCTTCAGTGGAGTCAGGGAAACGTTTACCAAACAGGACATATTTGAGCTGGATGTGTAAGGAGAAATAGGAGTATTCTACTGGAATTATGTGGAGAAAAGCATTCCGGGCCAAAGGAACAGCATGAGCAAAGACACAGAGATATAAAAGGACGATGCATTCAAACAAGGTTGCATATTCCAGTGTGTAGAGAGCACAGCTTATATAGTGAGTGTATGTAGGGTGTTGAAGAGTAACCATGAGGCAGTATTGGCCTCCCGTGCCTTGCTAAGAATCCTATCGGGTAGGCGACAAGATGCTATTGAAGGTTTTCCATATCATAGGAGTGACACAGTGAGATCTTTAGTTCAAAGACATAACCATAAGAGTCCAATAAGAGATAGATTTTAAAGTCAGTACTATTGCAATAATTCAAATGGAAAATGAAGGACTAACTAATGATGAGGTGGCCATAGAGGAAAAGGGAGATTTCAGGAATATTTTAAAAATAGAATTGACATGACTTCATTAGCATGCTAGATGTGAGGGGTTAGAAAGAATGGAGGACACTGTGAATGTACCTGGCTGGGTGGACAGAGTGGCCCTTTAGCAGCATGAGGAATACAAGAAGAAAACAACAAATGGGAGGAAAAAGTCATGAGTTCATTCAGACATGCTGCATTTTAGATGCCAATGGGACAGCCATGTAAAAATGTTTACTACATCGTTGGAAATAAAGGCCTGAAATGGGAAGATGACTAAGGATGGAGTTAATGTTATGGGCAATGCTAAGATGTGGGTAATAATAAGATATGGGTAATAGCTGAAACTATTGGTGTGAGAAGACAGCCAAGGACAGATAGTGCTATGGGAATACTAACAGTTAAGGAATAGTTACAGAACGACTCAGAGGCCCAAAGGACAAAGGTAGGTCAAAAATGTAGAAAGAATACCAGGAAAGAATAATGTCACTGAAGTTAAAAGGGGAGCTTAAAATTGACAGGGTTTGTCCACACCATCTAGTGTAGCTGAGTCACCAGCCAGGAGAGGTCTGAGGAAAAGCTTTCGAAGTAGACCATTCCAAGATCACTAGCATAGGTGTGTGCACAATTTTAGAAGACTCCCGAATGCGTTAACCCGGAGGCTCCAGTTTTGTTTCGTCTCATGCAGTAATGCCCATACACAGAGCTGAACACACCAAGTGAGTAAGGCTTGTTGGCAAACCTGTTTGCCCAGCTAAAGCTTAGCTAATGACAAGAGGTGTGTGAGAGAGTAGAGGACACTCAGTCCCAGACTGGAGTCAACTCAGTCCCCCAAAAGGGTGTAGAACTCTGAGTGCCCTGAGACAAAAGCTAAGTTCACCTTTAGACTTCGTCAATTCCTGCTAGTCCAGTGGGAAGAGTGCGGATGAGGGCATTTTCCATGGCTCTTGGATTTTTCTGCTCCAAATCTCGACGCCTCTCTTTAAAGAAGTGGATGGAATCAAGCTGATCACTTGAGGCACCCCAATGAGGTTCTGCCTGTAACCCACTCTATCTGCCTGTAACCCACTTTAGACTTGGACTTGTGAACCACGGAGGACCAGGTCTCCTTGCAACAAAAGTACTGACAAACTACATTTGTATATGTAACCAGAATTCAATTTTCTCCTTTGGATGCTGGTGGTCTTAATATTGGTCCCTGATGACTTACAATCAATAGCTGTTTAGTTAAGCCATTCACTTGCTTTGGGAGTGACAGTTATTGTGTGGGCAATGGGTATGTGGCCACTTCCGCAATAACCCCACGTCTCCTGACGGAGGGAACATTACAATCACACATTTGTTGCTATTAGCTCATGAGACGCTGGAAACCAATTTTGAAAAGCAAGTAATAAAGCACCACATAAAAAATATGGTGTAATTACTTCTTGGTCAGGTTAAACCTACTGTGAAGATAAAAACCAAAGGGAGCAGCAAGGACCATAAGTGGGTTTTCTGTACATTTGACACTGGTTCTGACCCTCAGTGAGGAAAAGGCTTGAACTTATCCACCTAAGCCAGGTGCACAGAAGGCTACTTGTGTCGTATATGTTCACCAAATCTCTGTTGAAAGTCGCTTTAATGAATTTATCCCAGTAATGCCTAAATGCCTATGTCATCTCTCCAGAGCTAAAGAGAATGGACCAGTCACTAAATTATTGACCCAGCGTCTTTCAGATTCCCATTTTAATTTAGCCCCCCGCCCCCCAAAAAAGGGGGACCTGGAAACTAAATTGGATAGCAATCACCAGGCTGGTATAATATGTTCTCTAAATGTAGAGGAAAAAAGAATAAAGTTGGTGGGGGGTGGGGGGTTCTATTTGGACATGAACCACACTGTCCAGGAGTGTGGAAATGCTGGCTGTTGCTGTTGATCGGTGAGCAAACACCCTGGTAATCTGCTAATGTGACCAGAAGAAACAAACCAGCCTCCACTTCCAGGCACTGATCTTTCACTTGTCATCCCAAGTGCCTAGGAGGCTTTCCTGGTCTACATGACATACCGTGGGTAGGTGGGTGCTGGGGGTGGGGGAGGGGCTTAGCCAAAGTGATGCTGATAACTTTTCAGGGTGGCGTGGCCCATTCCACATTCAAGGATGTCATGGCTAGCCTTTCATTAGTCCTACTCTGGGTTGTTTCTAGCTCCTGGGAAGACATTTAGTTAATCTCTCTGTTTAGCCTTCCTAAAACCTACAAATGGTCCTCCTCAGGTACGTGCATCATAAACAGATGTTATAACAGGATACAGCTAGAGAACACCACTAGTCCACTGACAAAGCAACTGCAGGCTCATTTTTTACTAAGAAAAGTGACTTGTGTGGTTAATTCTCAATGACAGCAATTTGCGTGGAGATCAAAGTACTCGGATACACTGATGGTTGGTCAGAAAAGGGGACAGCTGACCCAGCAATCCCACTCTTAGGTATCTATCCAAAAAATCCCAAGACATTAATCCAAAAAAATATATGTACCCCTATGTTCATTGCGGTGTTATTCACAATAGCTAAGACTTGGAAACAACCAAAATGCCCATCGGTAGATGACTGGATTAAGAAACTTTGGTACATCTACACAATGGAGTATTATTCAGCTATAAAGAGGAAGGAAATAGTACCTTTTGCAACAATATGGATGGAACTAGAGAACATTATGCTAAGTGAAATAAGTCAGTCAGAGAAAGACAAATATCACTTATATGTGGATTCTAAGGAACTGAATGGGTGGGAGAAGTGGATGGAGATAGTCTCACAGACACAGAGGAAGAACTGAGGGTTGCTAGTCGGGAGGGGGTGGGGATGAAGGAGAAGGGGAAGGGATGAGACAATACAATTGGGTAATTGTAATTTGGCCGCAGGGATAGAAAAAGACAGTCCGAGGAATACAATCAATAATGTTGTACGCATTCCTTAGGGGGCCAGATGGACCCATGTCCTTTTGGAGAGTCCACTTCATAGTTGATGTAGAGGCCTGACCACCGCATTGTATTTCTGAAACTGATGTTGAATAATACTGTATGTCAATGATAATTATATATACATATATAACCTCGGGACATGGAGTAGAGTGCGGGAACGGATTCAATGGAATTGTAATAGATAAGCATGATATTGGGGGTGGGAGGGCAGTGGATGGGGGGAGGGGGGTTGTTACTTTGTGAGGGTGAAAAGGGTAACTATTGCATTGTTCTGTACACCTGAAACTAACAATAAAAAAAAAAGAAAAGGGGACAGCTTTTTAGAGGGCAAATTGGCTATCTATGGGTGAAGAAGATAAAAAATTAAGTTCAGAGGCTAAATCATCAAGTTCCAAGGCGTCCCCAAAAGGAAGCCCTATGGCCACACAAACCACTTCTAACAACTCTATTTTTCCAAGTGGGCACTGGCCCACACGAGCCTGTGAATCTTCAGAGATGCCATCTTGTACTCAAGGAGGCATCATTCTTGCTCTGACTCCCCTGGGCTCTCTTCCTCCTTCAAACTGAAACTAAAGACTGAAATTCTCCAAACTGAATCTTCCCATTCCCTCTGAATTAATGGGTGTGATGCAGCAGCTTAAAATGAATCATAAATGGGAACAAGAAAAAACAAGTGACCTTCCTTCCATATTCTCTCTCTTCAATCTGCCAGCCCCTACTGGAGGTTGGTGAATTGAGAGGAAATGAAAATACATATTTAACTCCATCTGTGGAATTCACTTTGCCTGAGGCCACTGTGTCAAATCCAGTTGCTGGGTTTTTCTGAGAGCTGAGACATATCTGCAGGGGCAGAGATGAGGCTTGATAAACTGCTGACCTAGTCCCAGATGGAAAAATTTTATGATTATATTGGGACAATAGGTACTGTGACCCTTTAAGAGCAAAATCAAATATACTGGATTGCATTTTTCAAAAGCTGTCAAAACAACTTTTAGGTAAGAATATTTAGTTTTTAAAAGTCTCCATTCTAACTCTGGAATTAACAACTTGATTTCTTGATGTGGTCAGATAGAGGGGCAAAAGTATTTCACTCAATTAATGTCATAATTTTATTGCTGCAAAGATCCTTCCTACTATAAGAAAATACAACCAAGCTTTGGAGGCCCTAAGTGATCAGTGTAAGATTGGACAGCTAGTTAATAGCCAAATCAGAACAAAACTCAAATGTTGGATCCAATTCACTCCAGGTCTCCTGCCTCAGTCCCCCACACATGCCTGATTTTAAATAAAAAGGATCACTGATTGAGAACTGGTCCTCAGCATTTTACTTTTGTCAGCTTATTATTTTTCTTCAATACCCCAAGAGGTAAGTATTCCTATTTCACAGATGAGAAAACTGAGGCCGTTAGCATGGGGGTGAGAGATAGGTAAGCAGTGAAAAGAAGCGTAATTAGATGCACCTATGACAAAGGACATCAAACCTACCCTTCAGATGACAACATCTTCGTTACAAGATCCATCTCTTATAACTGCTGGCCATTTCAAAGCCAAGGGGCCGGCCATTTTATAAAATAAACACTAACTACAAGAAGACCAATGAAGGCTCCCAGGACCCTTAAATGTATCATGGAGCAATGTCTATGAAGTGTCCACCTCTTTTTTTTTTCCACTCTCTCTTAAAACCTGTTTTGTAAAACCCCCTGGGATTAAAAACAATGTGCACAGACTTAACCTAAATTCCTGTAATGGAAACATGGTAAGAATTGTAGCCCACAATAACTGATGCAGTTAGAATGTGCCAGAGACTGTGCTCAGCACCATTAATTCTTAGCCATCCCTATGAAAGCCATGCTGTTGTCATCAGCGCATTTACAGATAAGGGAAGACCCTGAGGATGGCAGCGAGGTGATGGATTCTGCCCGAATTTCCCAGCAGTCCAAGCAGAAGCAGGATTGACACTTAGGCAGTCAATCTCCAGCGCCCACCCACTTACTCAGCCCTCACACTGGACTGCCTCTGCAGAAGCGTTTAGCTAAGACGCTGGAAGAATGATGGTACCTTTCCCTTCAGGGCGACACAGAGTGAAACAAGCAACAAAAGATGCCTCAAGCAAAACTATCTGGCTTCAACTTGAAAATATAAATGTATCTCCATAGATGCTATATAAAGACTTGACTCCAGGAAGACGTAAGTTTCAAAAGGGAAACTTTCCAAAACGAATCACACTTCAGCCCCAAACCATTTTCTGCGAGGTCTAGGGTGGTGATGTCACCCACAGCAAAGATGAGAAATGACACACATTTCTCCATTATCACCTTGCAGCTTGTTTAATCTCACCTGGCAAGTTTTCCTTAATCAAGTAACTTGAAAATTGTATGGAATCTCGAGGCAGCTCAAGCTCGCAGGGTGGGATTCGGATCTGCTTTCTTCATTAACTGCTCATACCCCAGAAATGAGAACGAAGGCTCTCCTCCTAGGGAGTCTTTTAACTGAAAAACTCATCTTAATTGAACGCGCGCACATCAGTTAACTATCCTCGGATTCACAAGCCATTAATGCCCCATTTTCACAGAGTGTCTTCTTTCTGGCTTGTCAAAAGGCTGGCACTCTCGGGGCTGTGCTTAGAGGAATGTGAGATTCAGCAGGAATGTGGAGGGGACAGGAGAGGGAAGAAGGGAGTGCATTAAGCACTCATCTTCGCAAGCAAACGAGCATTCTGGAGCCGAGCAGCGAGAACAGCAAATAATGCTGCCCTTGCAAAACTGACGTCCTCCCATGACTGCTCTGAGTCAGTGGCGAGGGAGTCACAAATAATGCCATCCTGCCCTCTGCACACCAGTTAAGCAGGCTTCAAATGTGCCTACTGAGGGAAGACAATGCTTGCAAATTAGAGCCTCGTGGACGTAAAAGGATGGGATAATGATAAAAGGAGGTGGGGGGAAGAACAACTAATTGCACATTTCTCTCCTGAAATATCTGGCCTGTTTCAGAGTTGCACTTTTCTTTCTCTCTCCAGAGCAGAAAGATCTTAGCAGGGGTTTGAGCTGTGTCCCCCAAAGAGTCTTGTCAGGTTGGTTGTAACATGGCAAGCCCCTGTGGAAGAGACCCAGATTGACGCCCTTCTCTGTCAGGGGCAGAAAGCCTCTCAAGAGAAGTACGTTAGCTGTGAGGTACCCTGAGTGTGCGGTCTTTTGAAGTCAGGAGGGTGTGAGGTTATGTCTCGGATGAGGAAGACATTTATAATTAGACTTTGTAAAAGATATCACATATTTAAGCTCTTATTGCATGGGGGACTATTCGGGCTCTATTGAAATTTTTTTTTTTAAATTTTCGTGAAACTATTAGACACCCTCAGGAAGATCCATTTCCCCAAATATGCAATGCCATCTTTTGAAACAGCCTGATTTTGCTTTTGAAATAAACTCAGAATCTGACTATGCTCCCCTTCGCCAAGATTCCAAAATCAACTGTGACTATGATTCCGTAAACACAGAAAAGAGATTCCTGACTCCCTCCAGCCCTGACCTTAGGCTCTGGCATTGAAGGTACCACATCGGGTCATTTGAATCCCCACCACTCCACAGTGTTGGTAGGAAACAGGGTGAAAGTGGGGTTCCAGTACACCTGTTTGTAGCACCCTGAGTGGTGACATGAGCCAATAAGCTCCCATAGCTTTGGAGAAAACGAAATAACAATATTACATGAGGGAGATCAACACACACTGAACAGCAGCCGTTGTGACCTGACTTTACGTTGCAGGAATATTTTCTTGGCTGTGGGATTTAGAATGTCAACAAGGGAGGCTGGGCATGCCAGCTCTCCGTGTGTGTTTGGTCTGCCAGGATATGCAGAGGTTTGGGCAAGGTCAGCGAACGCCCAGGTTTGTGCCATTGACTTGTCCCAATCTGAGTGTCCCATTCTCTTTCCTCGTGAAGACACTAACATGGAAACTGTATAGAGAGCCTCTTTGATTGTCCGCAATATGGGGCACTGGGTTTTATTTCCCTCTGGACAACGAGACTGGGGTTAGTATAACACTGGTGAATCCAACATTCATTCTCTACAGGCCAGAGAGAGGCTAGGCATAAAGGAGGCACGCCCAGTTTTGGATACATAAGCACTGAAAAAAAAAAAAACTACAATCAATTCTGGAAAGTACAGAAGTCAGACCTTTCCTGGGGTCATTAAAGACCTACATTTTACTATTCAAACAATAGGATATTTACTGAAATAAATCCATCCTTAGAGGAGAGCTGGTCCCAGTAGAGTTTATTTGTGGTCCTCTGTCCAACAGCCATTAGGCAGGGTCCCTGTCTTTAGCAGAGTGGATTCAAATAAATTCTAAGAGAGGAAATAGATTCCATTCTCTCTGTTTACTTTATTACTATTGATTTCTGAATTCCCTCCAATCTCTTTCCTAACTGAGCAGATAATATACATTTAGTACTAAAGGTAATTATCCAAAATGAATCCAGTTTGCAGCTGGGTGATAAAAGAGAAAGGACACTGATAGATTAAACACTTACACATTTAAAAAGTATGGTTGATTGTATTAATATATACTAGAGCTTTAATATGCTCACTTTACGGCGAGATAGAATTTCCTAGGCTAATTGCAAGTTCATTTGTGTACTTGGATGTATTTTATTTCCACTATTCTATATTTTATAGCATTATTTTATAGTGCAAATACTAAAATAATAAAAACAAAATCATTTCCAAAATGTTTTTTAAAAAGTCTGTCTTCTACAAAAAGGAACTATTGAGAACAATTTTTAAAAATAACCAAGAAAGGCTAGAGCATTTAGTTGCCAGAAATGACAATGGTTCTTAAAACATCATAATCAGAAAGGAGAACAAGTCGTGTATCATTTTAAAAGTATATAAAATGGGCCGGCCGAGTGGCTCACTGGTTAAGAGTTGACTTGGAATGCCAGCTCTGAGCAGCAGGGCCCCAGTTCAGATCCCACATGAAGGGCCAGTGATGCTGTGCCCTCTACAGCTAAGATGGTGAATAACAGCTTGACATGGAGCTGGACTGCTGTGAGTGGCTGGCAGCCAGCGTGAGCTGCCGTGAACTGCCATGAGCGGCTGTCCATTGGCCGGCGAGCGACTGCCTCACCTGGGAAGAGCGCAATGATAATACCAACATGGGGCCAGTGAAGCAACGTCCTCCACAACTAGACTGAAGAACAAAAGGACAGCAACTTGTCTGTTCCCCTCTCCCGATTCCCCAACGCTTTTTCCCTCCCCTAATTCCTCAATAAAATCTTTAAAAAAAAAAGTATATAAAACAACTTAAATATCTGGCAATAGCAGAATTGATAAATAAATTTAGTAAATCCACAATGTGGGAGATTATGCAGCTTTTTAACATTATGTTTATGAAGAAGGTTTAATGCATGGGAAAATGTTTAGTAGGCTATGTGAAAAAGGCATCATATAAAACTATGCGTATATGCACACACAACTACAAGTATGAAAAATATATATATATATTTGTAGTGCACGGAAAAAATATGAAAGAAACATATGAAAATATTAGCAGCAGTTATCTCTGGATGGTGGATATTGGGTGTTCTCTTATTCTATCCTGTTCTTTTTTCCAGACTTTCTATAATGAGCACACATTATTTTTATATAATGTATAGTATAACACAATCACCATAATTATATAAACTATCATTATAATTACTAAACAAGGAATAGAGAGATGGACACACGGACAATTTGGATTGGATAGACGGTCTGACACATTTGGTTTGCTCCTTCCTGGCTCAAAGCAATCTGAGAGCACTCACATGCCAGGGGGTTCTGGGCTGGCTCCTCTTTGAAAACATGCCCATCTGCAAACAGGGTGGGTTTTCTGCAGTCCTATCAGATGTGTCCAAGTGTCAGACACCCAGAGACCATCACACTTCTAAAGAAGGTAGACGGGTATATAAATATCGAAGTACTCTGCAGGGCAGCACATGGAGTAGTTAACTGGCCTATGAGGCCTGGCGGCCTGGGTCTGACTATGGCTTCTCCTCTTACCACTTGAGTAACTCTGGCAAGGGACTTCATAGCTCCATGCCCCAGTTTCTTTATCTGTGATATCAGGACAATGAAGTACCTACCTTATAAAGATGTTAGGAGGTTAAATGAGTCAATATTTGTAAAACACTTAGAACAGTGTGACACATAATAAGTACTTGAAGTATTTGTTAAATGAAATAAAGTTCTGAATTATACTAATCAGAATAAAGTTACAAATGAAGAAACGGACATGGTCAAAATACTTGTAAAATATTTGAGCGTGTGTAAGATTTTTGATAAGCTTATCTGGGACAGGAGGGTAATTTTCTGTTGAATTTCAGTCAGTACTTGGGATTGTAATGGTTTTACATGGTTTTGCTGTACTTGTCAAACATCGGCCCATCCATATGTTTCCAGCACCTTGATGATAATGCTAAGGTTCATTGGAACGCCTACGATGTGCCATACTGTTCTTAGAGTTTTGTTTGCTATCCCATACTTAGACTCTAACATAAGACTCGGAACTAAATAGGCATTCAATAAATGTTTACTGAATGAAAAACAAAAGCGCATGAAGTATTTTATCATGGCTGCATCAAACTGTCCAAATATAGATAGATTTCTACAAGGGGACTATTAAGAGCGACAGGTGAAATGTTAAGTTTCTCAGATTTAACACTTTTTACTGTTATAATATGAAGACAATGAGATGGCAAAAGCAAAAGAGCAGGGAAATGAAAAAACTGGGTAATCTAAGAAAAATGCCACTCAACACTTCAAGGATCCTTTCCCTAGGGAATCCATAATGATGAAGGGAACACTGCAAGGTGAGATACTAAGACAGCAATGGCAGCACCAATAAACAGAAATAGCGTGTCTCACTGACTTTGGTTTTTTTGGGGTTTTTTTTTCCCCTACCAGGTAGAGCATGACAAAAGAATGTCAAAACAATCTGAAATCAAAGACAATAATTGAAATAGTAGGCTATAATGATAAATTTTACTGTAATAAATTTCATTATTGAGAGAAAAAAAACAAGCTATTTTTAGATGCTATCCATTGTTTTGTATGCGTTTCAAAGTTACTCTTCACACATCTACTTTCTAAAATCATAGTGGAACTTTTAGCATTTTGAGGTCTTGGCTCCAGAGCAACAAAAGAGAAGTGAAATGCCCCATGGTTGTAGAATCTTGATAAGTTCTCAGTGTCACTTTTTTCAAATGTGGAACTGCTCAAACCACACAGATAATTATAGATGACCAGATTGTAACTGTTTTATTGCTTTTTTTCCCCCATAAATTTTAATTTTGGAAAGTTAAGTGAAAAATGTGGTTTCAATTTCCTACAAATTGCACACAATTTGGTTTTAACAAGAAAATAGAAAGAAAGGGTATGTTCTTTAAAGTGAATTATGAACTAGAGTTTGTTTTCGTTCGCTCAACACCGCAAGAATAATAAAGCACAAAATTTAGAAAAGATGCCTTACAAAATGGAAATCATGAACTGTAGTAAGAAAAGCAGAAAGTAATTTTTTATCTAAACACGGTTTAAGCAATCTAACAGTATAATACAATTGAGTTAGTCTTTCTCCCTCTGGTGAAGCAAGCTAAAGTTAAAAAGCAAAGAAAGAATGAAGGGCAAAAGGAGTAGAGGCTGACTACCTTAATACTTTGTATAACAGGAAACCTCTTAACAAGAAAAGGCTGTGCACATCCCATATTACTCTCTCCACAGTGCCACCAAACAAAAAAAAAAGAACTATTAAAAGCAATTAATATGGAAATCATTGACATGCACACCTAGAAACAGACCAAAAGACATGAGAGAGATTTTTAGTGGAAAGGAATCACAGCCGTTTGCTGAGATCTGACTATAATCTTAGCGTTAGATCAATATGCTTTCTCTATTCAAGGCAGTGGTCAACGACCAGCATGTTAAAGACAGGAAACCCATGATGTGTGCCTACCCCACCAAAACCACCAGCTGGAATGCAAACAATGAAACCAATCAACCTGCTGTTTTTACTCCTTTGTGCCAAACTTTGGGTTGAATGTACTCTTTTATTTCTTAAATCAACCATTGCTTTCGCCTTATTAGCAATGTGGACTCTATGTGTCCGGCAAAAGAAATTGTTCAGAAAATAAACTATTTCATCAAAATTGTCTATCTCCATTGATCGAATTCTCCAGGGCCCATGTTACTTAATAGAACCACCGTGGCATGGCTTCCTCAAATTTCTACTTCCCAAAATGTTTACTTTCAGACATACTGTGACAACCACAAAGATCACCTTTGCTTTGTTAGACAAAATGGTAGCATGAGTACCCAATATAATGTCATTCCTCAGGGTTGTGGGTTTTTGTTGTTTTTGGGGGGGTTTTTTGGTGGCCAAAATGTAGTATTTGCTAATATTTTTCTCTCTGGGGTTAAAGTTGCAAGAAAAGAGTGCCTCTGACTGTTAGAACACTAAGTTCTGACTTATGAAGGTCCAGCTATAAACCAGAACTTGGCAAACATGAAGTATTACTCATTGGCTAATAATCCTATTAGTCAAAACTGCAAACTTTTGGTCAACTGCATTTTTCACATGTTACTGCACTAAGCCCTAGCTGAGGTTCACCATCCAAAATGTCTTTTGAAGGCATCACAATTAATAAGAGGTGACTTACTCTCTTGAAATATAAAGGCTGACTTTTCCTGTCCAAACGTCAATAAATCTTCGGTGTCAGTGAAAGGCCATCCCCTCCCTACCTGTAGCACTCAAGTTACGCAACCCTCAGGCAATGACTTTTCATTGAGCACAGACCTGGCTGACCACAGTTTTCACATGTATCTCAGTCCCAACTATTCAACTGATGATGCAGTGTGAACAAAAAGCTGGTGCACTAAACTGGGAGGATTTCATAGCAAAATGCTCACAAACTGCAGCAATCTAGCTTGAGGGGAATCCACAAAAGGGCATCCTAAGAGGGAAGCAAATTAGAAGGCTTACACATAAATCAGGGCTGACTGCTTCATATGTTCATTTATTCTTTGTAAAACTTATCCATAAAAGCCCCCTCACCTACACAACCAATTCTCAGCCGTGTTTCCAAATCTATGCCATCAGATGAAAAGTACCACATTTACCTGACTAGGACCCCCAAATATTTGGCTCATCATTAATATGTACCTATTGCTCGCTAAAAACAAAGATATGAAACTCTGCTCACGTCAATGCAAGTAATTTTTCTTACTCAAAATTGAATTCAAGTGAATGTTCAGGTTTTTCCATAGCAAGATGAACAAAATAAAAACACCCTAAATACTCTCAACTCTCTCCTGGGATGGGGAAGGAGAAAGATAAGAGGGCAGAGAGGAACAATGGAAATGAGAAGCTTGGGAAATGATTTGTGTATGGATTCTGGAAAATTGCAAAACAGAGTCTAACCAAGAGATAAAAATTCAGGGAGATAGATAGGTGAGGTAGAGTTTTTCTTATAATATATAATTTTCACATCTGAAGTCTGCCCAGTTTTTAGATGATGGAGCTCAATAACAAGGAAAGAAAACAGGAGAGTGAAATTCAAAGGAACCCTGCACCCTCAGTCCCATAGGTAGAACCCCTCCCCAGGCCCGAGTGCCCTGGACTCCCAGGCTGGGCTGCCCTCCCGCAGCCATTTACCCAGATTTCTACCAGACATTTTATCACTTTGAGTAGCATCACATGCCAACACAGACTGCCCTCTAGTCACGGTCGCTCTGAGCCTCATTCACGTTTGTGTCCCGAGTACTTTGCACCACACTTGGCACATAGTTAGCATTTCATAAAAGGCAGAGCATGAAACTTAAGAGAACAATGCACTTCCCTCTGCTGTAGGAAACTCATTTTATTTTTAAACCCTTCTTAGGATTAGTTAACTGAAAGCCTAAAGATAAGAGAAAGGACAGGGATAGTGAGGGCATTTTGAGATATTTGGTGGACCTGGAAATCTCACAGAATCAAAATTAAAAAAAAAAAAAGGCTGAGACTTGTAAGGGACCTAGTACAATGCCTGGCATAAATCAGGTGCACATTTATCAGCTGAGCACACACATGTCCTTAAGAAAAGCAGAGGGGAAGAAGAATGACTTCATGGAAAATGGTTTCTGTGGGGGGAATGTTGGGAGAATCTCTGTGAAAACTGATGGGGGAGTTCAGGACAAGGTCTACCAGCAGAAGTGAACACTAGTACCCAAATATTCAAACCATAGTTTGGTGAAAGATCACCTAACAATCACCCAAGATTCTAAATGAAACAGAGTAGATAGATGAAGACACCTGGTGGCTTTCCTGAGGTGTGAAATTAGTGGGTTTTTCTTCTAAGGCTCTCTTCCTGAAATTTCTAACCTGGTCAAAATGTCTGTGGTACTTTAACAGCTTAGAAAACTTAGTAGCAAACCTTAATAAGTTTTGGAGTTGACCCAGAGTCCTCACTTCCTAAGTGTGTTGTGGCCTCGAGGTGGGTTCACGCCGTTCAGTCATGGCTGAGCCTCTGAGATCCAAGCTCTCATTCTGGCAGGCTCTTCCCTTTGGCCAAATCTCAACCACAGCTCAACTTCCCCAGCCTCTGGAGACGAAGTGTTTGGGCTGCCTTCTGACCAAGTATGAGATCGGTTTTTTTCTGCTTATGAGATAGGCTCTAGAGCCTTTCCCAGGATAATCAGTCATCTTGACTGGTGACCTCAGGCAGAGGCAGACGAAACTGAGAGATTCCAAATCAATGGATTTGTTTTATAAAAATCACTGAACCCTATTGGGAAAAATTCGATTTGGTTTTACTTTTCTTTTGCCCTTTTTTATTGAATGACTTACTCATTCTTCAAGTTCCTTTGAATACTTTGCTTGAACTCACTCCTAATTAAAAATAATCTCCTGAAATGTAAACATAATAGTTTTTAAACTCTCTTTTCGTTCACCCATCCATCAATCCATCCATTCAACAACCATTACAGGACTTTTTCCTCTCTGCCAGGCATTGCGCTTAAGGTGATCAAAATGTAAATGCTATCCTTCCATCTGTCTGGTTTGTTTGTTTGTTTGTTTGTTTTATTCCTCAGTAAATATCAGTAAAGAAATACAGGAATGAATGAACTAAGTAACGAAGAGGGCAAGTCCAAACAGGAGAAACAAGCAGAGTAGAGTGAAATTTATGCAAGTGACATAGTTTGAATGCTCATACCAATTAAAAAATTCTGCCACAGATCTCACATGTGGGACCTTCCTGGCCACTAACTCATTCCTATGGCCCTGGGGTTGAGGTACTGGGGGTTGACATAAAAAAAAAATTTTAAAAAGTGGGTGGGATGTTTCTGTAAAGAACATGACTTCTGACTTTCTGACTCAGATGCCCAGAAAAGAAGATAAAGTTGGCTCTTCCCAGATACCCTATCGGCCTTCACAGGCTGAGCCAGAGGCTTGTCTCCTCGTGGCCAGGCCAATGCTTCACCCAGTCCCCGCCCAGAGGCCGGTGTGGGACAGATGGCAAGACCATAGACCTGCTCACAGAATTTGAAAGCAGGAAGGGGCCTCGGCGGCATTAAGTCCTTTAGAAGGCATGTGTCCTATATGCTCTAAGGCGAAGGTGGGATTTATGCTGGGTAACCCCAGCAATCATTGCAGTGCCGCCTTAATTGTCTCCCTTTCAGGCTTACCCTTGTACTCTCATTTCTGAACATGTGCATAGTCTTCCTTCTAATGCATCGAATAAAATCTCTGAAGTGTCTCTCATTCTAATTGTCACTGAGGAAAGTATGGGATGAAATGAAATTTGAAGACATCAGACCCTTTAGACTATAATCGCCATGAGGGCAGGAATGGTGCCCGTCTTCTACTTGGTATCTCCAGTATCACACAGAAGACGATGGTTAATAAATATCTGTTGGATGAATGAAGGCTCAGGGCATGGTGCAGCATTTTGCATTCACTTTGTGCCAGATCACGAAAGATGATGCTGTGTGTGTGAGAGCCTGGGGTCTGAAGCCGGGCTGCCTGGACTCACAGCCTGGCTCTGCCACCTTCTAGTTGCATGACTTTGAGCAAACCCTTAACTCCTCTCTGACTCAGTTTCTTCCTGTATAAAGTGAGGATCGTAATAGCACCGCTTTCTTTTTTAAGATTAAATGTCTAAAAACATGTCCTATACTTAGAACAGTGTGTGGCACCTTGTAAGTACTCGTCAAGTGTTAGCCATTGTTATCTATTAAGAAGAATCGGGAGGCTCATTCAGTCAACAACTGGTTTTGAGCCTGTACGCTGGGCCAAGCACAGTACTTGGCACTAGAAATACACTGGTGAACCAAATAGAAATAGACCATCAGATAATCAATTCACAGACTGAGAGCGACGTAAGGTCATCAATAATCAGAACTACCATTTCCTTGAGTCCTTAATGTGCCCCATTTATAATGTGCTAAGTGCTTTACTCTATTATCTCTTTGACTCATTACAGTAAACCAGTGAAGAAGATATGTTTATTCCCCCCATTATTCAGATAAGAACAATGAGGTTTCAGTGGTGAGCCAATCTGTCAAAGGCCAGAGAGCATGGCTCATACTGACTCATTCCTTCTCTTCAGCCACGCACTCATTCAACACCCACTGGGTACTGCTGCATTCAGGGCCCTGTACTAACGGAAGAGAACTATTGGGTTGTCGGGAAAGTCATGACGCATTTTTGCATTGGAAAAACATAGAAAAATGCGTCATGACTTTCCGACGACCCAACAGTACACACATGGAAAGTCACAGTGACAGCCACAAGTTTGTTTTTCAATAACCAGCCTGTCTCAGATAAAAAGGAGCACACAACAGAAGGATTAGTATAGATGAGCTACGATACGACATTTATCTTCATGAGTTTGGGACAACACAAAACAACAGCCAACAGTTCATTTTGACAACCTGTTTTCCAACAAGGGGGGGAAAATGCTATTTTAAAACAATTCAAATGCACCTGCCATTTAAAAGCATCAACAATTTTTTTTTAATGAGCTATTCAACAAGCAATCTTAATTTTTTTTTTTTTTGGTAATTCGGGCACGACAGTCGCTAAATAATTGCTGTTGCAATTAATTGCTTTCTTGTTGCTTGCCACTTTCCTTTTATTACAAGAAATTAAAGGGTAGAAGCAAATTATACGATATATATTTATTCAAGATGAGATGACTTGACATCGCTTATTGTATTTGTACTTTGCACACATTGCCTGCTTCTTCTTTTAAAACTACAGTTCCTTTAGCTCCAAACTGACTTAGCCTGCTCTCTGCAGTTATGCACTTGAAAATCATGACTCAAAAATGTGGAGCAAGAAGGGGCTGAGATAATATGTTGTCACTCCCATATTTATCACCACATTTCCTGAATCATCCAGCTTCGTAATGATGATTTCTTTCCATTCTTTGCACTGTTTGGCAAATACATGTTTTGTGAATACCAAAGAATGCTTATAAATACTCTCTCTCCTCTCAGCCGATAAATCTTTAAAATTAAAAGACAAAGTTAAAATGACTTCTGCATTTCACCAACGTCTCCACTAAATGTACCATACATCTCGCAATTTCAATATTCACAGTTTAAGATTCAGTGATGACTTTCAATCTTACTTTGTGGATGAAGAAGGGGAGGGGGATGCCTTGCAGTTTATTGAAAGCTATTTTGGGCGTTAGTCTTGATGTTTCGATGTTTTATTCTTTCTGCTTCTCCTTCCTTCCCTCTCCATCCACCTTTATTGACACCAGGCCTCTTGTTCCCTGGAACTTTTTTTTTTTTCCTTTTAGAGTCAGAAATGGAGAGACAAATATTATAGAAACAATTTCGAGGATCTGGCGCAATGACATGGATCGATGCTTATTGAAATTTCAGGAAGCCTGATCTGCTGAGAACATAGTCAGCTGGTATGGCTCATATTTCTAGATAATGATCACACAGAGGCTGGGGGGTGGGGTAGGGAAAGGAAGCTTCTGGGCAAATGACAGCATGGCTGGCGCACTGGGGAAAATCCACAGATGCTCAGAAATAAAAACCTGTTTGCCTGGGTGATGCTGTGCAGGCTCAAAGTGCTATCCATTTTATGTCCCGTCCTAAGTCTTCTGTACTAACTGCTATTTAAAGAAGCCCTCCTGCACCGAGCATGCCATACCAGATTGCCCTTCTCACCTCTTTTGTAACACTCTTACCTATCTGATAGTTATGTTGTTCACTTCTTAACTTCTGCATGCCTTCCTTCCCTGAATAGAATATAAGTGTCTTGAGGGCAAGAAAGTTCCCTTTCTGGGTCATAGAGCCTAGAAAATGCCTAGAACATAACAGGCACAAAAAAATTTTTTTTATTAAATTGGAATTTTAATATGATTGCACCTCTTCTTCCAAAAAAAAATAACGTGAGAAAATAAATGTTATATTCATAAAATATTCATGAATATTTAAAATATACACTACTTACAGGATAATCTTAAGGTCTAGAAAGAACCTAGAATCTTTCAACAATGAAATCCAATCTATGATTTTAAGGGGTGACTTTGATGATGTGACACAGCTGAGTTGTCATTGAATGTCTGAGAAACTATGGATAAATTTATACATTTGTGATTTGTAAAGATGTGTTTCAACATTTCAGGCCACTTTAAAGATTTTGCTCAGGAACAATACTAATACTGCCGGGTCAAAAAATTGTCTAAAAATATAAAACAATGCCATGTCACAGCAAAAGCCAGCAAGTTTCATGGTCCAAAGAGGCACAAATATACTGTTTTCCTTTTCGTGACTTAAGAAAAAATACAACAGACGCAAGCTTCTTCATCCAAGGCAAGGATTCCTCCCAAACAGAGAACCTATTCTATCAGATGAAGATCTGTTCGGTCCCTACACGAACCTCACAGAGTCAGAATTGTCATTAGCCACTCGCTATAAGGCAATGAAGCGCTTATAAACCCAGAGCCAATGTGTTATTAAGACCAGACACAGTGGCTTTAAGGCAATATAGATTTCTTAGCTATTTATTTATTTATTATTATTATTGCGGGTCCCACGCTCCCAGCTGCAACAATCCCAGCTCTGCAGGGCCCGTGTAACAAGGCGATCGTATCTGAGAAATAATGAGCGGAGGAATGCTGTTCTTTCTTTCTGAGCAATCTCAGGTGCGATCTTATACCGTAAAGGAGCGGATCAATACTCCCAGCAGCAAGCCGCTCGATACCCCCTGAATTATTGCTTCATTTTTCTTCTTATTATAGATGAGTTGTGTTATTATTTTCCCAAAATCGATATTTTACAACCTTTTTTATCCGTTTCTCCATAAATTTTGTGATTACTTTAAACTGGGAATTCCGGTACACTAAATAAGATGCAGTATCTGAAAGGGATGGAGTGTACTGACATGGTTTTTGTTTTTGTTTTTACTCTTTAGACACAATACCTTGTTTAGAGGCACATCGTAATCAATAGCCAAAGGAACATTTTGTGGGGGAAAAAGTTTAACATAACCCTGCGCTTGCAAAATAAAAGTGCAAATCCTTTAAAAGAGCAGCAGCCCATATACCACCAGGCTGAAAAACACAAAAGGAGGCATGATTGATCTTTGCATCTGAAATTTCACCCCTAATGCTGCTTCTCCCCTCCAGTTAAAGGGCCAATGCAATTCCCTTCAATTGTGTCTCACAAAGGAGATAACTGTATGCACCTTGGAGAGATTTAATTGGCTTCTATAGCTGTCTCCTGCTAAGTGTTTAAAACATCAGCAAATCAAATCATGTAAACCCATACCCTGGTCTGATGTCAGTTTGCTCCAAGCTTAATTATTTAGATGTTAACATTAGCAGTGCCTACACTTATGGACAGGCCTGGGGAATGTACGCCCTCCATGAGTTCTGGGATGACTTGAGTTAACTCTGTGCTTCCTATGAAATAATGTGTGTTATTTGGCAGGGAATGCTCAGTGGGAACTAAATAATCATTATAGTGCAGCCAGTGGTGATTACATGGTAATTCACATTAACTTCATAATAAGCACTGTATTTTTCACTATATCCATCTGAGAACGAGGTAGAATCATAGTCTTTCATTTCTTTTTAATGCCACCCAAAATAAAAATAAAGTAAAATCATTTTAAGGGCAGGAGGACAAGGAATGTAACCCTGGTGAGCTAAGCTACAGATCCCATTAAAGAAATACTTAAATCCATTAAGTCTAATTAGACATGACATCCCAGAATTCGCAAACAGGAGTTCTAATAGACTCATTAAAAATTTTTGGTGCCTTCTTTAGAAAATGGGGGAATATTATATTATAGGCTGTTATATTACATTAAGGTTTTATAATTTTACATGGGCTCTTCTCTTTTTATGTAAAAGCCTACGAAACTTTATAAGAATAGTTCTGCTTAAATCAATGAGTCTTAAACAACAATGTGCTTCTTGTAACATGTACTTAATATTGCAATAAACTACACTAAATGGTATAGAATAAAACGGGAAGCACTTCATTCTGATTGGCTGAAAGGTATCGGGATGTAGGGACTCAATTCCTTATAGCATTGCAGTGCACAATTGACACTCAAACCCCCATTTACATACATAGTATTTAATTTGGGCAATTATGAAGTTCTGAAACTGCTTTTCTGTTACAACCTGGACCCTTAGAAGGATTCACATCAGGAATGTGTCATATATAAGTATATGAAACAGTATTCTGAGGAGAAAAAAGCAGTGGGAACAACTTTAATTGAATACTTATATTAGTAGATTAAACTAGGTCTGTTTTTAAATGAGCTACTCTTAATTAGCTGCTGTTAGAGAGAGGGAATTAATATATTTTACTTTGCACGCTACTCATTACATTTAGCATAAATGGACAACTGGCCTTTTTTTTTTTTTTTTGCTTTTCATCAACAATGGAATGTCCTTTTAGGAAATCTGAAAAACAAAAAAATCTCTTTTATTTGAATTCTAATACAAGCCCCAAGTAAGCCTTCAAGCCGAATCCACTTATAAGATCGGGATAATTATTATTATTTTTTTAATGAATTGAGATATGCCATTGATACCATCCACACCGGTAACTGCCTGACAATTCACACACCCATTCCGTTTCACCAGTCGGGCAGCAAACACCTCACTGTGCCATGCACACAGCAGAGATCCTTTCTCAGGCATGTTTCATCTTGTCCCTCATTACCTTGCAATTGTTTCTCTGTCATTGACGCTGATGAGGATGGTTTTGCTCCCAAATTCACTAAGCGGAAGGTCACTAAATGCAGCAGAGCCCATCACAGCTTATCTCCCCAAGGACCTCCAGGGAACGGAGGTTTAAAGGCAGAATGGCGGGTCCACAGATGCCCTGTGACTGAGAAGGAACATCCTCCTAAGTCCCCACAGGTGCCAGACATGAGAGTGTGGCAGGGGACAGGAGATTAAGGAGGATCCCGCCAAGTCCCTCTCCTATCTGGACCTTGGGAAAATGACCTTCCAGGCAGGAGGAGGTCTCCCAGCAGCTTGATGGTGTCTGACAGATGTCCTGCTCGTATGCTGAGCTTTGACAAAAAGACAGGATGAATGAAATGCCCTTAAATTGCATGACTCCACTTCACTAATATGAAAATGGCACCTGGCTTTTCTGTTGGACTTTGATTTACTCAGAAGTGAAGGAACACTCCTTCTTCTGTCAGCAGAAAGACAAGGATGTAAACAGATCAGAACAATAAAGCCTGTGACACATTTATTTTATTTTTTTAACAGATCATGTATTGGAGGCCCAAGGAATCAAACCTTCTCTCCTATCTCACCCTTTCCTTGAGAACCTACTCAAAGATTGCTGACCTTAAGAACAACCTGCCAAATGACCGTGGTGATGTTGGTTGAAAGATTTTCATATACATGCAAAAATGTGGTGTCTTTCTATATTTGTGTATTTGGGAGTCCACTGACAAAACAATTAGTAAATCCATTTACATATGACTTGTTCTGGTTCTGTATGCAAATCAATCATGTGTTGGTTTGAGACAGGCCCTTTCTTCCTTATCTGAGCCTCGGCTGCCTCCTCTACAAAATGGGAAGATTGGTCCAGGCTATCTTCGAGGGCCTTTTCATCTCTAAAATCCAGACTTTCAAGAGTCTGTTCCCTTGAGTCCTGTTTTAAATAAGACCTACCGATAACTAAGCACATACTACATGCCACACACTGAGCTAACCTTTTCATATGCATTATCTAATGGAATCCTCATAGCAATCCTATGATATAGTATCATCCCCATTGTACAGGTGAGGAAATGGAGTCTCAAATTGGTGAAGAAACCAGCTAGAAAATGATTGGGCCAGGATTCAAACTGGGGTCTGTCCTGATTCCAGAGATCTATCTTCATACAGTTTTCTTTTATTTTTTTATTTTATATATATATGTAACTAAATGAGTCTACAAGAATACACACAGTGTGGAGATAAGTCCTTGGCTGACAGACTGAAGAAAAAGACTCTGGTATAAAAATCTACACCAGCTGAGTGACATCAGCCAAGTTCTTAAACTCTGGAAGCCGAGTTTTCATCATCCGTAGAGACGTCAACAACTTGGGTAACTCGGTTATCTTTAAGGCTCACATTTCAAAAATTTATGGCCAAAGTTTTTCATCGTTTCTTCACACTTTCTTCCGTTCACTGATTTGATTCATGTTTATTGTGTTGCCGCTCTGTGGTACGTACTGTACCAGGCACTGAGAAAACAGTGGTGAACAAACCAACAGGACTCCCCGTGGAGCTTATATTCTAGTGAGAGACACAGGCTAGCCACAAGGAAACAAAGAGATTATCCAGATCACAACATCTGGTGGTAAGTGCTATGAGTAAACGTGCTACATGTAACCAAGAGTCAGTGCGAGAGAAGCAGCCTAGGACTCTAGAAACCTCCATTCTAATGAGTGCATTATGTCCATAGAAAACTAGAAAAAAAATGGGGTGAAAGTAGCGCAAGTCCATTTTGTAGATTACAAATATGAGATACTGTAAAGTATTATCAATTATTTGGAGTACTGTAGATCTGATATCAGACCCATCACTAAGTGACCTAAATAACTTTAAATGAGCCACTCCACTTCTCTCTAAACCTCATTTTTCATATTTGAAAATGGGGCTAAAAATACTTGTCCTTCCTATCTCACAGATTAACAACAACAACAAAAATGGAATGGAAAGACTTGGTCAACTGCATTTAAGTAAATTTACTTAATTGCACAGACACAAGACAAAGACAAGACATGCAGTGGCTCAAAAGCCAAGCCTGGACTTTGGCCCCTGACATATCACATTCTGACAAGTCACAGTTTTTTAGCTTTGATGCTAATAATTTTATTAGGCAAAATTTCCAAACCTTTAGATTATCCTCCTACTCCTTCTGAGCCAACCAGTGCAAATGTTTTCATTTTTCTAGACTTGAAGAAATCGGAGAAGCACAAGTCCTACAAGCTTGCTCACAACAAATTCTCCAGAGCCAATTTCCTCCACCCAAACCTCCCAATAACCTCAAAGAGTCAGCCTGGCCTCAGTGACTATTTAAAAAATATTAAACACTAAAAGGAAGCAATGCACATGGCCAGAACGACTGAGAAGGCAGTGCAGATATCCTGTGCAGATATTTAAATGAGAATACATTTTTGACATTAAACAAAGGCGTAAATTCACTCCATCCTATCTGGGAGTGGGACCTCCTGACGCTAACCACAAGGCTGACCCAGGTGGCTCTTCCCAGCAGGCCTTCCACCCACGAGGTAAAGAAGTGAACCACAGTTGAGGTTAACAGAAAAAAGATGAACAATTACATTTTAGGCTGAAGAACAAGGGTAAGTCTGCTCCTCTGTTGTTTCTGCCCATGATTCAGAGAGTCCCAGCTTCTTTCTAACCCCTCACCATTGAGAGCGCAGTTCGGCAGAAAATTCTCCAATCTGACATTAATGAGATGGTTTCCACCTGCATATTCAGTGCCCTGAATAATATGAGGCTCACTTAAGAGGGTGAGCGTCCTTTTATTCAAGTCAAAAATACTATGTGGTACAGTACTCAATTCATACCAAGGATTGCAGATGGTAGGACCCACCAATAGTAAAGAAATATAGATGTGCTGAAATCTATGGAAGGAATATCCATCTCAAAAAAGTAGTTCCCTTGTTATATATATATGAATAATTTTAAAGTCTCTCTTATGACAAGGTGCTTTCCCAATTACTTTATTTTAAAGTAGGCATTGTTTGGGGCATAAAACCACCATGATTGATGGTGGTTTGGAGATGCTTACAGAGGTCAGCTGAAGACGTTAGTCAAAACAAAAAAGAAGAGTAGACAATTAACATAAACGTAATTTTTCCTAGGAGACAGGGGTTCTCACCATTACAAACATTCCTCAGAATAAGCCATTTAAAGATCAGTTTTGAAAACATTGTTGAAACTGGCTATGTTTGGGGATTTAAATATAGCAAATGATTACTTATGGCTTAGGATAAAATTTCCAATGAAAGCATCATACATAAACTCAAAAAGAGCTGCATCTCAAAAAACTTAGAAGAGAATATGATGGGATTAAAAAGTACTGATGGTAAATATGGCTATAAAGAGTTTGAATAAAAGTGTGAACCCTAAAAGTGGAAGAAGTCATACAGTTGACCATTGAACAACGTGGCAGTGAGGGGTGCTGAGCCCCTGTGCAGTCTAAAATCTCAGAATAACTTAAGTTGGCCTTAATAAATGTGGATTCCTAACTGTGGGTCAAAAATACAGCTGACCCTTGAACAACCTGGATATGAACTGCTCAGATCCACTTATACTTGGAATCTGCATATAAGTGGACCCTCAAAGTCAAACCTGTGTTGTTCAAGGGTCAACCATATATGTAAATATTGCAAATTATGTATGTGATTTTAAATATGTATAACTACATTAATATGTGAAATATAAGTAGACATTTGATAATTCATTAGTGTTTATAAATATGTATATGGTTAACTTGACCCTAAAACATAAAAACTTCATTAGGAAAATGGGGAACAGCTTATGTTCATGATCACGCTCTATTCTGGCACATACGATGTTAAAAGTTCTAGGAAAGAAAAGATGTGGCTATCCAACGTTAGGGGAATGATTGAGTAAATTATGATGCAGCCATAAAATGGACTATTATATACCCACTAACATGCATTTAGGAAGAATTTGAACTAACAGATGAAATGTTTATTTTACCATTTAAATTACAAAGCAGGGTGCAAAATTATATAAACACATTGTGATTCACTCTGATTAAAAGATATGACAGTACACCAAAAAAATTTAAAAGAAGTACTAAAAATATTAGCAGTGATTGTCTCGAGGGTTGGGATAATGGATCTGTTCATACTGTCCTGTATTTTTAAATTTTCTACATGAGTATGCAGTACATTCATAGGATATGATTTGGTTAAAATGTGTGTCTCCAGTTGCCATCCGACCTGACATTTCCTAGAAATACCCACACTCTCCCATCACCAACACTCTAATTTGAGGGAGTCACCTAATTCCAAAATGAATAAGCTAAAGTAGCCCCCCAAGAGGTTTACCGCAGTGCAGGCTGGTACCCCTCAACCAGTGTCCAAACCCTGGCTCCTCCATTTGTTAACTACACAACCATGAAGGAGTCATTTTACCTTTCTCAGTTTTCTTATCTTTAAGATGGGTTAATAATAAAGCCAGCCTTACATAGCCGCTCAGGGACAACGTGCTTTACATCTCAGTAATGCAAAGAGGAAGGAAACAGAGAGCGAAGATAGTGTGTGGGGGGGAAAGCGTGGAACAAGAGGGAAGAACAGGATAAAAGTCAAGAAAGATAAAAGAAGGATAAAAGCCCACAGGAGTGGAAAACCAGTAGACAGAAGGAAGAAAAGAGGAGTTGAGAACTCGGGGAAACGCTGCTAATCTGGGGGGGGGTGCAGGGAGGGACCTAAATTTACCTACCTGTTCTAACTTTGAACTTGATTAAGTTTCAGATATGTTAAGCATTCTAAATGAGTTCCCTTTTTTTTTTTTTTAAGGAAAGTACAGTACCGCTTCCCATAGTGGGGGGGAGGCGTTTATGGAATTTATTGACACCACCTCTCCCCCCAGAGGTGGCTCATGTTGAAAACAAACA
Organism: Hipposideros armiger; assembly: GCF_001890085.2. Taxonomy (NCBI): domain Eukaryota; kingdom Metazoa; phylum Chordata; class Mammalia; order Chiroptera; family Hipposideridae; genus Hipposideros; species Hipposideros armiger. The sequence goes on from NW_017731561.1 coordinate 2,021,823, forward strand.
TCTCCACGCTGTAGATGACTGAACGTTTGGGAGCTGAGCCCAGCCTCTGAGCTATGTACACTCACTGAACAATGCGGGAGTTAGGGGTGCTGGTCCCCCGTGCAGTCTCAAATCTCAGTATAACTGGGTTGGCGATGGCTGATGAATCCCAACCAATGGGACCACCCAAGAATGTGGATATAGAACTAATGACCCTGTGCTGTAGGTTTTTCAAAAACAAAAAAAGACAAGAACCCAAATTCAAAGTATCTATGCTTTAACAAGAAAATAAGGATGTAGCTCATTATAAGATTCTGCTGAGGTGTAAAATGATTATCAAAGACTGGAAGTGTTTTAAATTCATAGAGCCCTGATGGTTATGCTATACTGTTAAGTGAAAAAACAAATTAGAATTATGTAAGGTATCACCCTATTTTGATAATCAGGCAGAAATATGCATAGGAAAAAGATATATGCCATTAAAAATAATATTAACTCTAATATTTATTGAGTGTTTATGTTTAAAGAACTGGTAGAAATGTGGGCAATTGCACTATTATTTTAACTTCTAGTGATGCTTTCTAACTTATCTGAAGCCAGTATGTACTACTTCACAATAAAAAAAGAAAAACAAGTTTTAATGCTCTAGTGGGCGCCATATCACTTAGTTAACAATGAACAGAAAGCCTGCATCCATACCAATGCAAATATGGACAAATAAAACAGAAAACAATCCTCCATCAAACATTTGGAATAAATCTTAGGAAAGGAGAAAAAGAAATTTAGTTTAGGCTCCCTCCCATTCCCTACCTGCGATCCCAAGGATATTAGAGAAAGTTTCAACTGATGTCGTTTAAACACTGAAGGGTTAATTTATCATGATGCTGGGTAAAAAAACAAAAACAAAAGCCTTGAAAACCTCCAAATAGTTTATTGGCTTAGAAAACCAAATCCTGTTATATCATACTAAACAGATTAGGGGTTCGAGACTTTATAGTATTGCTAGTATTGCATTACATTGGCAAGAATACATAGAAAGCTCCGTTTCTACCTTTATTGTTAATGGCTTTCTAATCCCTGACCAGAAATTTATAGTTTAGAAATGGCAACACATCTTAAAGATTAAAGCCATGTGACAAATAGTTCATGTCCCTTAATAACCAAATCACATGCCTTAGATTGGGGAAGCTTATGTGCCTTTCTTTCTATACAGTTTCATCAGTAGGAAATACTTTATATCCCTATTACATGAATGATGAATGGGACCGTTGGTTATGGTCTGTTATTTGCTTGGCTGTAGTCAATATGTTTTCTTTGGACAGGGATTTCTGTGATTTATCTCTCTGCCGGCCTTATCACTTATTAACTCTGGGTAGACAGGAAAAAGCCAAGGTTGTATATAGGCCTAGTGGCCATTTAGACCTCTAATGTCAGGGAAAATATCCCTTTTAATGATCCTGTTACACTAGCTACTCAAGTTCTGATTACACTCCACTCCACATAGGAAATAAAGGTCATATTTCTTGGAAAGTATGTACATAAAATATGCAAAATAATATGCTTCCTTCAGCCCAGCTTTATTCTTTGCAGAAACGGCTTTCATTTTACAGATGTCACAGAAGCACAATGGGTACTTTTAGTGATTTTTATTGCTGTTGTCCCCGTTATGGCACCAACAGTGTTTAACTTTACAAATGCCAGTGGGTTCTGGATTAGCAAGCCCATCAACACACATCAGATCAAGAGCAATCATATTTTGTGAAGAAATTCCCTTTGGTGGAAGAGAGGCCTGGGGCTACCCTTTGGGTCACAAAAGCCAAAAGGGTAAACATTCCCTCTGCCTTGAGTTATTTTCTTTGTGTGTATATGGCTCATTTGGAGTAATATGCAAGACATGTGGACAGGAGAAGCCTGGTAATTTTTCTTTCTTCTCAGGTCTTTTCCAATTAGGGTGCAGCTAAGGCAGAACTGCTAGTCATTACACAGAACTGCTAGTTCATTACACAGCCCTCTTTCAGCTGAATCCTAAGTGAAAACAATCTGATAGATGATATAGATATAGATATAGATATAGATATAGATATAGATATAGATATAGATAGATATAGATATAGGCCCACACATTCTTGTCTTCTTTTCCCCAATTCTTCCTGAGTTTGCTTAGGCCCATCTTTATAACAATTAACATATGTATAGAATATTATTATCCTTTGCAAAACATGTTCATGCCCATTCTTTCATTGATAGAAGGCCCTTGGGATGCCCAGAGGAGAAATGGCCCCACCATCCACTCAGGTGAAAACCTATTCCCACTGTCTCCCTCACCACCAAATCCAACCCATCTCCAGCTTCGGTCCATTTTTCCTCTTCAATACCTCTTGAATACTCTCACTTTATTCCATCTCCACCCATTATCAAGTCTCCTTCCCACACGACTGCAATGGCATCCTAACACATCTACCAACATCTGTTTTAGTTTCTTATGCTCCACCCAGTCAGTTTTTTGTTAGTTAGTTTTTTGGGTTTTTTTAAAAGATTTTATTGGGGAATTGGGGGAGGGGAACAGCGCTGGGGAATCTGGGGGAGGGGAACAGACAAGTTGCTGTTGAGTTTGGGTTTTTTTTGAAATGAAAATCTGCTCATGTCCAATTGTCACTCCTGACACTTCAAGGACTGCCCATTGTTCTTAAGATGACAACTAAACCCCTCCCTATGGCTTACAAGGCTTTGCATAGGCTTGTCCCTACCCACTTCTCTAGGCTTCTCTCTCACCATTCTCCTCCTGTCTTGATTTTTCAGCCAACTTGGA